>NC_080543.1:20792823-21102874 GCF_028640845.1 Ahaetulla prasina
ACTCTAATCACTTGGAAGATTAGCACACCCAAGTAGGACTCATATATTTAGCAAAACCACATGTACAATGCTTCAGATGTCCAAAATAGTTGAAAGTAGATTTGATGTTGGAAGTAAACAACTTTTTTTGGCACTGAGAACATGCTGTGTATGTTTCCAGTGATCGCTGCTGCTGGGGATTGCTTGATCAGTGCATGACTATGATGATGGATGCGGTAATCACAAAACACTGATTTACTGGGAAGCAAACTAATGACCTCGCCTGTCTACCACCTGAGGTTATTTTTGCCATCTTTCTGGGCACATGGGCATGATTCCAAATAAAGCACTGGACTAAAGTCACTTGCTCTTTCTTATTATTTTTTAAAAATTCGATTGAGGGCCCAGAGGCATTTGTATGCACTAGGATGCTATTAAGGACTATATCAGAGATTGTCATATTGTTTTCTGCTTGATGTTCTTCTTTAATTAAAATAATATAAAGTCAAGCTGAGCTGCAAATCTGAAGCATTAGTGGCCAGAAATACTGTGGTGACCTCCCTGATGTTTCAATCTGTCACTTCCTCTCTGAGTATCTTCCACGATGTGTTGATGTTCAAAATGCGTTATATATGTTCTTTTGTTGTCTGGTTGTCTGGAAATTGAATTCTGTCTTGTCCATTTTTCCATCCCTTCTTCCTTTTGAAGTTATTATGTGATGAAAACCTTAGAGAGGCTACAAAGCCAAATTGCCCTTGAGTTGCGCTCAATTCTGGTGATTGCATGGATCATCCGTGGTGTTTTCTAAGCAACAGTATGGAGAAGTCTCTTCTTGCCTTTTTCTTAAAATGATGAACAATGTTTTCATTCAGAATAAAGTGTAGAAGCACAATGGCTCGGGTGGTTAGGATGCTGGGTTGGAAGTTAGCAAGCCCACATTTGAGACCCAAGTGCTACCATAGGGCAGGGTGAGCTTTGTGCTAGCTCCTGCTGGGGAATGAAAGGAGCCCCCAGATAGTTGTTCCCAGGGCAAGGGTGATGTCACCAGCTAATCCTTTCGACCTGGAAGTGCCTTTGCTTGTTCTGACACAAGATCCAATGCAACTCAGAACAAGTTGATTCATAAAAAACAACCGCCACCCAATGCCAAACCACTCCATGTTGATAAATAATAATCATTTAAGCTAATAATCTGATATTCGTGAATTATATCTTTAGGTTTGCAATCTTTAGATATGTGGTCACTATCACTCCATTGTCCCATGACCAATAATAAGGATTGGCTCAGATACTCCATATTTTTATATATAGATCTATAAAAAGAGGAAAAAGAAAGACACAATGGCATCATATGCTGGGGAATTCAGAGACTCAGGAAGCACCACAAAACTTGTCAGGTACTCTAGCAGAAGGCACGTTCAAGTTTATTTCTCTCCAGCCCAGCCAACATAACACTCCCCCCCCCCAAATGCAAGATAGAAGAGAACGTTGCTGTTGACAAGCATCTAGTTTTCAGTCTGTTGGAAACATACTATTGCTGTGTTTAAAAAATATATATACTGTGTCAAAATTTACTTTGCACTTTCTCAGAAATGTTCTTCTCTTGCTTTCTATCTCAGGAGGCCCTAAGAAATTATTCTGAATTTTCTTTGGTGGTGCCTTGAGCTTCAGCTGGTGGTGGGATCTACTTGTCAGCTTTGAGAATAGTGCAGCCCAGAAGCACATCCAGAAATACTAGGTCTGACTTTTGCTGTAAGATTGCATTATCAGAATCTTGCAAGTCTGAAAATATATCTCTTCCACCCTTCCTCAGGTTTATAGTCCACTATTGGGAGGTCCCTTCTGAGATGTTTATCAAATCTCCATTCCTTCTGTGGACTCAGTTGCCGCTTGTCTGACCATTGTCTAGTCTGCAGCTCTTCCTTCTTCTCCCTAGATCATTTCCACACACCATTACACAACTTCAGGTAATGCTGTTTTCGGTTATAAATCTTTCTATCACTGTAAAACCACTGACTGTCCTCACTTCCTAATGCAATAGGTCAAATGGGAGAAGTTTCCTCTTGTTTTCTTCCCTTGGAATAGCAAGACAGGAAGGGTTCAGACTTCTGGAAAAAGGAATGTAACATCAAAAGAGTTACACGTGCCGTGAATAATTTAATTCTAAACTGCTTTGAAGATTGTTTTTTTTTTAAAAAAAGGAAAACAGGATACAAATATTTTAAACAACTAAATGAAATGTGAGGTCTTTACACTGATGAGAATTTCTCCAAATATCTCTTCTTGTTGGAAAGCAATTTGCTTTTGTCAAATTGCAGAACGATTAACAATGCTGAAGAATTTCTCAAAATGGCACTGGGGGAATTTCTGCATAAGCTTCCTCATAATGAAATACTTAGAGACATCTAAGCAGCTGATGGCATCACTCAGATTCCCCAGACTAGAGCCAACTGGTCATGGTGGTGTATTACAGACATAATGTGTTTCCCCGAAAATAAGACCCTGTCTTATATTTTTTGAACCCCGAAATAAGCACTTGACCTTATTTTCAGGGAGGTCTTATTATTTTTGGGCACATGGAGCAAGACGGGGCTCCTCTTACCACCTTACCTGATTTCCAGCTGTCTCCCTAACCCTAACCAGAAGTATTGGTGGGGACCGGCTACACACATGTTTCGCCGCGAACTTAAAACTTATTTATTTCGTATGGCTGGACTAGCTTGATTTTTACCTTTAAATTTTAATTGAATTTGATGGGTTTTTAAAGTTTTGTAATTTTATGGGGGTGTATGTTATTTTAATATTTGGGCAAATTTAAATCAGTTTTTTAAGGGATGTTTTAACTATTATGTATATCTGTATTTTATCTGCCTGTTCACCGCCCTGAGTCCTTCGGGAGAAGGGCGGTATACAAATTAAAATATTCATTCATATTCATATTCATAAATATTTTTGGGGAGGGCTTCTTTTCGGTGAGGGCTTCTTTTTTGGAGGGGTTATTTTAGCACATGTGCTCAAAAGCCCGATTGGGCTTATTATTAGGGGAAGTCTTATTTTTGGGGAAGCAGGGTGATTCTCAACTGATTGTACTGTTGAGAATTGTTAGATTTATAGTCCATCATGTCAGGAGAGTATCAAATTACAAAAGTTTGCTTTTGTGTTTGCAAGAAGAATACATTTGATTAAAAAAAATATTTTCCACTCCAGGCAGAAAATTCTTTTAAACATGCCTGAAACGTTGAGAGGTCTCACAATCTGGAAAAGCCCTTTTGTTGCTTTCCAAGCAGGCTAGGACCATGTTCCCTGAGAAAGGCTGCTGGCAAGCAAAAGTAACTTTCTATGCACACAAACTTGACATCATAGACCTTTGGCAACAACATTCATCCATTTTCTCCTCCTGGAAAAAAAAAAACCCCAAACAAACACAAATCTCTGTTCTTTTGCAATGTTATATATTTTCTTGTTTCCTGAAGCCCCAGGGTTTTGAATTAACTGCACACAATTTCTCATAAAGCTGGCTAATTATAGGAGAGGTCCTTTGGAAATATCACACAAAGCAGCAGTGCTTAATTTTTATGCATGGTGGTACTCCAGGGAAAGCAATACCGTAAATTGTTGTTTTGCTAAATTGCCTTCAAATTAAAGGCTTCCACAGTATAGCAACTTAACTCATGAGACTAGCTTTGGAGACCTATGTCAATATCCTGTATTCAGTATTCTGCGTCCAATTGGGCAATCGGGCCATATCTGGATTCTTCTGGATTTTTCAGCTCTGAAACTCCCATACTGTTTCCTCTTCTTTAGTTATTGTCTTGCCATGCTCCTGGAGAATACATGTCTCACTGGCATATGTAATAAATATGAAAGTTGGACATAAATACCACTCGAGACTCTCCACTAAGTTTGTGAACAGGGGAATTAGCTGAATGATTTCTCCAACGTTCTCTAGGAGGGTTGGATTTTCCTCTTAACAAACCCATAACTGAGCTTAGGGCCCGGGTACTTATGGGACCGCCTGCTGTTACCACATGCCTCTCACCGACCCGTGCGCTCTCACAGAGAGGTCTTCTCAGGGTGCCGTCCGCCAAGCAGTGTCGGCTGGCGGCCCCCAGGGGAAGGGCCTTCTCTGTGGGAGCACCTACTCTCTGGAACGAACTTCCCCCCAGTTTACGCCAATTGCCCGACCTTTGGACCTTTCGCCGGGAACTGAAAACTTATTTATTTATCCAAGCGGGACTGGCCTGATTTTTAAATTTTTCAATTTTAAATTTTTCAATTTTAATATTTTATTGGGTATTTTATATGGTCAATTGGACGGTTTTAATTTTGGCCTTTATTGAATAAGTTTTTTAATTGTTATTTTAGTGTGTATATTAATTGTTTTAATGTAGGCTGTATACCGCCCTGAGTCCTTCGGGAGAAGGGCGGTATAAAAGTTTAATTAATTAATTAAATAAATAAATAAATAAATAACAAGAAGCAATTCTTTCAATAATTCCACTAATTTCCCACAATATTTGCCATGCAATATGAGGTCATTAGAGTCACAAAAGTTAGGTTTTCCCAGGCTGTAGGCTGCAGGTGTGTTGGTGTAGGAGATGCCCAGGCTGAGTCAGAGAGAGGGGTCAAATGCGTCATCAGTCATGAATCCCTTCACACCCACAAGAGGCCACCTCGAATTTCTTTTACCCTTATCTACCACCAATTTTCTTTGGCCGTTAGTAGTTCAGATTCTTGTAGAGAACTGAAACTTGCAATAAATGTTTATACTGATTTTTAACTGCCTGGATCTCCTGATTTCCCTGGAGCTTTACAGCTGGATCGCAATTTTGTTCATCCACATTGTCCAAGGGAAAGATGTTGCTATCTCAGTGACAATAGCAATAGGAAAACAAAAACTGTCCTGTGAAATTTTTCACCAAATATACCGGTGTCCCAAAGTTGCTTTTTCTGAAGGCAACTGGACTTCCTTGTTTTCCCTTTGAAGACATTTCACTTCTCATCTAAGAATCTTCTTCAGCTCTGACAGGATAGTGGGGAATGGAAAGATTTATATTCCTTGCACACAGCTGGTAATCTGGATCCTTTTAACAGATCATTGAAGCACCTAGAGGTTTACCTATGTCATCAGGATCACCTGAGTAGTGCTCCTGGTTCCAGTGGTCTGCAATTTTTCCTCTGGAAATCCATCAGGAAAAACAAGGAAGTTGTTATGGCACCGCCTCCTGGGCCTGGCCTCCTGGAGCCGGATGACTCAGAGAGTGAGGAGGAGGAGCTGACAAGGCCTCCTCCCCCCCCCGGACCTTCCTCCTCCCTGGCACCATCCCAGGTTCCAGTTGCAGGCCAGGAGGAGGAGGAGGAGGAGGAGGAGGAGCTGACAAGGCCTCTTTCCACGGACCCCTCCTCCTCCCTGGTAACGCCCCAAGAACCAGCTGCTGAGGATCAATCTTGGCTAGATACGAAACAGCGATGCCGAGATAAGCGTGCACAGCAGAGGAAAAGGTGGGGCAGGTTCAGGGAGTGCTGAGTCATGGAGCCACACCCCACAGGGGATAAAAGCAGGGAGAGTGCTCCGTAGGCCCTTGTGTCGGACAAAGTTATGGACTACTGGCTCTTTGACTGCTTTGGACTGAAGGCTGGGATTTCTTGTGAGTACTTTAGATCATCCTGCAGACTCCTGGTTGCCTTGGCAACAGTCTGTCGCCACGCTGCTACTTGATAAGGACTTGGCTGGCACGTGAAGGAACATTGCCAGAACTTTTCGTTGCCAGAAGAAACCCGGCCAAGTGTAAATAAATTGCTGGCAGACGGCCTCAGCTAGCGTATTGTTTTGGGGAGGAATGGAGGGGACAGAACAGAAGTCTAGTTGCCTCCTGAAAAAGCACCTTTGGGACAACCATGACCTGGGTGACTGAGAATCTCTACAGACTCAAATATATGGGCAGAGAATTTTCCTTTACATTTCTCCAAAGAATTTTTTTCATCGATTTATCAAAGGCATACTGTAACTCACTCTTTAATCATCATATTTAGCATTACTATATGGGAAAAAATACTATCCTGTTGGTTTTTTCCCTGAAACTTAATGAAAGTGTGGGAGACAACGCCAACCTGGTGAAATAATCCAGATAGAAGCACTCTGAGACGTATTTGCTCTGTCTTTATTGTAAGATTACGTTCACAGAATCTTTGTAGATTGAAATTACATCTTTCCCCCCCTTCATCTATACAGTTCAGGAAACTAGGGAGAGTTTCTTATGAGACATTTGCCAAATCCCCATTTCTCTTGCTTACTCAGGTGTCTTTTAACTGCCTACTTTTATCTGCCTCAGGTGTCATTCTCACATACAGTTACAGTCAAAGCCATCACAGATGGATAAAGAGAGGAGGAAAAGAGGAGGAAAGAAAGTCACAGATGTCTGCCCTTCCTTGTAACTCAGAATTTCTCCTCTCCTTTAGAATAAATTCTAAAGCAAACCCTCTGACCAAGCAGAAAGACAACTGCAGCAAAAAGGCAGGAGAATTTCTCTGCCCATTCATAATGGAAATCCGTAAAGTAAAAAAAAAAGGGGGGGGGGACAGGTGCAGAAAACTGAATAGCAGCTGTTTTTTTCTCAGTAAGATGCTTTCTCAGGTTTCAACATGCCTTGAAATTTATATTATGAGAAGCAGAGTGTCACTACTGTGACACTAATGTAATTACCTGGCTCATAAGAATTCTGTCTACAGACAGTTGCTAATTGGCATGTTTATTTTTAAAATAAATTTCTAACTGCAAACAGCTAAAGCATGAATCTCATTTTTAGGTTGCTTGATCAACTGCTTTCCCTTGTGGAGTTTCCATCACAATTTATTATATTCATATTCTAACATACAGTCATAGGAAGGTACTTCCCACATACTTCTCACGCTCAACCACTCTGCATGGTGGGATGATACTACAGGATTGGGAAAAGTAAGCTGGTGTATCCCCATTTCTTTTTTCCCCATTTCTAGATTCTAAAATTCCACCCAGAATCACGTGACAAAGATGAGCAGCATGAAAATCTAATACATAAATAAATAAATAAAAAATTCTACACTGGCTCAGAATGATGTTACTTCCTTAAACAATGTTTTCAGTCTGAATAAGATACTGAGGATATTCCAACACTTTGTCTCTATTCTGAAAAGAAGCCACAGAACTTATATATTTTTTCTTTTTAATATATAATAACAGAGTTGGAAGGGACCTTGGAGGTCTTCTAGTCCTGCTTAGGCAGGAATCCCTACATCACTTCAGACAAATGGTTATCTAACATCTTCTTAAAAACTTCCAGTGTTGAAGCATTCACAACTTTTGGAGGCAAGTCGTTCCACTGATTAATTGTTCTAATTGTCAGGAAATTTCTCCTTAGTTCTAAGTTGCTTCTCTCCTTGATTAGTTTCCACCCATTGCTTCTTGTCCTGCCTCCAGGTGCTTTGGAGAATAGCTTTGCAACCTCTTGTTTGTGGCAGGCCCTGAGATATTGGAACATTGCTATCATGTCTCCCCTAGTCCTTCTTTTCATCAAACTAGACCTACACAGTTCCTGCAGCAGTTCTTCATATGTTTTAGCCTTCAATCCCCTAATCATCTTTGTTGCTCTTCTCTGCACTCTTTCTAGAGTCTCCACATCTTTTTTACATCATGGCGACCAAAACTGGATGCAGTATTCCAAGCGTGGCATTATAAAGTGGCATTAAAATTTCACGTGATCTTGATTTTATTTCTCTGTTTATGCAGCCTAGAAGTGTGTTGGCTTTTTTGGCAGCTGCTGCACACTGCTGTCTTATATTTAAATGGTTGTCCACTAGGACTCCAAGATTTCTCTCACGGTTATTACTATTGAGCAAGGTACCACATATACTGTACCTGTGCATTTTGTTTTTCTTGCCTAAATGTAGAACCTTATTTTTTTCACCATTGAATTTTATTATGTTACATTTTGTTAAATTTCATTTTGTTAGATACATTTTTGGGTCATTTTTATGACCCTTTAATCCTTCCTTTTGGGGTGGAGTCTAGACAACTGATTGGAGCTGAGCATTTACTGGCCAGATGCCCTTCCTGATCACTATGCAGAGTTCACAGTAGATACAGTATTTTGTCTGCACCCGGATAGAGAAACATCTGCCACTGCCTAGGATTGAACTCTCAACCTTCCGAGTGGGAGGCGAGCGTCTTCACCTCTAGACCATCATGCCTCTCCCACAGAGCCTACATTAACCACCAGGTAATCATGCTGAGCACCTGACTGATTATATGCTGTCAGGTTGATGTTGAGTCTTAGAATCCACATAGATAGATTTTTCTCTATGATGATCTGTCCCTATCTTGGCCCTTCACTTCTTCCAACAATGTCACTGTAACTGAGTCCACAAACTTTGCTGCTGACCTTCCCTTCCCTTTCCTTCCAACGTTCCCAACATTAGAGCCTTTCTGTAGAGATCAAGATATATAGCCAGTATATTCAAAATATAATAATTTGTTGAGCCATATCTGCATCTGCAGGATCATTTCTTTCCAGTCACATCCACCTGACCCACTAGAACCAGGAGACAAGAAAAAAAAAGGCCCTCTGGTGGCTCAGACTGGTAAGACAGTCTGTTATTAACAGCAGCTGCTTGCAATTACTGCAGGTTCAAGTCCCACCAGGCCCAAGGTTGACTCAGCCTTCCATCCTTTATAAGGTAGGTAAAATGAGGACCCAGATTGTTGGGGGCAATAAGTTGACTTTGTATAATATACAAAAGGATGAAGACTATTGCTTGACATAGTGTAAGCCGCCCTGAGTCTTCGGAGAAGGCCGGGATATAAATGCAAATAAAAAATAAATAAAAAAATGTTGCAGGTTGCATCCTCTAAGGAGGTGTATCTGGCAGGACAGAGAAGAAGGGCTTTCTCTGTGGTGGTTCCCTCCCTTTGGAACACTATCCCTGCAGAAATTAGATTCCCCCCCTCCCCACTTTGATAGTCTTTCAGAAGGCCCTGAAGACTTGGTTTTGCCAGTGGGCTAATGTGTGATGGAGCCCATCCAATAGCTCATTTAACTGTGTGCTGTTGCTGGGGGAGGGAGTGTTATTGTTTTTTTAAAATTATTTTTCTAAATTGTATTTTTATTGTTTGTAAGCTGCCTAGATTCACTATAAGTGAATAGGTAGCTATATAAATTTTTCTAAATAATTAAATAAATGTTTGATTGCTGATGACCTGTGTCTGTTTTGCTGAGCTTCATGAGATTCAACACTTGAAGGCATTTTTTCCTCCCCACCTCTGACTTCAACTGAGATTATGTTGGACCTGAATAAGAGCCTTTCACCCTATTTTTGTGAGGGGGAGGGGGAATTTCTGTCACTGCCTTTAGCTGATTGCTTCTAGCCCCAAATCGAATAGTATTCCTATATAGACAACCCTCACTCTGTCAAGGACCTTGGAGTACTCATCTCAAATGATCTAAGTGCCAGAGCTCACTGTAACAGCATTGCCAAAGGGCCGTGGTGGCTCAGGCTGTAAGATAGCCTGTTATTAAAACACAGCAGCCTGCAATTACTGCAGGCTCGAATCCCCACCAGGCCCAAGGTTTACTCAGCCTTCCATCCTTTATAAGGTAGGTAAAATGAGGACCCAGATTGTTGGGGGGGCAATAAGTTGACTTTGTAAATATACAAATAGAATGAGACTATTGCCTTATACACTGTAAGCCGCCCTGAGTCTTCGGAGAAGGGCGGGATATAAATGTAAATTAAAAAAAAAAAAGAGGCATTAAGAGTTGTTAACCTAATCTTGTGTAGCTTCTTCTCTGATAATATTGAACTGCAAACTAGGACATACAAAACCTTTGCTAGACCAGTTCTTGACTACAGCTCATCTGTCTGGAACCTGCACTGCTATCGGATATTAATACAATCAAATGAGTCCAGAGATATTTCATGAGAAGAATCCTCCACCCCTCTGCTCGCAACAGAATTCCTTATGCCACCAGACTCGAAATTTTGGCTTTAGACAACTTAGAACTTTGCCGTCTTTGGTCTTACCTAAGCATAGTACATAAAATTATCTGCTACAACGTCCTATCTGTCAATGACTACTTCAGCTTCAACCACAGCAATACACGAGCACACAATAGATACAAACTTAAGGTAAACTGCACCAAACTCGACTGCAGAAAATACAACTTCAGCAACAGAGTGGTCAATGCCTGGAATGCACTACCTGACTCTGTGGTTACATCCCTAAACCCCCATAACTTTAACCTTTGACTGTCTACTGTCGACCTCACCCCGTTCTTGTAAGGGGCGTGCATAAGCACAGCAGCGTGCCTACCGTCCCTTCCTACTGTTCCCTTTTATTCGTACCCATTTCATCTATTCATAGTTATGTTTATACTTATATCTGTTATCTAATACATGCCTGACGAAAATAAATAAATAAAATAAAAAATGAAGAGTACTGAATTTTAATGAATAGTTTCCCTCTTCCGCGGATTTCATCACAAATTATCCTACTACCTATTCCCCAAAGGGAAGCAGTATTCATTATCTTAACTTGGAAGTTTATTACTCTTCCTTCCTTCCCCAATCATTTCTTGTACCCTAAGGCAGTCCTTTGTTTCTTCCCCAGACACCACCATGTTACTCACCACCAGGGAATAGTAAATCTTGAATCCTGGTTTAGCCACAAAGAAGTCATCTGATTTGAAGGTGATCTTCAGCTGGTTTGTCTTTGATGTTATTTTGGGAGGGAAGTCTTTATATCCACACCACCGTCCTCGGATGAGAGTGCTAATTTCAGAAATATCCTCCACTTCCACAAAATCGTATCTGGAGTGAAGGTGATAGATTAGTAGTCTGGCAGAGAAATGATGATACAAGGCAGCAGATGCAAGGCAGCAGATGAGAGGGTTGGTTTTTTTCCCAGTGAACATTTGACATTTTAATGATCCTTTTATTCAGACATAAATGGGAAAATCGGTGAGTCTAGAAAGCCAAAATCAGCTTCTAGCAATAGCATTTAGACTTATATGCCGCTTTACAGTGCTTTACAGCCCCCTCTAAATGGTCTACAGGGTCAGCATATTGCCCCCAACAATCTGGGTCCTTATTTTGCCAACCTCAGAAGGATGGAAGGCTGAGTCAACTTTGAGCCGATCAGGATCGAACTCCTGGCAATGGGCAAGAGGTAGCCTGCAATGCTGCATTCTAACCACTGCACCACCCTGACTCCTGAAGCTTCTAGCATCACCTTTATGAGGATGATGATCATCATTTGTTCAGTCAGTTCCATGCTGGGCCTGGAGATCACAGGGGCAATTTACAAAAATAAAGGCAATGACTACAGCCCAACTACTTCCAGTTCTCTGGAAAGGCTGATGATGGGTGTTCTGTCTCCGTCCTCACTTTGGAGTAACGAGCTGGCCTACAGCCAGTGGTTACACGGCTCCTATCAGTCCTGGCCGAGAAAATGCAGCTGCCTGCCAAAAAGTTCAAACAGATTAAGACTTCAGCTCACTTCGACACGGTTCAGCTAATTTGCTTCCTGTAGAAGTGAGAGCAGTCCCAAAGCTCCTTATATATCCTGTGGGAGATGACGCCACCTCTCTAATCTTCTGAAGCACGGGTCGGTCCAGGCTTGATTAGTATGGTTATCAGCTGCATCTGTAGGTGTAGCCTGAGGAAGGGAGGAATCAGGGGATGTCGGCCTCATTACGTCCTCCAACTGGCCTGGTTCTGGCTCCTGGAGCCGGGCCAAAGGAATCGGTGCTCCTGAGGTAAGCCTTACCGTCCCTTCCCCCTCACTCTCAGAGTCACTTTCGGGCATGGGGCCAGGTTCGGGGGCTGGAGCCACAACAATGGGATTTTCAAACAGTGTCCCTAAGATACTTTTACACTTTCAACATGTTAGCTATCAGCCTCTGGGTTCAAGAAACTAGCAGTCACAACCTAAGCAGGGGTGGGCTCCTGGGGGTTCGGCAGGGTTCAGGTGATCCTCTAGCCCAGGATCGCTGGGGTTCAGTTAAACCCCAAATGCCACCCCTGGCTGGCCACAGCCATGACTACTCCACCCCTCCCCTCCCAGGAGTCTCCATGCGGCCTGTTCATCATTCCATCATTGCACCTTACATAAGTGCAAGGGTTGCGGGGAGGGTCTGGGAGGGCAAAATCCAGGCCTACCGGAGGTTCCAGAAGTCCAGAAAGGGGCCTGTTTCTGGCCTTCGGAGGGCCTGTTTTCACCTCCTGGAAGCTCAAGGAAAGCCTCTGGAGCCTGGAGAGGGTGAAAAACTGGCCTCCTGGAAGTTCTGGAAGTCTGGAAACAGGCCTGTTTCCGGCCCCTGGAGGGCCTCCAGACCCTGGGGGAAGCAGTTTTACCCTCCCGGAGATTTGAGGAAAGCCTCCAGAGTCTGGGGAGGGCAAGAAACATCTCCCTGGTCCTGGTGCAGGTGGCTGCCTATGCCATGACCATCATCGCCATCCCCACCCAGCAACGGGACAGCAAACCCATTGCTAAAGAATCTGAAGCCCACCCCTGAACCTAAGTATGGATTTAGGAAGTCCACAGTATTAGCTTTGATGATGCTATATTATGCAAATATGGAGCAAGAACTCCCCCTTCCCCATAAAACTGGTTTTAATTTGATTCCTACAGTTGTTTGGTGTTCACTATAAGTCCCACATAGGTCTGGCAAAATCCACTTCCTAATAAAATTCGTACTCCTTGGGGATTCAGTGTCTCTGAATACCTCGATTCAATTACTTCAAAGCTTTCCAGAAAATTTTGCAAATCTTGTGTAAAGCCAATCTCAGTTAATGTCAAGTTTCACTGCAGATAGTAGGATTGACATTTTGAATATTCTCTGCATTAAAGGAGTAGGGAGGAAGAAACTATGGGTGTGTGTGTGTGTGGGGGGGACTTAAAGCATTTTTTTTCTGTGGCTAAAAATGGGTATAACAAAGTTGTATAACACTATTAAAATCACGAGCCAGCAGAAAGTGCAATCTGATGTTCTTATTTATGCACACTTTTAGAAGTTTGGTACAGTGACACAGAGATTTGCTTTTGAAAACACATCTTGCCAAATACAGGTGTGTTTGGATAGTCCTTAGGTAACAAATCTGCAAAATTCTCCTTTTGACATAGTATGCGATAAAATTTACCCATATACTTTGAATGCAAAAGAGCCACTAAACAGACAGAAAACTCGGAATATAGTTCCTTTGTCTTCTCCAATCATATTTTTATTCAAATAAACATTACAAAGAACTAGTCCTGCATAAAAATAATCATTATTCATGCCTTTCTCAGCCACAGTTCGTTTTCTCAGCTGCCTCACCAAAATAAAAGTATATTTGATAACGTATAGCAGGGGTGTCAAAACTTGATTTCATTGAGGGCCGCATCAGGGTTGTGTTTGACCTTGGGGAGCCAGGGTGGGCGTGGCCAGCTCAATATCACTCCTGTTGGGGGCACCTGGGGTGGCCCGAGTGCTCTCCCAGCAAAAACAGTCTCCCGCCTCCCGAGCTCTGTTTTCGACTGTCACTGCCTCCTGTCAAACTCCAGTCCAAAGTTCCTGGGCCCAACCCCATTGTACAGATAATTAATTATGTAACCATGGAGCTGAAACTACCCCAATTGTTAGGAAAGGCGCACCCTTTATTTCACAGTAGTCTGCTAAAGCCAGTAGGTAAGGCCTCTGTTCAACCACAACCATTACCGTTACCTGGTCCTGTGGAGGTGGGAGGGGAGACCCATTACGAGATTGACCCAGTTATCAACCATTTGAGTGGAGTTGTTAATGCTGGATTAGGTCCACAGCTTGGACCTCTTGAGACTTCCAGCAACCTCTGCCAGTAATATTAGCGCTCAGGAGGGCCGCACATGGCCCTCCCGAGCGCCATTTTCACTGGCAGAGAGTTGCAGGAGGCTGTGGCAGCCAAAAACAGAACTCGGGAGAACCAGCACCACGGGCTGGTTCTACGCTGTTTCCAGGGCAGCCCTATGGCAGTGGTGAAATCTGAACCAGTTCACTACCAGTTCCCTGGCTGCGCATGCATACGCATGCACAATGCGCACCATGCACCAAATGTGAGGTGCGTGCATGTGCAGTGCACGCCAAAAGGAGGCATGGGGTAAGTAGAACAGCGCACGTGTGGTGGGTGGGTGATCAGCTGTGGGGCGCAATCTTTTTTTTTTTTTACTTTTAAAAGTATTTTTTTAACAAAGAGGTTGTAAAAAATGCTTTTAAAAGTAAAGAAAAAGGCTCTGGCGATCATGAGGCTCAGCTGGGCATGGGCATGGGCATGGGCAGGGGGAGGGCAGGGATTTTTGCTACTGGTTCTCTGAACCACCCGCCGCCATCGCTACCGGATCGTCTGATCCGGTCTGAACCGGGAGCATTTCACCCCTTCCCTATGGGCCAGATCTAAATACCCTGCAGGCCGTATCTGGCCCCTGGGCCTTGAGTTTGACAACCTAATGTATAGTATAAAAGACCACAACCTTCTTAGGCCCAAGTTGCAAACTGGGATCCCATTTCAAAAAAATAGGCTATTCCAGGATAAAGAAGTGGGTGAAATCCAGAGCTGAAGTCAACATTTGATTAAACTTTAATTCAGAAATACATTTTGTATTGATAATGCAGTGTCTGTCCACCTTTTTAATTAACAATCTCGTTTATGAAAAGAGATATATTTCTATTCCTTTGCAAAGTAATTTGCAACACTGTAAACCCTACAGACATTTCATAATTGATAGCCAGGAGAAAAACAAGACTACCAATTTTTATTTTTTTTTAAATGAATATGTGAAAAGACAAGAATTATTCAGAATTAATGGCTGGGAAATGTCATTAAGCAGATTAAATCTCTTTCCTCTCCCCTTTCTGCTACATTTAAAAACTGTTTAGCTGCTTTTGGAAGGACTTTGCAATTCCATGCTGAGCAGGCATAGATAGAAATTGTTTGGTACAATTTCCTTCACCTTGGATGAGCAATCCGAATCTTTTATCAGTAAGAAAACAAGTTTGGTCTAACTCCAGGTTTTAATTTTGTAAAACATCTCTAAGAAACTTGGCTAATTTATTTTTGCCTACCTTGAAGTTGTTCTACCAAATGAGCAATTATGAATTACATTGGATCTCCTCGGTGATTTGATCAGCTTACCTGCAGATATCGTTCTCTGGTTCCTCCAGGCCAAACTGATGATCGAACACCAGCTGTATTCTAGCATTTCCTGGTGAACGTAGCTTCCAAGTCAGCAACAGATTCCTAGGATAATTGTGTGGGAAACGAGGGCTCTGGATGTAACCATTTTCCCAAACATTGATGGTCTCTTCTTTCTTATATAAGGCTGTGAGATGATTACTTTCTGTTAAAAATCACAAATAGTAGTTATCAGACAGACAGACAGACAGTCAGACAGATTGAATTCTTTATTGGCCAAGTGTAAGGAGCATGCATAAGTGCACAAAAGTGCCTACCGTTCCTGTCCTATTGTTTCCTTTCATTGTATGTGCTTGTATATAATGTTGTGACAAAAAAAAAGTGTGATTGGACACACAAGGAATTTGTCTTTGGTGCATATGCTTTCATGTACACAAAAAGAAAAGATACATTTGTCAAGAATCATAAGGTACAACATTTAATGATAGTCATAGGGTACAAATAAGCAATCAAAACTGGTTTTATCAGTATTCAAAACTGGTTTAAAATGATGATGATGATGAGAGACAGAGAGATATTGGATGGATGTAACCATTTTGGATGGATAGATGATAGATAGCTAGATATGGATGATAGACAGACAGACAGATAGATTTAGAAATAGAGATCAATGATAGAGATCTGGGCTATAAAAGGAAAAGATATGGTGATATGCAGTGTGAAAACAGACAAGTACTTGAAATTGAATAGTCTTTTGCACGCTATTTCAATGAAATCAAGTATACTATCTTTTGAGTATGCATCTTCAAGTCAATTTTGGCTTTCTGGCAACTGCCTGGACTAGTCTCTGCCATTTTCTTGGCAAGGCTTTTCAGAAGTCTCCTTCTTAGGACTGAAAGAGAGGGACTAGCCCAAGGCCATTTGAGTGACTTTGTGTGCCTTAACCATTGAACCAAACTGGCTCTCATATAGTATCTTTTAGACATCAGAAAAGAATCTGCCTGTGGTCTGTGTATATGTGTGAGATTCAGATATTCAAGTGCGGTTAAGGCTGTTAAAACTTAATTTTTTTCATAGTTTAACAATTATTTACAGTGAATGATATACTAGAAAGTGGAATAAAATCAGGGATTGTACAGAGGTATGTTCTGTACATTTTCTATCAATCTGTTTCTATGGAAGCTGCCACTTTTCATTGACGCTGTTTGTCTACCACACTGAGTTGGATCAACGTTGGGTAGACATCTCGTGGAGACGCCATTGCAATGTGGCATCAGAAAACAGGCTATTTAGTTCTCTATGAGAAGACTAGATATGTCATATGTGCCACAATTGGGGTTACGTATTCCCATGAAATGGCTGAGTGGGTTTAACTCTATGCAAGACTGAATTCTTTCAGGCTAAATTCAACCATCTGGAAATTAAATTGTCAACTTACTCAAGTTCCCACAACGTAGTATTCCCTTTTGACCCAGTAAAGCATATTGTGGGAAGAGAAATATAAACCAGCTGAAAAAGCTCCCCAATTGTAGAACTCAATGTCTTTCTTCCCCCGGCATTTATGTGTTGCCATTTTTCCCTGTTCTCATCAAAACCTCTAACTTCTCAACATTCTTGAAAAATGATTCAAGAAAATTTTGGAGTTGGGGTGGTGGTTAAGGGAGAGGATGGAAGCACTTTGGCTCCCATAGGCCTCGTCCTTCCATCCTCGCCCTTTCATTCTTAATATAAACATACGTTGCAAAATGTCAACCCTGATCCTTCAAGAAAAGCTTCCATATTTCTGGAAGTATTGACATCAAGAAACCAAACTCTAGACTTCCTGGTTGGCTCCGTTGGCAATGGAGGTGATCTCTCTGGTCACCAACCTCTGGATCATGTTGGACTGCTAAGACAGCGACAATCAGCTGTCCAGCAGTTCGGAAACCCCCCTCTTCGGGAGAAGAAGCGGTGGTGAGCAAAAAGAAGCAGAGGTAGAGCTTCCCTAGAGCTCCTGGAAGATACCAGGGGGCTCGAAGGGTTAAGCCCCCTCAGAACTTCAAAGTGCTCCAGATCTGAGGCTTTTTTCCTGCTCCGGCAGACCTAATTGCCGCGACCAACTTCCGGGACCAATTTTAACTTAAAGAAGATAATACCGGACTGAACAGAAACAGGAGAGCTCTAATTATAAAAGCAAGTAATCAATCAATTCCCTGTTATTTTTTTTTTTAAGTTTTGGATTTGACTTCAAAGTGAAAATGGTGATCGTTCTTTAATGAGCTACGCAGTTGAAAACGAAAGTGTTACAATTCTCTGTTTGCTGTTTATTGCTGAAGGCCAGCTGGAAATTTTTTTTAAACATTGTAATGAGAAGGGAGAAGAGATCGAGATATTGAGACTGATTTAAAAAAAAAAAAAAAGACTTAAAAGGTTTATACGTAATATTAGCCGGGACCAATTTTAACTTAAAGAAGATAATACCGGACTGAACAGAAACAGGAGAGCTCTAATTATAAAAGCAAGTAATCAATCAATTCCCTGTTATTTTTTTTTTAAGTTTTGGATCTGACTTCAAAGTGAAAATGGCGATCGTTCTTTAATGAGCTACACAGTTGAAAACGAAAGTGTTACAAGTCTCACTGTCTGTTGTTTATTGCTGAGGCCAGCTGGAAATTTTTTTTAATTTTTTTTTTAAACATTGTAATGAGAAGGGAGAAGAGATACTGAGACTGGAAAAAAAAATTAAAAAAATGTGAAAGCAAAATGTTGGAGATGTGATTGTGAGGATGCTACCTATTATCATATATGGTGGACTTGCAAAAAAGTTAAAGCCTTTTGGATTAAAATATGGTGGATTATGCAGAACATTTTGAAAAAGAAGATCAAGTTTGTTCCACAGTTCTTTTTATTAGGAATAATCTCAGATTGCACTGTTATAGAGACAAAACTGATTCTGAATTTAATAACTGCTGCAAGATTATTGATTGCACAATATTGGAAGAAAGAAGACTTACCTACAATTGGAGAATGGATTAGTAAAGTATCAAATTTAGCAGAAATGGCAAAAATTTCTGCCTACTTGAAAGACTGTACACAAGAAAAATATATATTGGAATGGAGGAAGTGGATTGATTATATTCAAAATAAGTATCAGATTAAAAATATCATTTAGTTTTTGAGTGAAGTTAGGAATTATTATGTATTAGTTTAAGAAAGAACGGAATTGATAGTGTGATGGTGTGAAATGGAATATGTTTTATGTTATATTTTAGATTATGTTTGTTAGTTACAATACCCTGTATTCTGTTCTGGGAAGTCTCGGGGAAGGAGGCGGGAAGGGAAGACTATAAATTGATTGGTTGCCATTGTACAGGAATAATGGTAGAATTAAACAAGTTGGAATGGTGTAATGTCGGGACTGCTCGGCAAACACTCCCGAAGGGAAAGGGTAAGGAAAGAGGAGTAAAGAAGGAAGAAAGTAGGTAGGTAGGTGGGTAGGGAGGAAAGAAGGGAGGGAGAAGAAAGGATAGGAGGAGGAGAAGAAGGAGAAGATAGAGGGTTAGAAAGGATGGTAGTGAGAAGTGGGAAAGAGGAGGGGAAGTAGCAAAGCGAGGAGAAGGTGGTGGGGGAAGTTTAAGAAGGATGAGAGGGGAAGAAAGGATTAAAGGGGGGAGTGGCAGTCGAGCAGCCCTGACTGAGTATAATTTGAGTATAGGACTGATTGTTGGATAAGTGATTGTATTGTACACTGGTCAAATTGTGGGAATTATTATGGAAAAATAAAAAATTTTTGCAAAAAAAAAAAAAAAAAAAAAAGAAACCAAACTCTTGAGTCCTCAGATGTTAGGCACTATTGACTTTGATCAAGTCAGACCATTTAATCCATCTAAATTAAGGTTGCTGACATTAATCTATGGAGATATTCTGGAGTCTTTTCCTATCACCTGAATGTATCCTTTTTAATTGCCAATGCCAATGATAGAGACAGAAACTTATATATATATATATATATATATATATATGTAGGTCTTTGGTTATTCGGGTTTTCTCCCGCGTAAAATTGGAAGTGTCTTGGTGACGTTTCGACGAAGTCTCATTCGTCATCTTCAGGCTTCAGCTTCGTGCTTCTGGGAGCAATGTGTGATTGCAGCTGTTTCTTCCTTTTTAAGTGCTAAAAGGTTAACTGCAAATCACACATTGCTCCCAGAAACACGAAGCTGAAGCCTGAAGATGACGAATGAGACTTCGTCGAAACGTCGGCAAGACACTTCCAATTTTACGCGGGAGAAAACCGGAATAACCAAAGACCTACATACAAACACCCGCGAAAACCTCAGAAAACAAATATATATATATATATATATATAACACGAGGAATGACACCAGACCCACACTCACAAGGTCCACACAGGATGTCACCACTGCACATCCACCCAGAAAGCAGACCCAAACCCACACTGATCATAAAGCACGACCAAGGACCAGAAGCCAGACCGCAGCTGCAACATTAGCCATTTCAAACCCCTCCAATCCATTCATGCAGCAGACTGACACCCACTATGAAGATGTAGCACGACCACAAAGCCAAACAACAGCTATGCAGCTCACCAGCTCAAATCCCCCTGCAGCACAGACTAGACTGAGCACAACCAAGCCCCCACCAACACAGGACACACCCCCAGCCAATCAGAGCACAGAAAAAACCCCATCCAATCAGAGCACAGCCAAGCTCCCACCCAATCAGTTCAAACCCCCACTAGCAGTTAAAAGGAAGAAACAGCTGCGATCACACATTGCTCCCAGAAGCACGAAGCTGAAGCCTGAAGATGACGAATGAGACTTCGTCGAAACGTCGCCAAGACACTTCCAATTTTACACGGGAGAAAACCCGAACAACCAAAGACATATATATATATATATATATATATATATATATCGCTACTACCCACTCTTCAAGTCAAGGCTACAAAGAAATTGGTATTTAGTTACTGTTGGTACTTAGACTAAGCAGATATATAAGCCCTAGTCCATGTGTATGCTTAGGTTTCAGATCATCGTTAGGAATCTTGTTCTATCTATTGTCTGACCTTTTCTCGAAACTCTGTCTTCTCTCCAGTGACAGCTAAATGAATACCTTTGGGAAGGTTAGAAAAAGACTGAGATACACATCACCTCCTGTCATTTTCCTGCAGCATTGTTCTCGCATTTTTCCTAAAGACTTTAAGATGTCATGGAACTTTTTGTTGTTGCTTCTAAAAGTTTTCCCATGTAATGAATCAGTGCCAGTTTGATTCAACTGACATCTGTCTTGCTAAGCAACTTCCCACCATTGTTTGCACAGTGACAATAGTTGGAAATTTCCCCTGCCATCTCACAGTCCACAAATGAGATGGTCAGTGAACGGGTATTTCAGGTCAGTCCATGCACTCGTTCGTGATGCCCCACAACTTCACAATTGGACACAATTCAGTGCACATATGTATTCTAAATTATCTTCCACCTGGGTGTAACCATGAGGAAAGGCTTTAATACAATGACATTTTAGTGTTTTAAAACTAACGTTAACTTCAAATGCTACCATTTCCCCCCCAAAGTTCTGACTGACCTTACCAGGACCAACATTTTAATGCAGGATACATTTTGCAAAATTATCATTGTCATCCTCACGTTTTCCAGCCAATTAATAATAATAATAACAATAACAATAAAAATAACAACAACAACAACAACAATAATAATAATACACAAAATGACAGTATACACAGCAAACGAGATAACTATGGTGGATTTCGTATCACTAATCACTAGTCGAACACTTCCCAAGCATTTAAGACTGCATGATGATGATGATGATGATGATTATATTTCAGAGATAAATTTTCTTCAGAATAAATGAACAATCTTACTTTCTCAAAAAGTAAGCTTAAAGTAAACTTTTAATTGTACAATTAATTTAATTCTAACAAACAGTACTTTAAACTTCGGAATTCTAGTATCCTGGAAACCTCTTTGATATGAAGTGAAAGAGGAATTCATGTGAATGACCTGCTTTTCTTTGTAATTTTTCGCCCAGTGGGCTTCAGCGTCTTTGTATATGAGTACTTTCTAAAATATCTTTAAGCCTTTCCCCATCTTGGAGAAATTGTGTATATCAAGCTACACAATTTCATGTATTAAGTTTTTCATCATTTGTGTACATCTTGCAAGCATTTGCTCCAGTTTACCCATCCAACATAACTACAGGCAGGTAGTCCTCAATTTACAACAGTTTATTTAATGACCATTCGGAGTTACAACGGCACTGAAAAAAAGTGACGTGACCATTTTCCACACTTACAACCATTGCAGCATCCCCGGGCTCATGTGATCAAATTCAGATGCTTAGCAACTGACTCATATTTATTACGGTTGCAGTGTTTTAGAGTCATGTGATCATCTTTTGCGACCTTCTGACAAGCAAAGTGAAGAAGGAACCCAGATTCATTTAACAGCCATGTCTCTAACCCAACAACTGCCGTGATTCACTTAACAACTGTGGTGAGAAAGGTTGTAAAATGAGGCCAAACTCACTTAACAGCTGTCTCACTTAGCAACAGAAATTTTGGGCTCAGCTGTGGTTGTAAGTCAAGGACTACGCGTACTTCGATTATCTATGTATTGATTTTCAATTCCATACTTTTTGGCTTATACTATCTTGCATTTGGGTTCTTAGCCAGCAACCTAACATCATCTATATACAAAAGAACAGATACATTTATGTCCTGAAGAAAAACAGCAGTATGTCACTACAAATATTCCTTATATATTTAATCATAAATACATTAAGCAAGCAAGGGAGGCCATGCACTCATTTCTGGTTCACTGTTGAACCAATGAATTAAGAGTTTATTCTCATGCATACATTTCTTCTACTATATATTACGGTTACTGCATTTAGTAGCAGTAACCAACTTTCAATTACATATCTGCATAAAACATTCTATAATTCAAGTTTGCTAATTTTCTTCAGATTAAACACTCTTTAATATCTGCAATAAAGCCTGATTTGATCAAGAGTTATCTCCTTGAATCGATGCCCATGAGTTTTCTAGTTTAAGTACGATCTGTGAGAAGCCAGTGTCAATTTCCTATTTTTATAGGTACCAAGAGCAAATGTAGTTGACTGCAATTCATACTTTCTGACATTCCTTGTAAACTCTTAATTCTTAAATAAGTTCATATCTTTACTTTCCTGCATTCATCAACCCCATCAACAAGATCAGGCTATTGCCATTCAGAGCGAACACATATTTCCACTTTGAGTCAGATTCACGGTCATATAACATATCTCTTTCTTTTCCTCAATATTTTTCCCACAAGGGGGATTTTTAAAATTGGAGATTGAATTTTACACAAACTGTCATTAGCTCCATGTGGGCAATGACAGTGGACTGTGGTGTTCCCATTAAGCTTTTGAAGCAGAGCTATTCAGTAACAAATAAAGCTAATTAAAAATTAAAATACTGTAAAGTGGTAATTATTTCTTCTTTTCTCTTAAGCCATTTCCTCTTATGTGGGTGGATGTGGAAATCCCTATCCATCAAATTCTGCTTTCAAAATGGAAGCACAGAAATTCACTAGTGCAACAATTATCTCTCCAGTTGCGAAATCGATCCGTTTAGTGAAAACAGAGCAACAATGAATGATACAACCAAATCAGAGGTAAGTTTCAGCAGGTTCTGACCAGTTCTGGAGAATCAGTAGAGGAAATTTTGAGTAGTTCAGAGAACCAGTAGTAAAAATTCTGACTGGCCCCCCCCCATCTATTCTCTGCCTCCTGAGTCCCAGCTGATTGGGAGGAAATGAGGCTTTTGCAGTAGCCTTCCCCTGAATTGGGAAGGGAAAGGAGATTTTACAGTATCCTTCCCCTGACCTGGGATGGAAATGGAGGTTTTACAGTATCTTTCCCCTACCATGCCCACCAAGCCACACCCACCAAGCCACACCCACAGAACCGGTAGTAAAAAAATTTGAAACCCACCACTGAACCAAATAGGTGGTATTGTGTAGAGAAATATCTCCACAGTATTTGGGCTAGACCTTCCAAAGTCCAGATGGGAGATTCTATAGAAGGTCATAAGATCCAGTGGGACTTTCTGATCCAGATGAACAGGCAAGTCTTGGCCAATCAACCAGACATTGTGGTATTAGACAAGGACCAGAAAATAGCAGGGGCAATAGATGCAGCAGTGTCAAGAGATACCAGCACCAGGAAGAAGGTTATTAGCAACAAAGATGATTAGGGGACTGGAGGCTAAAACATATGAAGAACGGTTGCCGGAACTGGATATGTCTAGTTTAATGAAAAGAAGGACTAGGGGAGAAATGATAGCAGTGTTCCAATATCCGAGGGGCTGCCACAAAGAAGTAGGAGTCAAGCTATTCTCCAAAGCACCTGAAGGCAGGACAAGAAGCAATGGGTGGAAACTAATCAAGGAGAGAAGCAACCAGAACTAAGGAGAAATTTCCTGACAATTAGAAGAATTAATCAGTGGAACGACTTGCTTGCAGAAGTTGTGAATGGTCCAACACTGGAAGTTTTTAAGAAGATGTTGGATAACCATCTGTCTGAAGTGGCATAGGGTTTCCTGCCTAAGCAGGGGGTTGGACTAGAAGACCTCCAAGGTCCCTTCCAACTCTGTTACTCTGTTCTGTTCTATCTTTGTGCAGGTGCATGAGAAGCTGGGGAAGTCCCTGGGTCTGAAGGAGGAATTAGAGATGATGTAAAAAGAAAAGCCAAAATGTTCCCAGTGGTGGTGGGAGCACTTGGATTTGTAACTCCAAAATGGAGAGATACCAAACTCTAACAGATCCCAAGAAAAACATCAGAGCTGCTTCTCAAGAGGAGCCCAGTGCTAGGAACAGGTAAGCTAAGACATTGTGCAGAACCTTTGAATCCCCAGGCCTCTGGTAGAGGACCCAAGATTGAGGAAGACACATACCACCCATAAGGATGAGAAGACATTTTTCAGTAATATATTTGTGATTTGAAAAGCCTTATACCATATTTTTCTGAGTATAAGATGTACTTTTTTCCCTCCTAAAAGAGGCTGAAAATTTGGGTGTGTCTTATATGCTAAATGTAACCCTGCGCGGTGCCCAAAATGGCTACCTGGAACAGCTGCTGCCTTTTCTTACCCCTTCCGTGCTTTGCCTGCTTTAGTCACTGGAGCTCCCTCCGAGGATCAGTTGCGCTTTAGAACAGGGGTCTCCAACCTTGGCAACTTTAAGACTTGTGGACTTCAATTCCCAGAATACCTCAGCCAGCAAAGCTGGCTGAGGAATTCTGGAGTTGAAGTCCACAAGTCTTAAAGTTGTCAAGGTTGGAGACCCCTGCTTTAGAAGCACAGCCCCAACCAGCCCCACCCTCAAAACCAGTGAGTGAACTAATGTGCTGTGACTAGCCAGATGAATACCCGGTAGGCAGAATTCCCTCCCCCCACTATTTTCCTCCTCCAAAACTAAAGTGCATCTAATACTCAGGTGCGTCTTATACTTTGAAAAATATGGTAAATAGCCTGAAGTACATAGATACATATATACTTCTAATCCATCCAGTAGCTAAACTTTTCTGGCGAAATTATAAAAAACTGATTTGAAATATAACAAAATGAAATTTAAAAACGATAACTTTCATTAAATAAATAGTGGAATATTATTGTAAAAGTCATATCTCTTAAAACCAATACTATAAAATCATAATAATTCCTTCCAAAAATATCCAAAGGAACAACAACAAAAAAAGAATTTGCACTTAAACTGCAGATGGATTTATATGTGAACATATACAAGTAGTTTTTTAAAAAGTATTATTATATAAACTCATGGATATGTCCATCCTTGGATAATCCTAACTCCATTTTTTTGGGATGCTGGTGTATATTTTGGCATCTAAAATTTTGGGCTTATATGCAAGTATATACAACAATCAATTTTAATATTACATACATTTTCATGAATTATGTACAGGTCATTATATATAATGAACATGAAAGCCAGGAGAGAGACTCTATAAATATGTACATTTATATACCTAATGAGGAACTGGTTGAGTACTTTTAATTGAAAGATACGTATTCTTCTACAGAATTTCGTTTTCTCTATACATTGAGATTCCATCATTTCCTCCAACGTATGCCAAAAATAGGCTCTCATTGTCAGGAAGTGACCTAGGTCACTAATTCACCCTCATACTAGCTCATATACAATGTCTGAATCTGTAATAATTATAAACTTCTACAATGTTAGAATCTTAAGAGTTAGAGGAGGGGCATTTATCCTTCTAGTCAGTGGTGGGATTGCAGTAATTTAACAACCGGTTCTCTGCCCTAATGATTTCTTCCAACAACCAGTTTGCTAAACTGCTCAGAAAGTTAACAACCGGTTCTCCCGAAGTGGTGCAAACTGGCTGAATCCCACCACTGCTTCTAGTCCAACTTCTTGCTCAGTTCAAGAGACCAAATTAAAAAACTCGGCATAGATGGCGGCCAAATCATTCCCCAAAAGATATGCTAATCAGTGGTGAAATTCAGCCGGATCTATCTGGATCGCGTGATCAGGTAGCGCTGGTGGCGGGAGGCTCTGCCCACCTGCCCGGACATCATCACATCCTGTTTTTGACCCTCTGCAGAAGGCTCTGCACATGCATGGAGGAGGCACGTGTGCTCACGTTTCCAAGCCGGTACTGAAAGGTACCTTTCACCCCTGAAGCTAATCATACAGTAATTGACATGATTCAGGGATGACTCACACCCTGGTCAACACTTTTAACTCTCCTGCCATCAGGAGGGAGATATAGAAGTATAGGCAGCCGCACAAATAGGCTAGAGAACAGTTTTTATCTGTAGGCTGTCAGGCTTCTGAATGGAAAATAACTTTGCAACAACATAGTACGATTGACGGGGGCTCACCCAATCTCATTGTACACATGTGCATTGACAATAAAAGGTTTTGAATTTGAATTTTGAATTGAATTGACCGAATGGAGAAGGCAAACTTTGTCATCTTGTCCCATGATAGCCCACACAATTAGACTACGTTATTGTATTTGTGATTGATAAT
Source organism: Ahaetulla prasina (assembly GCF_028640845.1). Taxonomy (NCBI): domain Eukaryota; kingdom Metazoa; phylum Chordata; class Lepidosauria; order Squamata; family Colubridae; genus Ahaetulla; species Ahaetulla prasina. The sequence goes on from NC_080543.1 coordinate 20,819,059, forward strand.
ATAAGAATCAGATGAGGTTATAACACATGCAGTTTTTCATAAGAAGGGGTAAGTAGAAATGGCCTAAGAAACAAGTAGGATATTACTTTAGAACTTAGATCAAGTAGGAACCTTAGAGAAAGAAGGATAGATGGCGGGTGGGGTGTGGGGACTTAGAATACACTAGTCATAAGAGTTTACTAGCTAAATCTTAATTAAAGCCCTTTGATTAATGGTCAACTATTATTATTCTTGTCAACATTCAACAGAGATTTCCTTTCATGTAATTAGAGGCCATTATTCCACATACTCTGGGAAGATCAGAAAATAAATCATGGGTCTTTAGTGAACTGGAGAAGTGCTATCATATTCATTCTCAGTCTTCTCTTGTTAACATAACCCCAGTTTCCTTAATTGCTCCATGTTTTCAGCTCACTGATCAACCACAAAGCATCCCCTCCGATTTGCCTCATTCTTTTGATGCAGCGGCGTCCAAATTTGGACCCAACACTTACACTAGGAAAGTAGAGTGGACTGATTGCTTTCTACAGTTTGGAATCTGAAAGTTAATTTCTATGGAAACTGCCTAAATTGTACAAGACTGTTTACCTGCCAGGCCACTCTGCTGATTCATACCTCACTCTCTTATCTCATGTTAATTTTGCAGTCTCCAACTGGCAAGCTGTCTCTGCTTTTTCAGCTGAAATGCTCTCTTCATCAGCCCATTCTTCAGGCACATTTACACTTGAGAGTTAGCCTGCTGTGAAAAGGCTTCCAGAGGCAGTGTGATTTTAATTGTCTCTCACAAAGCTTTGGAAAGAAAGACATGAGTTAATCCACTGATCAAGGAAGACATGGTAGCAGTGACTCACCACCAATGTTGCCTCTAATTTCTGACATGTCATATGCAGGGAAAAAAAAATCATTCAGCTTTTCCCAAATCAAGTATTAATTTGTTTATCCCTATATAACACGGGTGTCAAACTCACCGCATCACATTTCTGTCACGTGACTTTTGTGATGTTTTTCCCTTTGTGGAGCTGGGGTGGGCGTGGCCTGCACATGACGCATCTGGCCTGCGGGCCGCCACTTTGACACTCTTGCTATATAACTATTCAAGTAAATTGCAGACATGTATAGAAGTGATAGATAGATAGATAGATAGATAGGTAGGTAGGTAGATAGGTAGATATGTAGAGATACAATGGCTCAGTGGCTAAGACGCTGAGCTTGTTGATCAAAAGGTCGGCAGTTCAGCGGCTTGAATCCCTAGTGCCGCGTAATGGGGTGAGTTCCCGTTGCTTGTCCCAGCTTCTGCCAACCTAGCAGTTTGAAAGCACTTTGGTGGGAAGGTAACAGCGTTCCATGCGCCTTTGGTGTTTAGTCATGCCAGCCACATGACCACAGAGATGTCTTTGGACAGCGCTGGCTCTTCGGCTTTGAAACTGAGATGAGCACCGCCCCCTAGAGTCAGGAACAACTAGCACATATGTGCGAGGGGAACCTTTACCTTTATAGAAGTGACATATTAAGATGTTTGCATGCTGCTTAGTTAAAGTATAGAAACTAGATAGTGTAATAGTAGGTCACACACTTAAAATTTCTTCTTTGAGGAGACCGTTGGCATCTGGCAATGCCCCTCTGTCATTCTCTTGCCAGTATTTTTCATTGTATTCTTCTTTCTAGCTGAAAAGAAGTAGTCCAAGGTCACACAGCTGCTGTCATGACCAAAGTCGGACTAGAAGTCACAGTCTCCCAGTTTCTAGCTCTGGTACCTTAACCACTGCAACAAAGTGGCTCTGCATATGCCCTGTGCATGCTCAGAGATTATCATATCACAATAACATAATCATACTGATAATTTATAATTGCAATGAATATGAAATGAATGAATTTGATCGAAAAAACAATTGGGAAAAAAAAGTATTACGGGTAGTTCTTGACTTACAACCAGACAGAAAATGTTATGTCTAGAAAATATGATATGAAATTAAGTAACTGGTTTTGGGGGGAGCAGAGATAAATATATTCTACAAATAGGCATAAAATAAAAATAAATGCAAATGGATTTCATTAATACGTCTCTCATGAGTAACATAAAGAAATGCTGGACAAGAATGCATTAAAAAAAATTCTGACTATTAGCAACAGACAACAGCAGAAATGGCTGCAAAGATTATGACTCAAAATGTAAAGGAGGCCCTGTGGATTTTATTCTGCTAGTTGTTGCTGACTAGCATCTCCATTTCAAGGCCATTGAACCAGTGCTCTCTGAAAATATTTCCATGGTCAAATGGCCAGCATGATGTCACAGAGCACTGTTACCTTCCCACTGTGGTGGTACCTATTTATCTACTCATATTTGCATGCTTTTGAAATCCTAGATTGGCAGGAGCCAAGCAAGGATGGGAGCTCACCCATCGTGTGGTTCTTGGATCTCGAACCTGGGCTGGTGGCTTTTCAGCCACAAGCCCAGCATCTTAACCACTGACCCCAGTTGTCTATGAGCCAAAAGCCAACCCAAAATAATATGCTAGTGTTGGTTATAAAAATATTATTTTAGGGAATTGGTTGGCATAGAAAATCAGATACCAAGCACTCTGCTCAATAGTTCACTTCATTAAAAGAAACTTCTTTCCCCCCCCAAAAAAATGTAACCTTATTAAAAACATGTCTAGGCAATGAAAGTGAATTAACATGGAGATTAAAATTTAAATTTGGAATCCAAGGCCCCATAAGGCCAAAGAATCCAGAGCTGCATTAGGAACGTTACTTTGTTCAGCTAGTTTTGCTTTGAGAAATGATCCTCCCCAAATGGATGCAGCAAGAAATCCAACAGAGTAATTCACTGTTGTTTTTGTTTCAGAGATGCCTAATCAATCTCAGTACATGAGTAGTGAGAGTTTTATATTAACTGGCACTTTGTTTTCTGAATCTGTTTTATTTCAGAAAAGAGCAAGAAGCCTTGAAGTCTTCCCAGAATGTCACAAAGACCAGGAGCTATTCTTTTTTTATTCGTCTCCCCCAGGATTAAATTTAAATGTGGCTCCCTCTGAACCTGTAATCAGAGTCGATCCAGATAAACAATAACAGTATTTTCAAAATGGGTAGTTCTCAAGCTTTTCATTCTTAAAAATGTGCGGGTTTGCAAAAAAAACCCTGTGATTCATAAATATTGTGTACACTATAATTGTTTGCATATAAATCATAGCTACTTTTTTTTAAAAAAAGAATAGCATTACCATATCAAAGCATAATCTCCCATGGAAGTGCAGGAGAAGGCTAACTAACCCAATAATGTTGATTTCAATAAAAGAGAACATATGTATCTCGGGATTGAATTGGAGGTCCTTGGGGGTCCTCTGAAACAATAAAAAACTGAGAAGGAAACAAAAAGATCAGGACATGTCCTTCCCAGGAGTCAGTACCCAGATAAACAGGGATTAACACCAGACAAACAATCAAGCAGAAAACAATACCTTAATCAAGGAAACACCCAGGAGGAAAACATCCCACCCTAATACTAGTAGGGCAAGCTACTATATACTATAACTGGAAATAAACATCACACTCACTAACCCTGATGATATTATTTTCTTTGGGTAATGAAATGTCCCCAAGCAAATAACCAAGCTCAGATGGCACCAAGGATTCCACAATGTTGATTTCAGTTTAGGAGTATTTGCATACATTTGCAAGTCTGTTCCCAGGTTTAAGCTCTTCCTAGAAATCTGATCTGTTGGTATTGTTGGTCTGGCATGCAAAGTAGCTAATGGAGCAAAGTAGTTTTTAGGGGGACCAAGGCTATATATTGCTTGGTTTCTGGAAGAATGAAAATCCAAATCAGTTTGCCTACAACTAATATACAATCTGGATTCATATTTGTAGCACACTTACGATTACGCATTTATTAATATTCTGTTTTCTGTAGGGCTAAACCAGAGTTGAGATCTCTAATGTGATGGTTTAGTGTGACCAAGTCTGCCACTTTCACTTTCACTATTGTTTCACCTATTTATAGGCAAAACTGGTTCTTAGGTGTTCGTCCAAGGTGCTTTTTGAAACAATATTATGCTTATACAAAATCCTAGAAAAATAGTCATAGATTTTTATTCTCTACTCCCTTCTTTGATTCTGTGATTATAAGATAGAACTATACTGAGGTATAGTTTTTAGCTGCTGGATAAATAGTTAAGTAACTTTTAAGTTGGAAGATCCTGAAATGGATTCTCTAATGACAAGTTTCTCCAGTTCTGGATAGTAATGACTAATCACTACTTGATGAAGTGTGTTCCATGTGGGGGGTGGAAGACCTGTCTCTTCTTCCTGAGAACTGTCTAATTTTCTTCTTCTCAATGCCAAAATTTGCCGACTTATATCCAGCGATCAGGATCATATGATCACATTTCCCTCATGTGTCTCATTCTGTGAGGGTCTGCCAGAAAGAAGAGGGGGGTCAAATTATTCTCCAAAGCATCAGAGGGCAGAACAAGAAACAATGGCTGGACACTAATCAAGGAGAGAAGCAACCTGGAATTAAGAAGAAACTTCCTGACAGTGACAATTAACTAGTGAAACAGCTTCGCTCCAAAAATCGTGAGTGCTTCATCATTGGAGGTTTTTAAGAAGAGACTGGACAGCCAATGGTATTGGGGCTCCTGCTCGAGCAGGGAGCTGGACCAGAAGACCTCTGAGGTCCTTTCCATATTCTATTCTATTCTATTCTATTCTATTCTATTCTATTCTATTCTATTCTATTCTATTCTATTCTATTCTATTCTATTCTATTCTACCCTACCCTACCCTACCCTTCCCTTTTCTATTCCGTTCCGTTCTGTTCCGTTCCATTCCATTCCATTCTGTTACATATAGACCACTACATGAATTGGAGGATACAGATTTTAGTTAGTCTGATCTTCCCATATGTCAGAGGAGGGAGCAAATGCCACCTTGAGAGTTTCACTGTGGGATGATTCATATTATTATTTATCTTCTAAACAGAAGCTTAGAGTTAAAGCAACTCAAATCTTTATTATGGCCATAGATCAGCATGCTAAGAGTTCTTCCTTCGTCTTTTTTCAGGTGATTCCTACCTAACCTTCAGTCTTCTTAACAACTGCTTCATTCCACCAATACATTCATACCTACTGATGTATGAACTTTCTACACTCCATACAAATGCTTTAAAAAAAACACCAGAGAAGCACTTTTTTCTATTTTCCTTGGCTTGGCAACTGGTAAAATCAAGGCAGCTGAATTTGCGGAGTTCCAAGTAACGGAGGGAAGAAAGCATGTTTGACTTCAAGCCACAGAACAGTTCACCTTCAGGTCAAGATTTGTAAAATAAACTGAATCTGTACAGCTAGTTCTGTTTTCCAGTATTCTCCACTCTTTTTCCCTGCCTCCATTTTTCCCTTTGTAAGTAGGATTTTTTTTTTTTGTTATACTTAGAATGAGCTATAACAGGGGCCTCCAACCTTGGCAACTTTAAGACTTGTGGACTACAATTCCCAGAGTTCCTCAGCCAGCAAAGCTGGCTGAGGAACTCTGGGAGTTGAAGTCCACAAGTCTTAAAGTTGCCAAGTTTGGAGACCCCTGAGCTATAAAGCAGGAAAAAAAAATACCGAGTTACATAATATGGGGAGGCATCAGAAGAGAACATAGTCAAAAGATCTAGTTTTGAGCGCGAGCACAAAACTTTCTTTTTTCACCAAGCAGGGCTGGCCTGATACAATTTTAAATTGAATGTTTTAATGGGATTTTAATGGGATTAATTTTATTTACTATTTTTATTCAAAAATTTTAAATTTTCATCTTATCGAATTAGATTTTTAATGGTTTATTGTATTTTACATTTTCTCATTATTTATGTTTTATTTTTGCTGTACACCGCCCTGAGTCTTCGGAGAAGGGCGGTATAAAAATACGAATAATAATAATAATAATAATAATAATAATAATAATAATAATAATAATAATAATAATAATAATAATAATAATAATAATAATAGTTGCATCTTAGGAGATGATTTTTTAGAACTGGGAAATGACTTGAAACCACTACATTGTTTCCCTTGGTAATCTGTGTTTAGGTGGGAGTATGACAGAAACTCAAAACCATTAACATGAAAATTATTGTAGCATTATACTCTTATGAAGGAAAGGATAATCTCTGTTGGCCAATCTCAATGAGTGGGGTCAGTTTTGTCCTTCCTTTTAGAATAGAATAGAATAGAATAGAATTTTTATTGGCCAAGTGTGATTGGACACACAAGGAATTTGTCTTGGTGCATATGCTCTCAGTGTACATAAAAGAAAAGATACGTTCATCAAGGTACAACATTTACAACACAATTGATGATCAATATATCAATATAAATCATAAGGATTGCCAGCAACAAGTTATAGTCATACAGTCATAAGTGGAAAGAGATTGGTGATGGGAACTATGAAACGATTAATAGTAGTGCAGATTCAGTAAATAGTCTGACAGTGTTGAGGGAATTATTTGTTTAGCAGAGTGATGGCCTTCGGGAAAAAACTGTTCTTGTGTCTAGTTGTTCTGGTGTGCAGTGCTCTATAGCGTCGTTTTGAGGGTAGGAGTTGAAACAGTTTATGTCCAGGATGCGAGGGATCTGCAAATATTTTCACGGCTCTCTTCTTGATTCGTGCAGTATACAGGTCCTCAATGGAAGGCAAGTTGGTAGCAATTATTTTTTCTGCAGTTCTAATTATCCTCTGAAGTCTGTGTTTTTCTTGTTGGGTTGCAGAACCGAACCAGACAGTTATAGAGGTGCAAATGACAGACTCAATAATTCCTCTGTAGAATTGGATCAGCAGCTCCTTGGGCAGTTTGAGCTTACTGAGTTGGCGCAGAAAGAACATTCTTTGTTGTCCTTTTTTAATGATGTTTTTGATGTTAGCTGTCCATTTGAGATCTTGCGATATGATAGAACCCAGAAATTTGAAGGTTTCTACTGTTGATACTGTGTTGTCAAGTATTGTGAGAGGTGGAAGTATGGAAGGGTTTTTCCTAAAATCTACCACCATTTCTACGGTTTTGAGTGTGTTCAGTTCCAGATTGTTTAGAGCATGGATGTCAAACTCGCGTTTGTCACATTGCTGTCATGTGACGTATCACGATGGTTTTCCCTTTCGCGGAGCTGGGGTGGGCCTGCCCTGTGCATGATGCAGTTTGACTCCCCTGGCTTTAGAGTAAACAGCTCTCCTCTTGACTCCTATAGCACATTATCACAAAATGGTAGCATACTACTGCTACGTTTTAAATACCATTCTCATTTAATTCAAGAAAAAAGGTTGTATTTATGAGAAATGTTAGAGAAATTCCCATGGGTGAAGTCCTTTCATCTATGTAATGATAAAGTAGTCCAACCAGGGGTGAAATGCTCCCGGTTCGGACCGGATCACCCAGTCTGGTAGTGATGGTGGCGGGTGGTTCGGAGAACCGGTAGCAAAAATCCCTGCCCCCCCCCCCATGCCCAGCTGAGCGGCGCGATCATCAGAGGTTTCTTTTTTATTATTATTTTTAAAAGCATTTTTTCTTTGGCCGAAAAAAATGCTTTTAAAAGTAAAAAAAAGCCTCTGATGATCGCACAGCTCAGCTGGGATCATCAGCACCTTTTAAAAGCATGTTTTCTACAACATCTTCAGCCGAAGAGATTGTAAAAAAAATGCTTTTAAAATCCTCTGACGATCCCAGCTGAGTTGCCTGACTGTCGGAGGCTTTTTTTCTTTTACAACTAAAAAAAATGCTTTTAAAAGAAAACAAAAGCCTCTGATGATCAGGCAACTCAGCTGGGATTGTCAGAGGCTTTTAAAATCATTTTTTTACAACCTCTTTGGCCGAAGAGGTTGTAGAAAACATGCTTTTAAAAGAAAAAAAAGTTGGCCACGCCCACCCAGTCACATTACCCCCCCCCCCACCAACCCACGCCCACAGAACCAGCAGTAACAAATTTTACATTTCACCACTGAGTCCAACTATGTATGAATATCTTTTCTTCCTGTTCTAATAATTATCTCCACAATCGTATGTAGTCTTCTTGGCTTCCAATTCTTCAACTAAATCCCAAAGCAACTTTTTCCCATTGTGCCTATTCAGACTGCAAAAGCCAAGGAGGTTTCAGAACGATGGAAAGATATTCAACAGAAAGCAACAGTACCGGCAGGCATGGGCTCTATGGAGTGGGGAGAAATGGACGCTAGTCACATCACGTCTGTAGAAATCTTTATACAAATGACCAAAATGAAATATCTTATTTGTAACATGACACCAAAATTCAACCCTTGCTTGGAGGGCAGTGGGGATCACATTGAGACAGTATGATTCCATCTTGCCTTTGACTTGAGCTGATTGCGGACTGTCTAAGTATTAACTATGGTAGAAATACGATTACATTCATTATATACTTTGGTTATCTTCTTAACTGTGTTGCATGCTGTCCAGGGATGAGCTGCTGGGGGTTCGCAGGGCTTTGGGAGAACCTCTAGCTATGATTCTGTGCAGTTCGGAGAACCCCCGAATCTCACTCCTGGCTGGCCCTGCTCATCCCACCCCACAGTTCCCAGGAGTCCCCATGTGGCCTGTTTTGATGTAGGTAAGTGCAAGGGGCGCGTGGAGGCTCGGGGAGGGCAAAAAATGGGCCTAGCGGAAGTTTGAGAAGGCCGGAAATGGGCCCATTTCCGGCCCCCAGAGGGCCTCCGGAGCCTGGGGAGGCCATTTTCGCTCTCCCAGAGGCTCAAAGAAAGCCTTCGGAGCCCGGGGAGGGCAAAAATTCCCCCTGCTGCAGTGCAGGATGACGACCAGGCCACACCTACCATGGCCGTGCCCACCAGGCAGAGAACTCCTTGGTAAAATTTTTGAAGCCCACCTTGATGGTTCACAGAGGACTGGGATGGGATAGAAATGATGTTAAATAAATATGTAATATGCTGACTATAAACCTGTCTTAGGGCAAACTGTACACACTGTGAACCACCGGGCTACTTCACATTAAAATAAATGTAAGGGATTCATCATCAAATTCCTTCTCTTCTCTCACAGTGCTGTTCCTCTCAGTCAATTATTACCAGACTTTCTAAGTTTCCTAACTGAAATGGCTTACTTTGACTTTTCTGTTTAATTTACTTAAAGTTGCACTTTCATTTGCTACTAACTTCCAGCAGTTCTGGGATGCTCTGGGAGGGGAGAATAAAACCTAACAATAATAAGGTTTTTTTTTTTTTTGATGTGGAAAAGCCCTCTTTTCTATATGCTTGGAGGTGCAGCCTTCATCAATTTGGGAGACCAACTCACTTTGAAAAATACCTAGCACAGTCACAGGCCATCAATGACAGCAGTTTGTTAACACACACACACAAAATCTTATATTATGCAACTAGTTTAAATTTCAAGGCTGAATGAAAGACAAAGGTCTGTTTATTACTCTTAAATGTACTCTGTATTTCCACAGGGGCACTATATAGGTCAAGATTATTGTTGTGAATTCTCCTTGAACTTTGATTTAAAAAGTTTTTTTTTAAAAAAAGACTGAGATTAAGGCAATAATAATTGCACAGTGCTCTGTAACTCAACCTGATATAGCTTTAGCTCTAATGTGACCTTTCCAAGAATTTGAGTTTTAATTTAATGCTAATGGGCATTGTCAAAGATATATGGGAACCCAGGAAATCAAATCATTCATCTATACCCCAATGTTGTCATTAAACCTGGGATCAACTGCATGTAAAATAAACACTCTGACCTATAACAGAACTTTTCTTCATATTATAAAGATTGTTGGTTCAGGCCTCTTCCCAACAATCTTATCTCAATCAGAAGTATGTTGAGGAATTCCAACTGTGGAAACTTCTTAAGGGATTCTGAAACTTTGGTAGGAAGCCTTGACCAAAGGACTTAAATTCTTGCTTTAGGTCAGTTAAACTACTGAGCTTGCCCACTTCTAAAAAAACTAATAGTGACCAAGCTACATGAAATAACTTATTTCACAAAACATCTCATGTAAGCTAAGGTTTCTAGGAAAGAGTGGTGGAGTCAAATAATTTAACAACCGGTTTTCTGCCCTAATGCTAGGCGGGCGTGGCCATGGTGGCCATGGTCAGCGGGTGTGAAAGGCAGCACTCAGCATCCAGCACCCCCTCCTGCTTTGGGCCTAATAGGCCTCCCTGAAGCCTCCTGGGAGAAAAAACAGGTCTCGGGGGGCCACACCATACCCCCCACATGCCATTTTGGGCCTAGTACAGTGGTAGTATTTAGCCGGTTCGGGAGAACCAGTAGCGGCAGCTGCGGGAGGCTCCGCCCACCCACCCAGATGTCATCACATCCCGTTTTTGACGCTCTGCATATGCAGAAGTGTGCTCACATTTGCGAACAGATAGCGAAGGTAAGTGAATACCACCCCTGGCCCAGTAGGCCTCCCTGAAGCTTCCTGGGAGCTAAAACGGGCTGTGGGGGAGGCATACTCCCCGCCCTATTTTGGGCCTAGTAGGCCTCCCTGCACTTACCTGAGAGCCAAACTGGGGCACATGGGGACTCCTGGAAGGAAAGGGGAGGGGCCAGCCAACAATTTAACTACCAGTTCACCCGAACCGGCTGAATCCCACCACTGTTAGGAAACCTTAAAACACAAAAGCTACCTGGCACAAGGAATATTTAAGTTTGGAAGTTTGATTAGGCTGGTCAAGAAGCAAGATGATTTGCAATACAGATAGGAAATATGGAACATGTATTTCCTATAACTGAGTCCAATGTCAGGTTCCGGATTAGGACGGGAAAGGAAACACCAGACAACAGGGTGGAAGTTCTTGTAATGTTTTATCTTCCACGTTCTGGCATGCTCTAACAATCATCCAGTGCAGTTTCAGTGAAATATTGTCAGGTCTAGCCTCTTCTTGCTCCCACCTCCGTTTTAAACCTATCATGCCCCACCCCACTACTCTACTCCCTTGACTCTACTCAGAACCCCTGCCTCTGACAGAGGGCTCCAGTTGCATCCCTTCTGGGCTAGCAAGCCTCAATCAGCCCAGGCTGCAGGGCCCATCGATCTGTGGATACTCTCAACAATCCCCGATTAACTCTGGCTAGCTTGGCCAGCTTGGTCTCTGCGCAGGCGTGGTCCTGTCTGCCTCTCAGCTGAGGGGTGTTAGCAGTGGTGGGATCAAATAATTTAACAACCGGTTCTCTGCCCTAATGACCAGCTGGGTAGGTGTGGCTCGGTGGTCATGTGACCGTGTGGGCATGATCAACTCAACATCACTCAGGTCGATGAACCCTTCGCCTTAGCTGTTACAATGTACTAAGGGTTAAGTGGAGAGGCAGTTTCTGCAAGCAGGGCAATAAAGATTAGGCTAGAAACAACACCAGAATTTTTCCTTCCTGCCCTCCTTACAGGATTAGCCCTGTAAAGTGGAAAAAAACAAGATATCGCTTCCAACAACCCGTTCTCCAAACTGCTTAGAAAGTTAACAACCGGTTCCTCCCGAATAGGTGCGAACTGGCTGAATCCCACCACTTGGTGTTAGCGCATCTGGTGGCAATGGAGGGGGCGACCCCGGGATCAGTGATCAGAAAAGAGAGCCAGGCTGTCCTGGCTCTCTTTTCCTGTCCACTGGCTGTCAGCAGGAGGAAGCAGGCGGATACAAGGCAAGGCTTCCTGGGCAGTTTGAATGTGGAATGGTTTGACCTGTTTGCCTCCGTCCCCGCCGGAATGGCAGCCCCAGCGAAGTGGGGCTGACATCCAGCCTGTGTAGGGTGCAGGATTATAGCATTTGCAATCCAAAACATACAGAGAACTTAAGGTTACTTCCTATGGCTGGGCAAATGCAAACTCCCAGAATAAGCCAAAGTTGAGGAAACCTTAAGAAAATTGCCCTCTGATGAATCTTCTCTTCTATTGTAAGCCCTCATGGGCTTATCTAAAACTTAGAGAGACCAAACAGATGGATTTGACGGCAACTTAAAACTTAAACATTTGTTTTCAATATGATGCTATTTCTCTTTACTCTTACTAAAAAAGGAACAATATTTTTATAAAGAAAAATATATTTTTTTCCTACAGAGACACTTGACTACATGGACTATAGCATGCTGAAAATGAATTATTTCATTTCCCGCTGACCAGTCAAATCTTGCATGAAGAATGAATTATCTACAACATCAAGCAGAGAAATGTGTGACCAGATGCTACTAATTAGAGAATAAAATTCATCATATTCCTGCCTCCGATAAAATATTTTCATACATCATATTAGCACAAAGAGAGTTTCCTTGCATTTGGAATGAGCAAATTTGACACCTAGGGTCTTGCCAGCTTAATCATATTTTTCTGAAAAATAAACATTTTTAAAGTGTTTTATATCAAGGGGGGGGAGTAAAATTAACGGCTCCATAGAGAATGTATTATATCTGAATATCTAATGCTATACAATATCTTTCCAACAATGCATATTTTACTGAGCAGCATTTGTGAAGAAAAAGCTTTGAGCAGGGGTGTCAAACTCAAGGCCCGCGGGCTGGATCTGGCCCGCGGGCTGCTTAAATCTACCCTCTAGGGGCCTGGAAACAGCAAAGGACCGGTCCACGGTGCCTCTGCCAGTGAAAACGAAGTTGGGGGGGGGCTGCATGCAGGTCCCCCAGGGTCTATTATTTGCTGGCAGAGGGCTATTAAAAAAATAAACTAAAAACAAAACAAAAAGTGAAATTTTCCCCTTTTGCATTTGAGCATGCAAGAAGGGACAGGGAAGGAGAAAGAAAAAGAGGAAAGACAAAGTAAAAGAACGGAAGATGGGAAGAGAGCAAGGAAGGAAAAACAAGGAAAGAGGGGAAGGAAGAAGAAAGGAGAATGAAGAGGGAAGAAAGGGAGGAAAAAGGGAGGGAGGGAGGGAAGAAAGAAGGAAGGAAGGAGATTATAATGAGAGTGAGTGAGGGACTCAGGGAAGTCCTGCCTTAGTACTTTGGCCAACACAGGTGGCGCTGACACAAGTCCCATGCCACGCCCACCATGCCCTCCCCCCGGGCCATGCCCCTCCCCCCCGAGGTCAAACACAACGCTGATGCAGCCCTCAATAAAATCGAGTTTGACACCCCTGAAGTAGAGGGTTTATTTTAGTTGCAAATGAGAATTTGGAATATTTTGTTTTGGACCTGTTGTGAACACAAGCACTATTACCTATTCAGAAATTTCAGCCTGGCAGGACTGTTTTCTAAGCAAAATCCAAAGAGAGAAATTGACTGAAACACATGCTTGCTTTTTACATATCTGTTTCTATGAATGCAATGCATAGGCAGCTTGACTCCTACTGCCTCTGGGTAACTTAAGAGTTAAAATTAAAAATTTACAAAACAAAACAAAAAGAATGATGAAAGTTATATGCTGTTTCATTATCCCTTTTGGTAATTTTTAACTAAAGTGAACTAATTTTTAACTAAAGTTACATATTAGTTACAAAACATAAAGATTAAGACTCAACCACTTGTGGTGAGATGAGTGGTGAGATGCGTTGGCTAAACAAACAAACAAACAAACTATCAATCTGCCCCACAATTTAGAAGAATAACCAGGTTCTTAAATAGCTTTCGGAACATCATCATGGTGGAGCTATTTGAGTCTCTGGGGAATATTGTTCCAGAAGGCAGGCGCCAAGACAGAAGGAAACCTTAATTACAGGCATGGGGACAGAGGCATCCATAGGATCTGATCTTCTGTGCAAATGACAAAAGCTGTGTTCAAAGGAGACAGGCTCTGTCTCCTTTGTACATTTTGAGGATCTGTGGACAGTTTGGCTGAGATTGTTCTCCCCAATGGAATTAAAGGGCATTTAAGGCATAGTCTTATGCCTTAATTACTTAACACTCATGGAAACTTCTTTGTTCCTCCTTTTTAATATCTACATGAAACCCCTCATGGAGGAAGTCCTTTGTGGGCATGGGATTTGATATATCAATGTGCTGATGATACTTAGTTATGTTTTTCATCCCCAGGCTGGACACTTGCAGGGGTGGGATTCAAAAATTTTAGCAACCGGTTCTCTGCCTGCTTGCTGGGTGGGTGTGGCCTAGTTGGCCCCCTGCATCATGGCAGGGGGGTGTTTTCACCCTCCCCAGGCTCCAGAGGCTTTCCTCAAGCCTCTGGGAGGGGGAAAATGGGCTCCCCCGGGCTCTGGAGGCCCTCTGGAAGCCGGAAACATGTCCGTTTCCAGACTTTCAGAACTTCCGAGTGGCCTGTTTTTCGGCCTCCCAGAGCCTCCGCGGGGACCCTGCACTTAACTGGCATCCAAAATGGTTTGTATGGAGATTCCTGGGATGGGCGGGATGAGATGGGCGGGGCCAGCCAGTCCTTGCAACTATCAGTTCAGTGAACCAGATGTAAAATCTGGTTCGCCTGAACCGGGCCGAACCGGCTGAATCTCACCCCTGGACACTTGATATGATGGAGAGACCGACTTAAGGAACAGATTCAGAGTGAATCCCTCCAGGAGTGGAATTGAGTTTGGGGATTTAAACTTCATCTCTGATTATGGATCTTCACAGATGTTTGGGAGACTATGAGTTCTAGTCCCATCTAGGGGCATGAAGCCATCTGGGTGACCTTGGGTCAGTCACTCCCTTTAAGTCAGTGGTCCCCAAACTTGGCAGCTTTAAGACTTGTGGACTTCAACTCCCAGCATAGCTGGTTGGAGAATTCTGGAAGTTGAAGTCCACAAGTCTTAAAACTGCCAAGTTTGAAGACTTCTGTTCTAAGTGCTAGGAAGCGGACAATGACAAACTACTTCTGAAATCTTACCAAGGAAATTGCAGGAAATTGTCCAGGCAGTTGCTGGGAGTCAACCTTCCCTCCAAGGCACACACACACACACACACACACACACACACACACACACACACACACACAAAGACACAAAAAGAACACCTGCCACCTTTCTAAAAATGGAAATGGAATCTTCAACCAATTACCCTGGGCAGCCAAGGTGATCCTCTTTTATTAAAGACTGGTTGATATGCTTGATTCATACCAAACTAAACAGGGCTGGAGAAAACAATTTATGGGGTGGCTGGCTTTGCAATTGTTCACTATTTTGAACATTACTTCCTTTCAGTGGAACCAATATATAACACGGGTTAAAGTTAAATTAAAGGACTGATTTCCCCCCCCACCCAAGGGATTCTTTTCAGAACTGGAATGCAAATTTTACTTTGGGATGCTTAGAATTGTTCAATATGATTAAACCGCATCAAAGAATATCAGCATATTTGCTGGCGCGAATAAAAACCAAACTAGGCACAGAGTTGGCTTATTGGCTCTGCTTTCAATCGATGCCTCCAACACACCTTGAGCTACAGTGGGGTACAAGTTGTGAAACAGCTCTGTGTTTGCCTAAGATTGAAAATCAAATTCATTGTGTGCTAAATTGTCAATTCTCTAAGACTGAGAGAGCCCAATATATTTATTGACTGCTCTGTTGACATGCCTTGTATTCCTGTAGTGAAATAACATTGCTTTTTGTTGATCACAAGGTAACCCAGCAAGGGGCAAAATATGCAGAGCCAGCAAGGAAGATCAGAGCTAGAGCAAGGACAGCTATAGCAATTAACTGTAATGGGGATGAAAGGTTTAAACAACATATTTATTGTTGTTTGTATTTAGACAGGAAGGCCCGGGTTCCTCTGGCTGAAAGCTTCACAAATTTTAGATGTTGGAGTCTCAAGGAACACAATAGAGGACACTTTTATCCAAGTAGTCCTCAGCTAATGACTGCAGTTAAGCCCAAAAGTTATGCTGATAAGTGAAACATTTGTTAAGTGAATTTTGCCCCCATTTTCAAATCTTTCTTGCAACAGTTGTTAAGTGAATCACTTTCTTGTCACAGTTGTTAAGTTAGTACCACAGTTGTTAAATAAATCTGGTTTCCCCATTGACTTTGCTTGTCAAAAGGTGATCAGGGACCCTGCAACTGTCATAAATATCAGTCATTTGCCTCTGAAGTTTGATTACTTGATCATGGGGGATGCAGCAACCGTCATAAGTGTGAAAAACGGTCATCAGTCACTTTTTTCAATCCTGTTGCAACTTCACATGGTCACTAAACCAACTGTCGTAAGTCAAGGACTACCTGAAACACCTTGACCATCTTGCAGGTAAATTGCCTGTAAGTAAAGCAATTGCTACAACCCACCTCTTCCACATGCACGTCACTAAAATGTTATGGTCCTTTGCAAAGCAAAAAACTCAAATATTTTTTTTCTGTCAAATTAAATGAGAAGGAGGACATTTTCAGTATAGTGAAAATGCTGAACTACAAATCTCTAGAACTCTAAGAAAACAGTCATTCTGGGCTGGCTAGTGTTGCTGGAATCTGTAGTCTGATCATCTGACTTTACAAAAGGTTGACCTACAGCATTCAGTGAACAGAATTAAGCGGTAATATATGTTCCTTAACGTTCATGAAATACTATCTATTTTTATATGTAACCTGCAATTACAAAAACAGCTGGGATAATGACCCTGAGTACCCTTGGCTCAAACTGTAATTAAGCAACTGACATTTATGCTAAATAACAGCTCTGTGGTATAAACGTTGTACCTGTTTACATATCTCTGCATTAATTTGCTGCCCATTGATCTCTCTGATTGAAAATGGTTCCTCTTAAAATGTTTACATGCCTTTCTTTCACAGTGTGTCTTTGACCTTCTTTAAACCTTCATTTGCAGCTCACCATGGCCTCATTTCCTCTTAATCCAACTAAAAGATATTTTTGAATGTTCCATTATGTTCAGAAGATGTGCAAGTAAAAATTAAGGGTGTAACACTGTTCTCTCACATGTTCTTTCCTATGAAATTTGGAATGATCCCACAAAACCTGCCCCTACATACTGATGTCCATCCATGCAGGTGAATAGGTGTGAACAAACTTATAGGTGTAAGTGGTGGCTCAGTGGCTAAGATGCTGAGCTTGTTGATTGAAAGGTCAGTAGTTCAGCGGTTCGAATCCCTAGTGCCATGTAACGGGGTGAGCTCCTGTTACCTGTCCCAGCTTCTGCCAACCTAGCAGTTCGAAAGCACATAAAAAATGCAAGTAGAAAAATAGGGACCACCTTTGGTGGGAAGGTAACAGCATTCTGTGTGCCTTTGGCATTTAGTCATGCTAGCCACGTGACCATGGAGATGTCTTTGGACAGTGCTGGCTCTTTGACTTTGAAACGGAGATGAGCACCGCCCCCTAGAGTCGGGAACGACTAGCATATATATGTGAGGGGAACCTTTACCTATACCTTTTTATGTGGATAACTTTAAGTGGGCTGTATCGTATTCATGCATCATTTGTAATTAAGCACACACCATTTCATAAAAATTATTAGTTAACCCTAGCATACTATTTGATACACAAATATGTTGTAAATAGAGGCATTTGTTTATTTGGAAAAGTGTGTCGTTTGCTTTAATTTGCTTGTCTTTGTACTGTACAATACCTGATCTAAAGTCTGTATCTTCAGAGCTGGAGAAGCCACAAAAATTGATGGTTTCATCCAAGGGATAATTATATTCTAAACCAGTGGTCCGTGGACCACTGGTGGTCCGCGAGAAAATTTTGGTGGTCCGCAGAAAAATTATTTGCATTTTTTATACTGCACTAAATACTATTTATCTTTTTAAAAAATTCATATTAGTGGTCCTCGGGATTTAAAATTATGAATTTAGGGGTCCCTGAGGTCCAAAAGGTTGGTGACCCCTGTTCTAAACCATAGGTTAGTAAGGAAACAAATTATTTGGCAAAAAGCACTGCAAAAGTTTGGGATTTGGATCCAAATGAAAATGTTGACTTTAGAAAGCAGTTCACAAGAGGACACTTATCAAGAAAAATCTGCAAAACTGAGTGAATATCCACTCAGTAGCTACCATAAACCATAGATTTCTTTCTTTATGACATTGAGAATACTGATCTGAGTTGCCAATGCTTTATTAAAATTTATTTATTTATTTGCATTTATGTCTTCACACATCTTACATCTTATGTATTCAATACATGCAAATAGACTGTTTGATATCCTAGGGATCAACTATGTTGTCTGTAGCTTGCGATTGATAATATTGAAAAGGGCCACAAGAATGAAATGTTTGTGAATATTTGCTAAATCAGAAGTAAACAGCATTTTCAGCCTGTGGACTACACTATAACTTTCTTTCCTATCTGGGTAACAAAAAGAATATACTATAATCAGTGACAGAATAGAATAAGAGAGTTGGAAGGGATCTTGGAGGTCTTCTAGTCCAACCTACTGCTCAGTCAGGAAACCCTATACCATTTCAGACAAATGGTTGTCCAACATCTTCTTAAAAACTTCCAGTGTTGGAAAATTCACAACTTCTGGAGGCAAGTTGTTCCACTGGTTAATGGTTCTAACTGTCAGGAAATGTTTTCTTACTTCTAGGTTATTTCTCTCCTTGATTAGTTTCCATCCATTGCTTCTTGTCCTGCCCTCAGACACTTTGGAGAATAGCTTGGCTCCAGTTCTTGACTCCATTGCCACTTCTTTGTGGCAACCCCTGAGATACCGGAACACTGCTATCATGTCACCCCTAGCCCTTCTTTTCATTAAAGTTGGCATGCCCAATTCCAACAACCGTTCTTTATATGTTTTAGCCTCCAGTCCCCTAATCATCTTTGTTGATACTGTTGATAATGATACCATTGCAGGACAGTAACACCTTGAAGCATACACCACCCAACCCAGTCTAATGTGTTGTGTGAAAATATCTACTGATAAGGAGATGTGATAGCTATGCACAATCTACATTTTAAAAAAAGCATTATAGTGATAACTGCATACGGTAAGTCCTCTATTTGCAATCTTTCATTTAGCAACTTGAACTTTTACAACAGCACTGGGGGAAAAAATGATCCACAACTGTTCCTTGCACTTACCACCGTCTCCACGTGCCCATGATCACACGTTCAAAATTTGGCCACTTGACAACTGGCATTTATTTATGAAGTCCTGCAGTCACCATTTGAAGTTTCCCAGCCAACTCCCAATAAACAAATCCAAGTCAACATAAGCACACCCACAATTTTTTTGTTTTAATGTTTTTGTGGTTAATTGCTTTTAATTGTTTTTTTTTGTTTTCGATTGGTAAGTCATTCAAAGTAACATATGTGAGATGGGCAAGTACATAAATTGATTGACTGGTTGGCAGGAAGGAAGGAAGGAAGAAGGAAGGATGGAAGGAAGGAAAAGAAAGAAAGAAAGAAAGAAAGAAAGAGAAAGAGAGAGAGAGAGAGAAAGAAAGAAAGAAAGAAAGAAAGAAAGAAAGAAAGAAAGAGAATGAATGAATGAATGAATGAATGAATGAATGAATGAATGAATGAATGAATGAATGAATTCTGGCAACCAGTGCAGTCATGAAGTAGACATCCTGGGGTTGCATACAAAACTTTTAGAAAGCCAATTGAGGATCTGGAATTTTTAATGTGGACTGAAGAAGTCCATTTATGATATGAGAAATCTTATTCAAGACTACATTAAAAAAAAAGAATTGGGAAGAGGATAATAAAATGGAAAACAAATAAAAATGCACAATTATTTCTACAGCACTATTTAACAGTCCTGCAATGATATAATCAGTTGGCATTCTCCTTTTAATGCTGTCTTATGTTTTATAGCTACTCATTGTAAGCTTGAAGATAAGCGAGCCCATTAAAACTGGAACATTCTACCATATTTGCATTCCCCCCCCCTTTCTCTTTCTTTTGACATCTGACTGAATCTGACAGTAATTGCTTCTTTCTTTTCCCCCTTATTCTGCTTGCATCCAAACCTTCTTCATCGATGTAAGAGCTCTCAGATGTGAAATTGGGTGTTTAGGAGCAAATATACTATTGGTGTTGAATCAAATTATATAGAGATTTGGTCTCTTGCACAGTTGATTTTCTTGGCATTCTATAATCTTAGGACTGAATCATAGATCATCATAGGGGGCTTTTTCTTCTGACAGGAGAGGCTGATCAAAAAAGTATTTGTGAATAACTTATAAAACTATGTTTATAGTAGAACTGCATGACTTGTAAATAGGGATCTCTCCCACTTTCTACCATTTTCACAGATCATCAAATTGTGGAGTTGGGAAGATTCATGGTTATGATTTAGTCTAACCTTAGACATGCACAAGTATTTTCTCTGCTCTTTCTTACAAGTAAGATACATGTCAGGTCATGTTCAAAAATATATACACATTTTCATAATATTTTCGTATTTTTCCTGCAAGCCCATTATCCTCTAATAAGGATTTAGATGAGGGGTGAAATGCTCCCAGTTCAGACTGGATTGCCTGATCCAGCTCACGATGGTGGCAGGTGGTTCGAAGAACCGGTAGCAAAAATCCCCCCCCATGCCAAGCTGAGCCACGTGATCATTTTTTTTGGCTGAAAAAATCCTTTTAAAAGTAAAAAACAAAAGCCTCTGATGATCGCGCGGCTCAGTTGGGATCATCAGAACCCTATAAAAGCATTTTTAAAAAAAACCTTTTCAGTCGAAAAGGTTGTAAAAAAGATGCTTTTAAAGGGTTGTGACGATCAGGCAACTCAGTTGGGAATACTTTTAAAAGGCTCCCCTGGCGATCCCAGCTGAGTTGCCTGATCATCAGACGCTTTTAAAAGCATTTTTTTACATTTAAAATGCTTTTAAAAGTAAAAAAAATAGTTGGTCACGCCCACCCAGTCACATTACCCTCCCACCAAGCCACACCCACAGAACCTGTAGTAACAAATTTTACATTTCACCCCTGATTTAGATTGCTGTTTTGACAACAGTAGATGTTTTCCACATTCGTGAAAAATATTGTATTCATTTTTCTGAGGGAACGATATTGCAAATTCAGAGGAACGCAAAATTAAAGTTTATTGATTAGTCTAATTTGTATGTTGGTTAATTCAGCTCTAATTAAAAAAGAAATGGAACAAATTTCCCACTCGGTCTTAGTTACATGTCACTAAGTTACAAGGAGCAAAGGGCCCTATAATATAAAGAGTATTGAATATATAAGTCACATGAAACTTCCTAGAGAAACTCAAAGGGAATCTTACAGGCCTGGCTGATAGTACAATCCTAAATATGTATGTTCATAAATATGTCTGACTATCCAATGTGATTTATTTCAGGTAAATAGACATGGAATTTTAGTTTAAATTTAAGGATATGGTAAAGAAACCATATTCAAAAGCAAAGTTCAGAACTTCAAGAAACAGAGACTTAGAAATTTCTTCTAATTTGATGGCCTTCAGATGTGTTTTGACTACAACGCCAAGAATTCTCAGCCATGTTGGATATGCAGTCTAGGAATTTTGCTCAAACCTCTTTCTAGGACACCAGATGAAAGGCTGACACAGTTCTATCAGCTTTGCAATTCATTGAGGTTCATCACTCACAAAATCATCGCTCACAAAAATATTAACAATGGAAATCTGCATATGTAGCATTTTGTCTTTTGTATCCAGCTTCTTTGTGTTATAGTTCTGAGGGCAGCAACAAGATTTTTTGTTATGCCTTGTAAAGTGAGAGAATCAGATTGAGAGAGAGAAAGAGTGGGGGGGGAGAGAGAGAAAGAGATATGAGAGAATGAGTGGGAGAGACAGAAAGCGAGGGGGAGGGGAGAGAAAGAGAGAGAAAGAGTGGGGGAGAGAGAGAGAGAAAGAGAGATGAGAGAATGAGAGAGAATGAGTGGGAGAGACAGAAAGAGAGGGGGAGGGGAGTTAAAGAGAGAGAAAGAGTAGGAGAGAGAGAGAGAAAGAGCCGCGGTGTGGCTCAGGCTGTAAGATAGCCTGTTATTAAACACAGCTTCCTGCAATTACTGCAGGCTCGAGTCCCACCAAGGCCCAAGGTTGACTCAGCCTTCCATCCTTTATAAGGTAGGTAAAATGAGGACCCAAATTGTTGGGGGGTGGGCAATAAGTTGACTTTGTATATAAATATACAAATAGGATGAGACTATTGCCTTACACAATGTAAGCCGCCCTGAGTCTTCAGAGAAGGGCGGGATATAAATGTAAATAATAAAATAAAATAAGAGTGGGGGGGAAAGAGAGAGAGAAAGAGAGATGAGAGAATGAGAGAGAATGAGTGGGAGAGACAGAAAGTGAGGGGGAGGGGAGAGAAAGAGAGAGAAAGAGTAGGAGAGAGAGAGAAAGAATGGGGGAGAGAGAGAGAGAGATGAGAGAATGAGAGAGAATGAGTGGGAGAGAGAGAGAAAGTGGGGGAGGGAGAGAGAGAGAAGAGTAGGAGAGAGAGAGAAAGAAAGAGATGAGAGAATGAGAGAGAAAGAGTGGGAGAGAGAGAGTGGGGGAAGAGAGAGAGAGATGAGAGAATGAGAGAGAAAGAGTGGAGAGAGAGAAAGTGGGGGAGGGAGAGAGAGAGAGAAGAGTAGGAGAGAGAGAGAGAGAAGGAGAGAGAGAGAGAAAGAGTGGGAGAGAGAGAGAAAGAGAGATGAGAGAATGAGAGAGAGAAGAAGGGAGAGAGAGAAAGAGGGAGAGAGAAAGAGAAAATGAAAGAGAAAGAGTAGGAGAGAGAGAGAGAAAGAGAGAGAGAGAGAGAGAATGAGTGGGAGAGAGAGAGAGAGAAGAGAGAGAGAAGAGAAATGAGAGAAAGAGTGGAGAGAGAGAGAGAGTGGGGGAAGAGAGAGAGAAAGAGAGATGAGAGAATGAGTGGTAGAGAGAGAAAGTGGGGGAGGGAGAGAAGAGAGAAGAGAGGAGAGAGAGAGAGAGAGAAGGGAGAGAGAGAGAGTAGGAGAGAGAGAGAGAGTGAGAGAGAGAGAGAGAATGAGGGAGAGAGAGAGAGAAGAGGAGAGAGAGAAGAAAATGAAAGAGAAGAGTAGGAGAGAGAGAGAAAGAGAGAGAGAGAGAATGAGTGGGAGAGAGAGAGATGAGTGGGAGAGAGAGAGAGAAGGAGAGAGAGAGAGAGAGAGAATGAGAGAGAGAAAGAGTAGAGAGAGAGAGAGAAAGAGAGAATGAGAGAGAGAATGAGTGGGAGAGAGAGAGAGAAGTGGGAGAGAGAGAAAGAGAAGGAGAGAGAGAGAAAGAGAAGGGGAGAGAGAGAAAGAGTAGGAGAGAGAGAAAGAGTAGGAGAGAGAGAGAGAATGAGTGGGAGAGAGAGAGAAAGAGAAGGGGAGAGAGAGAGAAAGAGAAAATGAAAGAGAAAGAGTAGGAGAGAGAGAGAGAAAGAGAGAGAATGAGTGGGAGAGAGAGAAGAGAAGAGAGAGAGAGAAGAGAGAGAGAGAGAGAGAATGAGAGAGAAAGAGTGGAGAGAGAGGAGAGAGAAGAGAAAGAGATGAGAGAATGAGAGAGAATGTGTGGGAGAGAGAGAGAAAGAGAAGGGGAGAGAGAGAGAAAGAGAAAATGAGAGAGAAAGAGTAGGGGAGAGAGAGAGAGAGAAAGAGAGATGAGAGAATGAGAGAGAATGAGTGGGAGAGAGAGAAAGAGAGAGAAAGAGTAGGAGAGAGAGGGAAAGACCCCATCCTGCCACTGGGAGTCCAAGTGCTTCAGCAATCGGCATGCTGGATTCGTATTAGTGGTCTGCGGGATTTAAAATTATGAACTTGGTGGTCCCTGAGGTCCAAAAGGTTGGGGATCCCTGTTCTAAACCACACCATTAGAATCCTTTCCAGATAAAAGACAAGCTATAAAATGCTAACAGTTTCTTTAGTGACCATTCAAAGTTACAACGGCACTGAAAAAAGTAACTTATAACCATGTTTCACACTTATGACCGTTGCAGCGTCTCCATGGTCACGTGATTTACATTTGGATGCTTGACAACTGGTTCATATTTATGAGAGTTGCAGTGCCCCGGGGTCATGTGATCCGTTTTTGTGACCTTCTGACATGCAAAGTCAATATGCGAAGCCAGATTTACTTAACAATCGTGTTACTGATTTAACAGCTGCAGTGATTCACTTAACAAATGTGGCATGAAAAGTCGTAAAATGGGACAGAATTTCCTGAACAAATTTCTCACTTAGCAACACAAATTCTAGGCTCAATTTTCGTAAATTGAGGAATATGCATGTATCTGTGTGTATGCGTTTATAATTTATAATATATATGTTTACAAAACATATGTATGTTTGCGTTTATATCTGTTAAGATATAAGAGTGGAGGCCAGCAGGTGGTGTAAGTATAAGATGCACCCAAATTTTCACCCTCTTTTATGGGGAAAAAAGTACATTTTATACTCCAAAAAGTATGGTAATTTATGTAATCTTTAAAAACATAACAATTATATTTAATAGTTTGTGGAATTATGAAACAAACAAAGCCAGCCAAAACAAGAAAAGATGCTAACAAAACACAGGCTGATAGCAATAGCACTTAGACTTACATACTGCTTATCTACCGCTTTACAGTCGTCTCTAAGTGATTTACAGAGTCAGTCTATTGCCTTCAATAATCTGGATCCTCATTTTACATACCTCGGAAAGATGAAAGGCTGAGTCAACCTTAAGCCGGTCAGAATCAAACTGCTGGAGTGAGCAGTGAGTTAGCCCTGCAGTACTGCATTCTAACCACTGCGCCATTACGGCTAAACTACAGAGCAATATCGTACTGTGATGATATTACTATTCTATAAAAAGCTATGTAATTATTTTTTTAAAAACCCAAATCTGTTTGACAAAGTAAAGCTATATGAAATAAATGATCAATATGAAATAAATTAATCACAAGCTCAGCTACTTTAGGAACAAAAAACCCAGAACAAAACAAGAGAAAAAAGGTAAGAGACTAAAAACAGACCCACTATAGTTTTATCATATGTCTAATGATATTAGGATGCATGCCAGAGGTGGTAATATTTGCTTAATGACTGGTGTGTTGGACTCCCTCCCCAAAAGCTATCTGTGGCCAAGTTCTAGAGTTCTTCAGCCCCTCCCTCCTTCCCAGTCAGATAACTACATTTCAGTACTTCGCAACCAGCTCACGTTTACAACCAGTTGCAGTTTTCGACAGTCATGCAAGTATGATTTTGTCAAGTTTCTACGTCTTTTCAGCCAGTTTGTGGCCAAAAAAGGGGAACACTGATAGAAATATTGGATTTACTTAATGACTGTGGTGTTTACTTAATGATCACTGCAAAAGTCATAAAATTGGGTTGGTCACCTGGGTGCCTCTACTTACAACATCATGAATTATAGCAAAAGCAATACACTTAAGACTTTTATACCACTTCATAGTGCTTTAGAGCCCTCTCTAAGCGGTTTACAGAGTCAGCTTATTGCCCTCAACAATCTGGGTCTTCATTTTACCCACTTCAGAAGGATGGAAGGCTGAGTCAACCTCGAGTCGGCCAGAATCGAACTGCTGGCAGTTGGCAGAATTAGCCTGCAATACTACTTTCTAACCACCGCACCACCACGGCTCTTTTTCCATTATCACGGAAGTTCCGTGTTCCATTACAGTCATTAATTGAAGACTATCTATATGTGTTTCCAATGTACAGTGTTACAATGGGCAAGATCACGTAGTTGTGGTCGCCATCTTGA
Organism: Ahaetulla prasina; assembly: GCF_028640845.1. Classification (NCBI taxonomy): domain Eukaryota; kingdom Metazoa; phylum Chordata; class Lepidosauria; order Squamata; family Colubridae; genus Ahaetulla; species Ahaetulla prasina. The sequence continues at coordinate 20,844,581 of NC_080543.1, forward strand.
TTTTTCTGACTCACTTGTGGATAACCCTGATGACACTTGATTCCCCATGCAGAAGCTCGATATTAAATCGCTACCTCCTATGACTTTTTGTTCTTTAACTTGTCTTCTATTTCAAGAAATACCAATGTAGGCTTTGCCTTTCTTTCGAAGGATTTATGCGTAATCTCTCTTTAATTCCCTCTCTCCTTGCCCAAATCAGCTGGTACATGGTAGGTATAAGATATTGGCCCAGTGATGATAACGTACTGTAATTATGTTAGATGTACGGCACTTCATAGTTATGAGTGATACCCAGAGACTTTGCTACTTGCTTGAAAATAAATGCCAAGGATCCCAAAAGATTTCCATCTGAAAAACAAAAGGCCCATTTCATTGAGCTGGATTACCAAGCCTCATTACGCAGTAAACAACTGTCAAAGCATACAATGCTAAGGCAGGTAATTGGCAATTGAGAAATGATTTCTTGTTTATAAGAACACGCAGTACGATGGCTAGGCAAGTCACAAACAAAATGCAAGGCACACATTAAATCATTTTACTGGCACTGAATACACACACAGCGAAAAGTTTTCCCAAGAGGATGCAGTTGCAAACAACAACTCTGGCAGGAGAGGGTATAACCTTAAGTTTGCACACAGATTGAACGGCTCTTAAAAGTGCAAAAGCCAAGTGCAAAAACATTCTCAAGAGCATTGAGAAAGAGAAGGACCAAGCTAGAAACTTTACATTAAGAATAATGCTACAGAGAGGACAATCTGTGACCATTTATGAAGTAATTGAATGTGGGCAGCTTTTTATTTTTTTTTATTTTTTTTTAAAAAAAATTGCCTAACAAAAATTAGCCATTTATCTTTCTATTATCCCTGGGAAAAGCAGAATTCTGTGCTGGTTTAAAACCACAAACTATTCATCCTGTTTACTCCTTGTAAATGTAAGCTTAAAATGAGTCACAAGGGTTTGTTTTTTTTTGGTTTTGTTTTTAATTCTGAAGCCTCAATAGAAATGACTTTCTTACAGCATCCAGTCCAACATTGTATCCCCCTGAGCAGAGTTGGGTTAATGGATGATTAAATATGCATGTAAAAATTGGGTTACGGACCAGTCACTCAAATGAATTTTTCCTATAAACTTTGGAAGAGTAAAGTAAGTGGGTACCGTATTTTTTGGAGTATAAGACGCACCTTTTTCCCCCCAAAAAAGAGGGTTAAAATCTGGGTGCATCTTATACTCCGAATGTAGCCTCACCCAGCTTCTCAAATGGAGGTTTCAGAGGCTGAAAGAAGCTTCAGAAAAGAAGCCCCCAAACAGAGCTTCAGGGGCTTTTTTTATGAAGTTCTGTTTTGGAGGCTTTCAGAGGCAGGAAAAAAAAAAAAGCAAGGCACAGAGCTCACAACCAAGGAACCTGTTGCTAAAATTCACCTCTGAGAACAGCTGATTGGGGAGCCAATCCACCTGCCAATCAGCTTTTTTCTTATTTTCCTCCCCAAAAACTAAGGTGTGTCTTATACTCCAAAAAATACGGTAAAGAAGGAAGGAAGGAATGATTACTGGATAAATAATATCCAGGGGTGGTATTCACTTACTTTCACTTCACTCACACGCGCCTCATCCACACATGTGCACGTCCTTCTGTGCAGGCACTTTGCTTGCTTGCACACCTTGTGGGCATACCTTCTGCACATACTCCTGACTGCAAAAGCGTGCCTAAATAGGATGGCATAGAGTCGGGGCAGCCCACCCACGATTTCCGCTACTGGTTCGGTTGAACCAGTCCAGACCGGCTGAATACTACACCTGATAATATCACCCAATGGATGTTCCCTTCCGTAGGGCATTGTTACAGTACTAGCCAGGTCTACCGGCTAGTATTCTGGCTAGTATTCAGGCTCTACTGGCTAGTATTCCTGCTTTGAGGCAGGAATTAATCATTTTTAGATGGCTAATTTGGAGGAAATAGCCCTTGATGTTTGGGCAAAAAGGGCTGGATCCCCATCTTCCTGACTGAGCCACTGTCTCAAGTATGCAGAAGGTTTGTTTGTGTTTGGTTGGCGAAAAGCAAATGGAAAAATATTAGCTCTGCATTTTGTTTTTGTTACCTGTTCATGTTTTTGCCATCTTTACCAGGGAGCTAGTATATTTGAATCTTTCTCTCAAATTCATGGAAATGAGCCTGTTCGTTATTCTTAATATCCTCAGCATCCTGACTTATTCTGGACTTTCACTTTCCTGCCCAAAGGTTCAAAGGTCATGTCTATAGTCTACTTTTGTGATGGGGACCTCTTTCCATTTCATGTATGTGACTATGTGAAGGGTGCTTGGTTCTCTTGGAGTTTGATGGTTTTCTTGAAGATGTTTCATTACACAAACTAGGTGACATCATCAGTGCTAATAGCACTGACTAGCACTGATGATGTCACCTAGTTTGGGTAACAAAATGTCTGCAAGAAAACCACCAAGCTCAGAGAGCACCAAGGACCCCTTATTTCAACCCTGAGCTATACATATTCTCCTTTATTGATGTATCTATTTTCAAACCTTTGCTGAGTTTTCTTCCATTGGCTTCTTCAAACAGGGACTATAACCACAGGTTCAAAGCCAGCCCTGCCCATGTTTAATGTGTCTGGGGGGTGGGAGAGAGTCAGATCTTCAATTTCACAGTCAGAAACAACATCTTGCCTTTTTTTGACCACTTCCTAACACCATGGATGCCTCTGATTTAATATGTTGGGCAAATCAGTCTGTTTGGTTAATTTATGGTTCAGTATGTGGTAGGAACTCAGAGGTATTTCTTAACCAGATTTGGTTATGGAAAGCAAGACATCATGTCTACATGCAACAAAGACCAGTAATCATAATTATTTCCAATTGAACCTTTTCACAGTTGGTAGGAAGCTCTTCAGGATGTATAGAGGTATCTGGGTGCTCCCACCTGCCTTCCATTGAGGACCTGTATACTGCACGAATCAAGAAGAGGGCTGTGAAAATATTTACAGATCCCTCACATCCTGGATATAAACTGTTTCAACGTCTACCCTCAAAATGATGCTACAGAGCACTGCACACCAGAACAACTAGACACAAGAAATTTTTTCCCCCGAACGCCATCACTCTGCTAAACAAATAATTCCCTCAACACTGTCAAACTAGTTACTAAATCTGCACTATTAATCTTCTCATCATTCCCATCACCCATCTCCTTCCACTTATGACTGTATGACTGTAACTTTGTTGCTGGTAATCCTTATGATTTATATTGATATTGATTGTTTCTTGATTGCTTATTTGTACCCTATGACTATCATTAAGTGCTGTATCATTAAGTGTTAAATTTGTACCCTATGACCATCATTAAGTGTTGTAAGTGTTGTACCTTGATGAACGTATCTTTTCTTTTATGTACACTGACAGCATATGCACCAAGACAAATTCCTGGTGTGTCCAATCACATTTGGCCAATAAAAAATTCTATTTCATTCTATTAAACTGAGAAGGAATATATAGAGCCATACATGCTTTCAATTTTTTTTAACAAGAAATCCTCGGATCTAAAAGAACAGTACATTTCTGTTTAAAGAAGCCCGAGTATTTTCATGCTTTCCCCACACATCTCAAAACAGATGCTGTTGCTGGTACTTTAAGAGCCTTATTAATTTTAATAAGCCAACATTTTTAAAAAAACAAAACAATGGCATCATTTTTCTCAAGCTTGAATGGAAGCATGAAGCAGAAATATGCCGCTTACACAATGCCCCAACACTTCTGAATCATTTTCAAAGCATGCACAGCCCTTCCAAACAGATTTTTTTAATGCTAAAAAGAGTTAGGTCATGAATGCTGTATTTAGATCCAAATCATGTGGTGGTAGTGCTACCAGGAAAAAAAAAAACCATCATTAAAACGTCATTAGGCAAACAAAGGCAAAGTGAGCTGAGTCAAGCAACATTTTCTATCTGCAAAGCCCAAACACAATTGTATGCATCAGGAGCAACTTAAGAGAGTAACAGCATTGGAAGGGACCTTGGAGGTCTTCTAGTCCAATCCCCTGCTCATGCAGGAGACCCTACACCATTTCTGACAACAGGCTGTCCAATCTCTTCTTAAAAGCCTCTAGTAATGGGGCACCCACAACTTCTGAAGGCAGGCCGTTCCACTGGTTGATTGTTCTCACTTCAGGAAATTTCTCCTTCGTTCTAGGTTGAATCTCTCCTTGATTTGTTTCTATGCATTGTTTCCTATATTGCCTTCAGGTGCTTTGGAAAGTAGGCTGAGCCCCTCTACTTTGTGGCAACCCCTCAAATATTGGAACAATGCTATCCTGTCACCCTTGGTCCCTCTTTTCACTAGGACCATGGCAATGGTGGGTTTCAATTTTTTTTACTACCAGTTCTGTGGGCGTGGCTTGGTGAGCATGGCATGGCTTGGTGGGTGTGGCAGGGGAAAATACTGTAAAATGTATTTACAGTATGAAATGCAGCTGCGCGGGTGATAGAGGGAGCTACGCGTAGCTCCCATGTAACACCGCTCCTGCGCAGACTGCACTGGCTGCCTGTGGCCTTCCGAGTGCACTTTAAGGTGTTGGTTACGACCTTTAAAGCGCTCCATGGCTTAGGACCTGGGTACTTACCCGCCTTCTGTTACCACATGCCTCCCACCGACCCGTACGCTCCCATAGAGAGGGACTTCTCAGGGTGCTGTCCGCCAGACAATGCCGGCTGGCGGCCCCCAGGGCAAGGGCCTTCTCTGTGGGGGCTCCCACACTCTGGAACGAGCTTCCCCCGGGTTTACGACAAATACCTGACCTTCGGACATTCCGTCACGAACTGAAGACACATCTCTTTATCCGCGCGGGGCTGGCTTAAATTGGATTTTTAATGTGAAATTTTATGAATTTTAAACGGGGTTTTTAGTTTATGGTAATTTTAATTTCAGGCTAATTTTGAATAAGTTTTTTAAATGGTATTTTAACCTGTATATTGTATTGTTGGTTTTATCTTGCCTGTACACCGCCCTGAGTCCTTCGGGAGAAGGGCGGTATAAAAATCAAATAAATAAATAAATAAATAAATAAATAAATAAATAAATAAATAAATAAATAAATAAATAAATAAATAAATAAATAAATAAATAAATAAATAAAAAATCTCTATTCCCACCCCACTCCAGGGGAAGGTTACTGCAAAATCCCCATTTCCTCCCGATCAGCTGGGACTCAAAAGGCAGAGAATAGATGAGGGCGGGGCCAGTCAGAGGTGGTATTTACTGATTCTCCTAACTACTCAAAATTTCTACCACCGGTTCTCCAGAACTGGTCAGAACCTGCTAAAACCCACCCCTGGACCATGGATAACAAGATAGCAGTGTTCCAAATTTAGAAGAAACACTAGGACTTCTGCAAAAATCTTTACAAGCTTGGGAAGTACAAGTTGATCTAGGTAAACGTGTATGCTCCAGATGTCATTGGATTATAAATCCATTGTCCCTGCTCACAATTGGGATAATGGTGCAGTGGTTAGAGTACAGTACTGCAGGCTACTTCTGCTGACTGCTGGCTGCCTGCAATTTGGCAGTTCAAATCTCAGGCTCAAGGTTGACTCAGTCTTCCATCCTTCCAAGGTGGGTAAACTGAGGACTCAGATTGTTGTGGGGGCAATATGTTGACTCTGTAAAACGCTTAAGAGAGGGCTGTAAAGCACTGTGAAGCAGTATATAAGTGGTATTGCTTTTGCTATTGCTATAATCTCTGTACAAGCTAACATTCTGTTTCTAGTGTTCAGTCATGCAGCTGTTTTTGGACAGCACATCTGCATGGCATGAAGAAACAGCTTTTCCCGATCACTTGTTCTCAGCATTGGTGGACCAAAAATCACCATCTCTCAACAGAAAGAGCTCAACTGAGAATCATAGTTTAGAAACCTCGACAGGTACATTTGTAATTCAGCCGCCAGCCGCATAGCTATTAGGAACAGAGTGCCATTGGTGAGAGCACATGGTTTATATTCACTTAGGCATAAACAAAAGATTCTGTGATTATCAGCATGGAGAAGCTGTCAAGTCTGCTCCAGTTCTTAAGCTAACAGGACTGTCAAAAATGTTACAAGCTGCCTCTCCGTAGGTAATGACAACACAACATATGTGCCACAGATGTTGCTCAGGAATACAACCCCTCACAAAAATGGCACCTATGATGTTGCAAAAAAAGAATGCATGGGATCTATCAGAATGGGTAAAGAGAGAGGGAGAAACAAAGCTGTCACCGGGATTCCTAAGTGTTTTGTCGCCATTGATCATGATATGAGGATAACGTACAAGATTCCAAGGGGAATGGAAAAAACTCTGCACAACAGCAGCTGAGTTTCCTACAAACAATAGTAATTTTTTTTTTTGAGAAAAGAATGTAGAAAGCTATTGAGAAGGCACATTTCCATGATGCTAATAAGCTATGAAAGGGGAATTACATAAAACCCTGGAGTGTAGAATATCAGATTGCTTGTGCTCTTTGGAGAGCATGAACAAGATTTGTGCGTTACCCAGAATGACTAACAGTCTGACAGCCTGATTAAGCAATTCAGTTGTTGTTACATTTGTGAATTCAGAAAGGTGCACTAGGTAAGACTGCAAATAACCCCTTTGTTTTGGTCTTCAGGGGTTTTGTGTGTGTGTGTGTGAAAATTATACAGCTACAATCATGGATAACAGTCAGAAAATGGCCAAATGTTCATGTATATAAAAACTCAATGCAGGTTTATAAAGAAAAGAAATAAGAGGACCTTTTGTGAAACTGAGTTTGCAAAAGGGAAGATAATATTCTTGGGTTTTTTAAAAAACTTCTTCCACATGTATCTTGCCTTTCTACCAAAAATAATATTCAAGGCAGCTAGCAATAAATAAAAATAAAGTAGCAAAGCTAAAAATAAAGACTAAAACACATCAATTAAAAAGCATTCTGTTGCAAAGTAAATAAATCTGCACCAGATTGAAATCAGCTTTAATGATGAACTACTTGCCCTCTTGTCCTCAAAGCATTTTTTTTTTTTTTTTTTTTTTTTTTATAAAAAGTTTTTATTGGTCAAAAAAAATTTATACAAATACATATCAGGTATGGTAAATTTTCATTTTTCTTATACATGATAAGAATTTTACTCAAAATTTTAAACACATACAACAGCCATATGGCAAGCAGGTGATCTGGTAGCTAAGTTTCAATCTTACACAATAAGGAAGGGTCAAGAATAATCAGAATATCATACGAAGAGAATAAGGAAAACCAACACAATACCAAATATCTTTGTCACTTCCTAGTTTTGGATCTCAGAACTCTGGGTTCAGCCTGACCCAACTCCAGGGCGCAACAGCGGCAGCCGCCTCCGCCCCATGGTCTATAACCTCCCCTTCTTCAATTCCTGGGTCATCTAAATCCAGGAGGGCTTTGTGTTCCTCCACGTAGGCCGCAGCCTCCGCGATTGTACTAATTTTTTTCGTAATGCCCTCCCGGAAAATCATTAATCCCTCTGGCATCAGCCATCTGAAGCCCACTCCTTCTGGTACAATTTGCTTGATAAAAATAATATTTCTTTCTCATTTCACGTACCTGTCTGGGAATCTGCCTCAGAATGGCTATCTCCTGCCCCTATAAGTCAGTGCCCCACTCCTATGTTTTCTAAGAATTTCATCTCTCGTCTCTCTTTTCACAAATTTGACATGAACCTCTCTAGGAACTGCATGCGTGCGTGCATATTGTGAATTAACTCTATAAACTCGATCCACATCCCAATTCATAAAATCAACACCTCTCCCAAGAAATTCTCCCAACAGTTTAGTCACAACATCTCTCAAGTCTTCTTGGTCCACTTCTTCCAAATTTTGAAACCTAAGAAAATAAGAGGACCTTTTGTGAAACTGAGTTTGCAAAAGGAAGATAATATTCTTGGGTTTTTTAAAAAACTTCTTCCACATGTATCTTGCCTTTCTACCAAAAATAATATTCAAGGCAGCTAGCAATAAATAAAAATAAAGTAGCAAAGCTAAAAATAAAGACTAAAACACATCAATTAAAAAGCATTCTGTTGCAAAGTAAATAAATCTGCACCAGATTGAAATCAGCTTTAATGATGAACTACTTGCCCTCTTGTCCTCAAAGCATTTTTTTTTTTTTTTTTTTTTTTTTTATAAAAAGTTTTTATTGGTCAAAAAAAATTTATACAAATACATATCAGGTATGGTAAATTTTCATTTTTCTTATACATGATAAGAATTTTACTCAAAATTTTAAACACATACAACAGCCATATGGCAAGCAGGTGATACGAAGTAGCTAAGTTTCAATCTTACACAATAAGGAAGGGTCAAGAATAATCAGAATATCATACGAAAGAGAATAAGGAAAACCAACACAATACCAAATATCTTTGTCACTTCCTAGTTTTGGATCTCAGAACTCTGGGTTCAGCCTGACCCAACTCCAGGGCCGCAACAGCGGCAGCCGCCTCCGCCCCATGGTCTATAACCTCCCCTTCTTCAATTCCTGGGTCATCTAAATCCAGGAGGGCTTTGTGTTCCTCCACGTAGGCCGCAGCCTCCGCAATTGTACTAATTTTTTCGTAATGCCCTCCCGGAAAATCATCAATCCTCTGGCATCAGCCATCTGAAGCCCACTCCTTCTGGTACAATTTGCTTGATAAAAATAATATTTCTTTCTCATTTCACGTACCTGTCTGGGAATCTGCCTCAGAATGGCTATCTCCTGCCCCTATAAGTCAGTGCCCCACTCCTATGTTTTCTAAGAATTTCATCTCTCGCCTCTTTTCACAAATTTGACATGAACCTCTCTAGGAACTGCATGCGTGCATATTGTGAATTAACTCTATAAACTCGATCCACATCCCAATTCATAAAATCAACACCTCTCCCAAGAAATTCTCCCAACAGTTTAGTCACAACATCTCTCAAGTCTTCTTGGTCCACTTCTTCCAAATTTTGAAACCTAAGAAAATAAGACATTTTATCCATCTGTAGTCCAAGCACAGCATTGCTTGTCGTCTCCCCTCTTTTCTGCACTGCCCGCATCTCACCCTCCAGACCTTCCACTTTCTGCTTATTTTCTGCTGAGACTTGTTGAGTGTCCTTTAAATCCTTTTGGATAGTCACAATTTCTGCTCTTATTTCATCCAATTTCTTGTCCATATTAGATAACTTTTCCAGAATTCTCTCCATTTCTCCAGCAGTTGGTCTCTGACCTTTTGCCATTTAAAAAAAAAATTTTTTAAAATCCTCAGGCAAGCACAGTATCCTTATAATTTCCTCCGGATCCACCAGGGGGCACTCACAGGAGCAACGAGTCCAGAGTACAGTTAGTCAACCAGGAAGCCGAAGGGAAGTGATGTCATCAAGATTCTCATAGTGAAGGCGGAAGCTGGACGCCACCATTGTTCCCCAGAGGGAGGGGGGGCCTCAAACCCTCCCTCCTAAATTTCTCCATCACCTCTTTCTCCAGAGCTCCACAAAACCGGTAATCTTGTTATTTTAAGTTCTCCTCTCTCCAAAGTGATTCGTACTCCTTCCAGTCGCAGGGAGAAAACCCCCGCACTCCGGAGTACTCCACTCACATTTGCCGATATCCCGATCCCATCTTCATTCCTCAATTCATCACCGATGCCTGTACACCAGCAGGCAGCTGCAATTATAAATCCAATGCCCGGGTGTCACCGAGCACAGCGCCCAGGCGGCGACCAAAATAATGGCCGCGCCTGTGGCCTCGAACCCCGCCGAGCCTAGACGCGCCAGCATCGGTCCCCCAGTCCTGTATATCGGCTGGGAGACCCCTGGCGAGCCGTCCGTCGGCAGGTGTCCTTTCGGGAACACCTGGCCCCTAAGGGCCTCGGCGGCGGCCGGATTCGGACACTGGAGGCAAGAGAAGCCTTCCAGACGTCCGTTGCCACCGGATACCGGAAGTCGTCTCCCGTCCTCAAAGCATTTTTAAAGTGTTTATATAATCAGTCAATTCTAATTTGAGAATGTGCACTTCAGCTGAACCAGTGCTTCTAAATGGAGAGCTGGAAATCTATGCAAAGTAAGAAATGAGAAAATCCTTGGAAATGTGCTCATCTATTGGTATGGACAGGCCTTTCTAGGCCTTAAAGATGGTTTACAAGAAAAAATATATATATATATGAAGAACTTTGTTTTATACTATATAATGGAAGGCAAAAGTACTCAAAAAATCCAATTTCACTGCTTGTATGGAATATAGGCCCAGGCAAAGCAGCCCTTACCACCACAATTATTAACTACTTCCCGCCTATAAAAATATCATCACTTTCTTATTCTAACCCAGGAGAAAAATGCTGAAGCCAATTTTTCATTTCTTTCTTTCTTTCTCTTTCTTTCTTTCTTCCTTTCTTTCTTTCTTTCTTCCTTTCTTTCCTTCCTTCCTTCCTTCCCTCCCTCCCTCCCTTCTTCCTTCCTTCCTCTCTTTCTTCCTCTCTCTCTTTTTCTCTCTTTATCTTCATCTTTCTTTTTTTTCTTTTTTCTTTCTCTTTCTCTCTTTCTTTCTCTTTCTCTTTTCCTCTTTTTTCTCTCTTCCTTTCTTTGTTTCTCTCTCTCTCTCTCTCTCTTTCTGTTACGCCCTTTTACAGGTGACCTTCAATACGCCCCCATGATCTATTATCTTAAGCCAAAGGTCTGGCAAACATAATGACTTCACCGCTGGCTCATCTACTATTCTGACTCATCTTTTGGTGAGACCTTGGCTGAGAGCATCACCTTTGCTGCATAAGCAGCCTCGCCTTGCAAGGCACCAGTAGAGAAAGATAAGCTCACTATCTGGCTTTTTCACATAATATTGATAGCACTGTGCGCTGGGTCATGACCTTCCATTCCCTCATCTCTGCTTCCAGCCCACAAAAAACGCTTGTGCTGCCACATAGTTGTCACTGCAGTTAGCAAAATGGTAGGTCAGCTCCCTTCAATATCCTGCATCTTTTCCAACAGGAAAAAAAAAACCCAGCCAGCCTCACCCGTTCTGAAAACCTTGTCTTAGTCAGCAAAATAGTTTCTCATTATTCTGGCTTTTCTCTAGGGAAATACACTAAATACCAGAATGGCTACTTCAATCCCCCCACCTTTCCTGCTTGTAGCTTAACCTATCATCAACCCCACCTTATACCCACCTTTCCTTCCTCTTTGCAGATTTAATACAATTTGTTTTGCTGAAGAGTTCACCTTGATGAGGAGCAACATGACCTGCTGGTACTTTTTTTTTGTTAGGAATAATATTAGTTCTATTCTCCATAGAACTTCTTGTCCATTGTAGAGCTGGTTGTATCATTTAATTCATATATATATATATACATACATACATACATACATACATACATACATACGTACGTACGTACGTGCGTGCGTGCGTGTGTGTGTGTGTGTGTGTGTGTAGGTCTTTGGTTATTCGGGTTTTCTCCCGCATAAAATTAGAAGTGTCTTGGCGACGTTTTGATGAAGTCTCATCGTCGAAACGTCTCATCGTCTCATCGTCGAAACCTCCCCCACCCAAACAGGACACACCCCCACTAGCAGTTAAAAGGAAGAAACAGCTGCGATCACACATTGCTCCTAGAAGCACAAAGCTGAAGCCTGAAGATGACGAATGAGACTTCATCGAAACGCCGCCAAGACACTTCCAATTTTACGTGGGAGAAAACCAAAATAACCAAAGACCTACATACAAACACCCGCGAAAACCTCGGAAAGCACACACACACACACACATATATATATATATATATATATATATATATATATATATATATATATATATATATATATATATATATATATATATGTAGCTCTTTGGTTATTTGGGTTTTCTCCCACGTAAAATTGGAAGTGTCTTGGAACACTTGAGAAATGAGAAATGTACTTGAGAGAATAAATGAGTTTTGGTCTTTATTCTTATTCTCTGTATGATTTTCTGTCTTCATCTCTTTCTGTCTCCACACCAGAGGTATCAAACTTGCGACATCACGTTGTCGTCACATGACTTTTCCCCTTCGCTAAACTCGAGGTGGGTGTGGCCAGTGTGTGACACATCCAGCCCACAGGCCGCGAGTCTGACACCCCTGCTCCACACTATCCCTCTCCCAACTCCTCAGTTTGGTGCTTTTGTAGACTACAGCACACACAAACATTACACTAGTTTTTTCCCAAACGCCATCACTCTGCTAAACAAATAATTCCTTCAACACTGTCAAACTAGTTACTAAGTCTGCATTACTATTAATCTTCTCATCATTCTGATCGCCCCCTACTTATGATTGTATGACTGTAAACTTGTTGCTGGTATCCTTAAGATTTATATTGACTGTTTCCCTATGACTATCATTAAGTGTTGTACCTTATGATTCTTGACCAATGTATCTTTTCTTTTATGTAGACTGAGACTGTATGTACCAAGACAAATTCCTTGTGTGTCCAATCACACTTGGCAAATAAAGAATTCTGTTCTGTTCTGTTCTGTTCTATATTCTCTATTCTCTATTCTCTATTCTCTATTCTCTATTCTATTCTTTCTGGTACTTAAGAGCAATAAATGGGAGTGTAGACTCCATTTTACAACTTGTGTGCTGTCATTTATTTATTTAGTGTATGGTGATGTTACATTAGCCAGGAGACTACAGTGCTAATACAGAGCAATAGTTTAGCTCTGTTTGATTCATGCTCACATTTTCCAAGTGTGCCACAGAGGGCAGCTAGCTCTGTGTCAGAAAGAAAGCTGAGCAGCTTTCCTGCAGCAGCAGCAGCCAGGCCAGGGATGAAATCCAGCGGGTTCTGACAGGTTCTGGAGAACCGGTAGCAGAAATTTTGAGCGGTTTGGAGAACGGGCAAATACCACCTCTGGCTGGCCCCAGAGTGGGGTGGGAATGGAGATTTTGCAATATCCTGCCCCAGGAGTGGGGAGGGAATGGGGATTTTGCAGTATCCTTCCCCTGCCATGCCCACCAAGCCACACCACGCCCACAGAACCAGTAGTAAAAAAATTTGGATTTCACCACTGAGCCAGGCCCTCTCTCTCTACTGAAGCTTCCTTGCAAATGGGCATCACAACCAGGAAGAACCAGCAGCAGCAGGATTCTAACTGTCCACGTGAAGCACCAACCCGTCTTTCCATCGAAATGGTACCTATTTATCTACTTGCAGGTAACATACTTTCAAACTGCTAGGTAGGCAAAAGGTGAAGAAGGTGACAGGAGCTCACCCCGCCACGCAGTGCTGGGATTTGAACCATTGGAGCAAAGACCATCTCTAGTGTCATTAAGCCACTGAGCCACTACATCTCTTCACTTGTCTGCTGTTTTTCTTAATCAGGCTAATTCATTTATTTTTAGGAGGTGACTTTTTCAAGCTCTCAAGTTCTTCTCCTGTTTGGATGTGATCAGAAGAACTCCTTAGTGTTTTCCTGTAATCCACAAATCTTTTCTGTTTCTCCATCCTTCAACTATTATAACATTATGGCAAAGGAGAAAAGTGAAGGAAAAGAAAATATGGCCTATCCCTATGGTGTAGTCTTGAAGCACAACAATCTTTGAAAGAGCAGATATGTCAGTTTTCTTGCAACCTCAGCATCCTCCTGATGGATTGATTTCAGCTTCCAGAATTCTGGAAACCATTTACCTGCTTCATTTAAACATAACTGAAAATGAAAGAGTTGCAGTTTATTGCAACCTATTCACTCTTTCAAATATTCAGGACTTCATAATATACTTTTATTTGAATTCCCTTAAAGGCAGATGAGTTAGATCCAGTTAAAGGATAAGGCTTCAAGTAATTTGGTTTGTCATTCCTTACATGCTTGCGTTCCAAATTGATCACACCTTTGTGTAATGAATCTTCTCTCCCTCCTACCTATCTGCTAGCTCCGTGATGGCGAACCTATGACACACGTGCCGGAAGTGGCACACAGAACCGTCTCTCCAGGCACACCAGCCATCACCCGTTGCTCTTCTGGGTTACGGCACACACATGCGCGCCAGGCAGCTGGTCTTCGCGCACGTGGGTGTACCAGAAACTGGAAGAGTAGCTCCCTGGTGTGCATGCACGCGCCGGGAAGCTGAGGTTCTGGATTCCAGCATGTGCATGTGCACTGGCCAGCTGGTCTTTGCATGCACATGTGCGCCAGAAACCGGTAGACCTGGTGACTGGAGCACCTGCGCACACCGGAAACCAGAAGCTCAGCTTCTTGGCGCACGCATGCTCACTGGGGAGCTGCTCTTCCAATTTCCGGCACTCCCATGCACGTGCTCCCAATTTGGCACTCAGTGCCAAAAAGGTTTGCCAACACTGTGCTAGCTGCTTCAATAATTGGTGCATAGGTGGGGCTTTTTCCCCCAGAAACGACTGCCCCCAAATCCATTCATACAGGATTTTTTGTAGTCCATTATTGTGCTATAAACAAATAAACCATCAGAAAGAAATAATGGACTGATATACTTCCTCCTTCTCTAAATTGGGGTAGAAGTAAAGAACTGAGCAATAAGAAATGCTGACTTTAGATAAATGCAACTATACCTTTTTTTAATCATGCATTTTGCTCTATAGAAAGAGTTCCAAAGACAAAGAGAGAAATATGGAAACAATATGGCCAGTTCTCAACTTTGCTCAGGTGCAGTCCAGGATAGCTGGCGATTGCCTAATGCCGGGTTGGAGCTCCAAGTTCAACTCAATTATTTTGACTTAATGAGGCCACACACACACACACACACACACAAAACCCTTTGTTATAAATTCTCTAAACTCTAAGAAATACAGTCCCTAAACTGAGAAGAGTAATATTTCAGAAGACCTAGTGAGTTGATTACATTTTAAGAGAATTGCTCTAAAATAACCTGGGGGAGACGTTGTCCAGCCGGCTATTACTGTAGTTTAATCCAAGAAGCTGAGGGAGGCAAGTTGTGGTCATTTAAAAACCAGGAAAAAAACTTCCTGACAGTGAGATTTGTACAATAAATGAACATCTAGGTACGAAGGCTGTAAATTCTTGATCTCAGGATGGTTTTTAGCATCTTTCATAGGTGGCTTAACTGGTTTTCCTGACATTGCAGGAAACATGAAGAGACAATTCCTGGGGTCCGTCCCAATTCTACAATTCTATAATGAACCCCAGATTCTTCTGCATTTGGCAAATCCATAAAAAATGATTCCAGTAACATCAATGTCAGTGGAGCAAAATGGATGGACTTCTTTTGAAATACACAGCTTGTGTACAACGAATAGTGACAACGCTATATTGTACTGTTAATTAAACATGAATTAGTAATGCCACAAAATAGAATTCACGTCTAATTAAAAGTGTCTCTTTGATCATGCACCCCACTACATGTATTGTATGCATACAAATAACAGGGAAGGCATGCATATAAAATCAACAACTTAATGGTTGTGAGGCTGCAAATATAACCATATGTTATATTTGATCATGTGATTAATTCTCCTGGTCCCTGTAGTTTGCAATTTTTTTTCTCTGGAAACCTATTCAGGTGACCCTGAAGACACAGATAAACCTCTAAATGCTTCAACGACCCTCTAAAAGGATGCAAATGACCAGTTATCTGCAAGGAATATAAATCCTTCCATTTCCCACTATCCTGTCAGAGCTGAAGAAGCTTCTTGGATGAGAAGCAAAATGTTTTAAAAAGAAAAAAAAACAAGAAAGTCCAGTTGCCTCCTGAAAAACCATCTTTGGGACAAGCTCACAGAATGCTTCTAAGAGAACTTCGGGATGGGCGCAGAACCTTGAGAATAGCCTGAGCTACACAATACAAAATTGAGCCTCTGATCAGCACTAATAGCATTCTGAAGACTTCAGCAGGTCAAGCATGCAGTTATACGTTGAAAATTTTTATCTCTGTATCTACTGCAACACGCCACATGGATCTATAGGGGAACCCCAGGGCTGCAGTAATCCAGTAAATCAATAAACAATCCCACTCAGTTATAGAGAAGCCAAAGGGCAAAGAGCAGCTCAATTGGGATGGTGTCTTTCTTCAAGTGCATTCTAAAATGTCATTTTTAGAATTTGAGTTCAACACCTGTGAAGACAAGGTCAACCCCATGAAGAAATCTTAGTTCTTTGGATGGGTGCAGTGGTAGACAGAGAAAACAAATTTTATATGGGAGTGAGCACATATAACTCACTCTGCTCTTCTTGGTATGTGTTCCCACCTATCCTGGGAAGTAACACATTGTTTATATATTGTTATACATAACATCAGTGGTGGGATTCAGCCAGTTCGTACCACTTCGGGAGAACCGGTTGTTAACTTTCTGAGTTTGCCAAACCAGTTTGGCAAACTGGTTGCTGGAAGAAATCATTAGGGCAGAGAACGGTTGTATAAATTACTTGAATCCCATCACTGCATAACATTATGACTTGGACGAGGGGATAGATGGGGAACTCATCAAATTTGCAGATGACACCAAGCTGGCAGGAATAGCCAACACTCCAGAAGATAGGCTCAAGTTACAGAAAGATCTTGACAGACTTGAACATTGGGCGCTATCTAACAAAATGAAATTCAACAGTGAAAAAAGTAAGGTTCTACATTTAGGCCAAAAAAACAAAATGCGCCAGTACCGTATATGTGGTACCTTGCTCAATAGTAGTACCTGTGAGAAGGATCTTGGAGTCCTAGTGGATAACCATTTAGATATGAGCCAGCAGTGTGCAGCAGCTGTTAAAAAAGCCAACACAGTTCTGGGCTGCATAAACAGAGGGATAGAATCAAGATCACGTGAAGTGTTAGTGCCACTTTATAATGCCTTGGTAAGGCCACACTTGGAATATTGCATCCAGTTTTGGTCGCCACGATGTAAAAAAGATGTTGAGACTCTAGAAAGAGTGCAGAGAAGAGCAAAAAAGATGATTAGGGGACTGGAGGATAAAACATATGAAGAACGGTTGCAGGAACTGGGTATGTCTAGTTTAACAAAAAGAAGGACTAGGGGAGACATGATAGCTGTGTTCCAATATCTTAGGGGCTGCCACAAAGAAGAGGGAGTCAGGCTGTTCACCAAAGCACCTGAGGGTAGAACAAGAAGCAATGGGTGGAAACTGGTCAAAGAAAGAAGCAACTTAGAACTAAGGAGAAATTTCCTGACAGTTAGAACAATTAATAAGTGGAACGACTTGCCTTCAGAAGTTGTGAATGCTCCAACACTGGAAATTTTTAAGAAAATGTTGGATAACCATCTGACTGAGATGGTGTAGGGTTTCCTGCCTGGGCAGGGGGTTGGACTAGAAGGCCTCCAAGGTCCCTTCCAACTCTGATGTTATGTTATGTTATGTTATTATATGTATTGTTAATACCAACAATTTTACATCATAAGGTAGATTAAGATAGGAGTTGGCTCAAACTTGCTCATTGAGCTTCATAGTCAAATGAAGATTTGGAAGTTTCCCAGTTCAAGTTCAAGCATCTCACCAGCTTTCACGTATGAACATAAGTCTTATTTATTTATATTATTAATTCATTTGTTTAATTAGTATGGTCAAAGTCAGACCAGTGTCTCTCTCATATATATTTCATACATACAGCTGCTCATATTATATATCTTAATTCTGGGCAGTTCACAAAGAAAAAATAATTAAAAAAACATTTAAAAACCCATAAAAAATAGCAAAAAAGAACCCATTGTCCCCAAATAAACATTCTTCCATATATACCCACATTCTGTTTTGTTGGACTCTTAACTTCCCACCCACGCTATGCTTCAGTAAATCTTTTTGATCATCTAGTTTTGAATGATCCATCCTCACCAGTAGCAATTCTCTATAATCCTAGTCTTTCTCTTCACATATGTGTATATGTATTATGCTTCAAATAATGATAGTATCACACATTTAGGAACTTGTAATGTATAAAGCCAATAAACATTTTCCTCAATTTCTCCTTTTTATGAATTTCTCACCTTTTCTTCGTTCAACTTGAATTTGATGATGCACCCTTTTCTACTGTGTTTGCAATTTTGCTTAATATATGATGGAAGGGTGACAGCCATTTTTCTAATTTAATGCATATTTGTACATTATTTTCATGAACACATGCAGCTTTATAGTGACTTTTTCTACAATACATTTTTAAACATATGAACTATATTTAAAAATAAAAAGCCTGATAACTACATTTTTATTTTATATATTGGTTCAGAGTTGTGAAATTAGTTTGATTCATATTTAAATGCAAACAATCCCTGTTTCTGCACATCCTGAACGCTAGAAATTACAGAGTGATTGGGAAGATAAAAATATTTAAATCCTTCAAATATATGTCTATATGCCAGAAGTACAATATTCATGTTGCCCAAGCAAAGCACAAATGGCTTAGATAATCAACAATTTTGCCTTTAAGGAGAATGCAATCTAACAAAAGCATGGGAAAAAGCAATTCAGAAAGCCCTTGATGAAATGTTCACTAAAACCCCTAAGATCAATAAACTCTTGAATTGGTACTTTGAAGTACAACCAATCTCCTTTTTTTCCTTCTTGCTTGCAAAAATTGATTTTGAAGCAATGTTTCCTGGAAAGGAAATCGGAAAAACTACCCCTATTAGTAACGGAGACTATCAAATGTTGGGTTTGAGCATCCTGTGAGAGCTGAATCCATAAATGTTGATTTCTCAACATTTATCCGAGTCTTCTCTTCACAGCTGCACATCAATTACGTGACTATCTATCTCATGATATAATTTTTAAAAATTCAGTTGTTATATACAGTGAAATATATTTTAATCAGCTGCATATGCACATATGTCTTATTGCACGGCTCCATTTCTGAGAATCATTCTGTTAATCTATAAACAGTGTAAATTTGATGCCTTTCTACATAAAACATACTTGCATACAATTATTGTATGAGAGATTTGACGTTACATGTAAGCATCAGCCCCAAAGTTTATGATTATTGTGTTTTTGTGTGCGTATTGAAGTCTCTAACTTATATCCATCAGGATGCACCACACTGGTTTTCAAGTCGTTGCTTCAAGTTATAGTTATTAGTGGAGATACTGTATCTGCATTTCTGAACCACCTATGAAATACAAAACCATCTTCTTGACAAATTCTCACACAGTAACTGCAGCATCATGGTCTTTTTTGAATGACAACATCATGGCATCAGCAGCAGAGAGCTGATATGCATTTCTTGACATGTCCATGCAGACTGGGGTCATCTTATGCCAATTGCATCACTGTAAACAACAGCTTGTACTAGTGTGTACATTTTTCATCAAACAAAACAATAGGCGGTTCCATCCTTTATCCTACGTACAACATCGCTAGTTGCACTGCCAATGCCGTCTCTTCTTTTAAATCATACTCTGCAACTTTTCTTCCTGACACTGAATCATGTCTGGAGGAAGCCTGTGTCCATATATCTAATGTGTGATTAAACCTAGGTAGATAATTGCAGAACAGGGAGGGGAGAAGCAGATGGCAAACAGTAAAAGCACAAGCAAAAATATTCATCGTTGAAGATTGATGCTATTGCCAACTGCGGTCGTTCAGTCTCCAAACTCCATTCTTGAGAGAGATGGCTCATTGATATTCTGTCATATATAAAACCTTATACAGCCATATGCTAAGCATATCTGTTATCATTTCAGTGACATGCAGACAGTCAGCATTTAACTTCTCTTGGTACCTTCCTTAAGATCAAGTTTGTCCTACTGCAGTTCAATCATCAACTTTTACTCTGGCTACTCTTGTAGTTCATGTCCTAGAATGATTGTACACATCAGCCTTTGCTGACCCAATAGCCTCCAGATGTCATTGTCTCTACTCATACTACCAGGGGAATGAGGAGACTTTGGTTCAAAACATCTGGAAACTGCCAGAGAAGGAATGGCTAAGGCCTGAGTTCTCTCTAAGCTAGAAAAGCAGATGAGCAAGCCAAGATAGCAATAGCAATAGCACTTAGACTTATATACCACTTCATAGTACTTTTAAAGCCCTCTCTAAGCGGTTTACAGAGTCAGCATATTGCCCCCAACAATCTGGGTCAGGGATGAAATGCTCCCGGTTCGACCCGGTTCAGCGGAACTGGTAGCAATGATGGCCGGTGGTTCGGAGAACCGGTAGCGATGGCTGTTCGAGGCTCCACCCATCCACCCAGTTGTTTTTTACCCTCTGTGCGTGCACTTCTGAACCAGTAAAGAGTGTAAGTAGATTTCACCCCGATCTGGGTCCTCATTTTACCAGCCTTAGAAGGATGGAAGGCTGGGTCAACCTTGAGCCGGTGGGATTTTGAACTGCCTAACTGCAGCTAGCAGTCAGTTGAAGTAGCCTGCAGTGCTGCACTCTAACCACTGCACCACCTCGGCTCTTCCTAGCATCAATTGTATTATCCTGGGCAACCTGGCTGAGGAGTAGCTTAGCTAACAGCTTTACCCAGTTATTTCTTTCCACGCTCCAAACCTTTGGAAACACAAGCAAAGGAAGATTATTGGATTCCTCCTCTGGAGCTAAACTTGTTGAAGTTGGTGTTGTCCCAATCAAGGGACTAACTAGGAGCCACGGTGCCGCAGTGGTTAGAATGCAGTACTGCAGGCTACTTCTGCTGATCACTGGCTGTCAACAGTTTAGCAGTTCAGATCTCACCAGTCTCAAGGTTGACTCAGCCTTCCATCCTTCCGAGGTCAGTAAAATGAGGACCCAGATTGCTGGGGGCAATATGTTGACTCTGTAAACCACTTAGAGAGGGCTGTAAAGCACTGTAAAGTGGTACATAAGTCTAAGTGCTGTTGCTATTGTTAAAGTTGGTGTTAGTTGTAATCAAAGCAGAAAGTCAAAATCTTCAAAGGCTCAGCTGTGCCTATTGCAGTGCCCTTTCAGATTCCAGGTCGAACAGGAAGCAGAGACACATCTCAGTGCACATGACTGTCACTAACACAGGGAACACTGATTCCCATTAGTCTCTCCTTCCTCTGCTCTCTATTCATATATGCAGAATTTCTGGGTCACCTTTGTTAAGAGACTGAGTCTTGTGCATATAATAACCATGGTGTGGCTCTGCATGAGCGCAGCTGATAGGGAGCATAAGCTAAGATATAGGTCTGTATAATTCTAGCAACTTGCTGAAGGGTTGGCTATCTGGCTGAAGAAGCTTTAGAGTTAATGTCTATGGAGATTCTCAGTCATCCAGATCTTGGCTATTCCAAAGGTGTTTTTCCAAGACGCAACTCGACTTTCTTCTTTTTCTTTGAAGACATTTTGCTTCTCATCCAAGAAGCTTCTTCATCTTGTACTGGAGGGTGGGGAATGGAAGGATTTATATTCCTTGCAGACAGCTGGTCATTTGCATTCTTTTGGAGAATCATTGGTATGGGTAGATTTCCAGAAAAACTGCACACTACGCGAACCATTTGCACTTCAGTTTGAGTTGGCTTGTCCCCAACAGCCTGCACAGTGAAGAGACACAGGGCAGAAAACATCCTGCAGAAAGCACAGCTCCACAACACAGTCCTTTCAGCAGTTCCAAGAAGGCCCCACAGCATGATGAAATGCTACTGGTTTGCACTGGTTCAAACGAACCAGTAGCGATAAAAATTACCGGTTCAGACGAACCGGTAGTAAAAAAAAAAAAGGCTACTGGTTCCTCCGAACCAGTATTTCGGACAATCAGCTGTGCCGCACGATTTAAAATTGCTAGAAAGCAGGATCTAAATTGTGCGGCACAGTTCATCCCCCCTCTCGCTGTTCTACTTACCTTCCCAAGCCTTCTTTTGGCATGCACTGAGCATGTGTGCACCCAGTGCGCACTTGGCAAGCAGCATGTGCAGCCAGCAAACCGGTAGCAAACCAGTTTGGATTTCACTACTGCTCCACACCCATTTGCACTACTCAGGTGACCCTGAGGACACAGCCAAACTCCAAGTGGCTTCAATGACTCTCTAAGAATGCAAACGACCAGCTGTCTGCAAGGAATATAAATCCTTTCATTCCCTACCCTCCAGTCAGAGATGAAGAAGCTTCTTGGATGAGAAGTGAAATGTCTTTGAAGAAAAACAAGAAAGTCCAGTTGCCTCTGGAAAAAAGCACCTTTGGGACTTTAGAGGTAATAGAAGGTGTTAAGGGTAATCTTTTTATACATTGGCTACAGAGCTCAGCCAATCAGGATGCTTGCATGATGCAGCACAGCCTTAAAGCAATATAATACCTTTCTTACTGCAAACATACATAGTTTATATATTGCCTGGCCAACTGGTTAGGCAAATAACAATTTCCTAACAGAAGGCAACTCTTAAGCCCAGCTGCTCATGTAGTGTTGTAAGTAGAACAGATCAGTCAAAAACCAGGCTGCTTTATAGTCCATATTAGTAGGCTACCATCTAATCTCCTTTATAAAAATGAGATAAAACCTAGGTATGGAGTTCCTCTGCTCCTTAGAGAAAGGTTAGCATGTTATTTCTTAATTGAATTTCTCAGGTCATCAGTGCATAATGTGAAATATATTCCAGAATGTTGAGCAAATTGATTAATGAACTTACTGAACCAGAGACAATTATTTTCAAAATATTATAGGGAATTCGGCTGATGTGTCACAGGAAAACAAAAATATTGTGTGCATGCAAACAGAGACAGAGAGAGAAAGGTTAAGAAAAAGGTTATGTTGCAGGTAAACAACTTGCAATCCATGTGCCCCCCCCCCGCCTCATTTCAGCAACATATACTTTTGGGAAGCAAGAGGTTGTGTTTTTTTTTTTCTATTTGTGTGATGTGTCTGTTGGAGAACCAAAAAGAGAACCAGAAAGTCTAGTAAACTCAGAGTAGTGATAAGTAGGATTCTATGAAAGGACAAATTAATGAGAAAAGGAGCCCGAGATAGATGGGAACTCATAAAAAGGAGATACTAAAATATAATCACAAGCAATTCCAATGATGAATGTCACTTTTACAAGTTTCCTGGGTTTTATTCCATTATTGTTCCACTGAATTTACTTTCTGCTATATTAACATTGCTCCTGAATTCTTGTTCAGCTGGGAGAATTTCTAAAATTAATTCTGGAAATGAAACTGTAAACAGTTTGTCATGGCTTTTAGCTTGTTCGGTTCATGACAGTTCCCCCTTCTACATTATTATTTATGCACATCCATGCATTGATAAACCCTAAGGGGAGGGAAACTAGGACAACCTTAATATGATTATGCCACAGAATCAACAACGTCTTATTGATGTGCTTCTATGCTTCTGTGGATTGATAAGGCAAATGAGCCAAAAGAGATCAAAAGTTGGGGCAAAGCACACTAATATACACACATTGCTGGACTATTACCAAAAAATAAATAAAATAAAAACGAAAAGCTATCTTAATGTCTCCAGACTGAATCACAAGCAGATGCAAAGTCTAAAAAGATACAGGCATTTTTATGAGCTACATTAAAAGAAACTTCATGTCCCAACTTATGATAAGTAACGTTCTACTTGTGTTGGTCATATTGCACTTGGAATACAGTGTTCAGAAATGGGTGCCAGGTTTTATGAATCACCTAGACTAGTGACCAAGAACACTGAAACCAGTTCATAAAAGACCAGTAGGAAGACCTGGAGATCTTTAAATGGAGAAGAGAAAAGTCTAAGGAAAGAGTAGCAAACCTCATTGATTTGGCAGGCTATGTTTTTGCAAAGTTGTACTTCATAGTTCAGATGGAACTACTAGAACCAAAAGAGAACCAGAAAGTCTAGTAAACTCAGAGTAGTGATAAGTAGGATTCTATGAAAGGACAAATTAATGAGAAAAGGAGCCCGAGATAAATGGGAACTCATAAAAAGGAGATACTAAAATATAATCACAAGCAATTCCAATGATGAATGTCACTTTTACAAGTTTCCTGGGTTTTATTCCATTATTGTTCCACTGAATTTACTTTCTGCTATATTAACATTGCTCCTGAATTCTTGTTCAGCTGGGAGAATTTCTAAAATTAATTCTGGAAATGAAACTGTAAACAGTTTGTCATGGCTTTTAGCTTGTTCGGTTCATGACAGTTCCCCCTTCTACATTATTATTTATGCACATCCATGCATTGATAAACCCTAAGGGGAGGGAAACTAGGACAACCTTAATATGATTATGCCACAGAATCAACAACGTCTTATTGATGTGCTTCTATGCTTCTGTGGATTGATAAGGCAAATGAGCCAAAAGAGATCAAAAGTTGGGGCAAAGCACACTAATATGCACACATTGCTGGACTATTACCAAAAAATAAATAAAATAAAAACGAAAAGCTATCTTAATGTCTCCAGACTGAATCACAAGCAGATGCAGAGTCTAAAAAGATACAGGCATTTTTATGAGCTACATTAAAAGAAACTTCATGTCCCAACTTATGATAAGTAACGTTCTACTTGTGTTGGTCATATTGCACTTGGAATACAGTGTTCAGAAATGGGTGCCAGGTTTTATGAATCACCTAGACTAGTGACCAAGAACACTGAAACCAGTTCATAAAAGACCAGTAGGAAGACCTGGAGATCTTTAAATGGAGAAGAGAAAAGTCTAAGGAAAGAGTAGCAAACCTCATTGATTTGGCAGGCTATGTTTTTGCAAAGTTGTACTTCATAGTTCAGATGGAACTACTAGAACCAAAGACAGCAATTGCAGGGAAGAAGTTTTCTGCCGTACTGTTAGGCCTGGAAGTCATCTTTTGCCTTGGACCTTCAGGCCTGCCATATTTACTACTCTGGGAAACTGGGAGGGGGGATTGTATGGAGCAGGGGAGATATATAGGCATAATAACATTCCTTTTTCTGAGAGTCAAGGACATCTTGCCCTGCACCTGGAGGATTATGACTGGGAGGCATTTCCAGCTGGACAGTGCTTTGATTGGACCATGTGATGGACATGTGGGTGCTGGGCAGGGACTTGGACTTTCCTTTGGGTGGACAAAACCTGGAAGCTTTCAGATTTGGGTTTTCTCAGATGTGTCAATATGACATCTGTAATAAAATGGAACTTTGAAGAAACTCAAGCCTCGGAGTCTTTTTTTTTTGTTGGGGGTGTTACTTGGAAACCCTGACACGTACATTTGTACAAATGTCACAGTATTAGACACCATTCATAATTCACTGCCTTAAAAAAATAAAAATAAAAATTTAAAAGCATTGTAGACACTAAACTGCATTAGGGGCGATTGGCCTGCAATCTGAGTTTAGCCCCCAACCTTCTAGATTGTTATACTGCTTGCCTAATTTTAGCCGGAAAGTTGCAAATATTAATTTTTAAAATATTGCATTTTTTTTTCAGCTATGGATAGCATGAATACAGAAGAACAACACAACAGGACTGGCTAGTAAATTGTGCTTGACCATTGTAGACAGTGTCATACTCCAATTTAAAACAATATCTCTCAAAGATTCTTTGTAAAGTAAAGTGGTACTAAAGAGTTTGTCTCTGGGCCATAACTTTTTGGAAAGCCCACTTCTTCTGGGAATTATCTGTTATCTGTTGTTTGTGAAACAATTATAAAAAACGAGTGTAATATAAGAGTGTATGTTATCACAACTGCATTTCTAATATGCTACTATGCACTTTAAATCAGGGGTCTCCAACATTGGCAACTTTAAGACTTGTGGACTTCAACTCTGGGAGCTGAAGTCCACAATCGTAAAGTTGCCAAGGTTGGAGACCCCTGCTTTAAATAACTAGTCCATTTAATGCACACAATATTTTCAAAATGTGTGTTGTTTCCAGACCTGCTCAGGCAATCAAAAGGAACTGAATGTCTCTTTCTGTTTAATTGTCTTCTGCAGAGACAATTTAAGGACACTGGATTTGATTCAGCACCTCTAATGATTCGAAGGGATAAATGATTCAAAGGGAGATAAAGATGCAAAGGAGCTGAAGGCAGGACAAGAAGCAATGGATGGAAACTAATCAAGGAGAAGACCAACCTAGAATAAGGAGAAATTTCCTGACAGTTGGAACCATTAATGAGTGGGATGACTGGCCTCCAGAAGCTATGAGTACTCCAACAGTGGAGGTTTTTAAGAAGAGATTGGACAACTATTTGTCTGAAATAGTGTAGGGTTTCCTGATTGAGCAGGGGTTGGACTAGAAGGCCTCCAAGGTCTCTTCCAACTTGGTTATTCGGTTATGCTGTTAAAGGGATAATTTAACAACTTTGAATCATATTGTCCATTTGAAATCCCCGCTCAGTATATCATACTAATATCAACTAGATTTAAACCATCTCTACTGGAGAACATTGTTCTACCTGCAATCTTCTCTTCTCCTTAGAAGCTAACTTCTCTCTCCCACCCCCTTTTTCCAACTTGCATACCCAAGTAGTCATTTCTTAGATCTGTATCTCTTCCTGCCACCCATCTCCTCCCACTTATGACTGTATGACTGTAATCTTGTTGCTGGTATCCTTTAGATTTATATTGACTGTTTCCTAATATGATTTGATTGCTTATTTGTTCCCTATGACTATCATTAAGAGTTGTACCTTATGATTCTTGATGAACGTATCTTTCTTTTATGTACACTGAGAGCATATGCACCGAAAACAAATTCCTTGTGTGTCCAATCACACTTGGCCAATAAAGAATTCTATCCTATGCTATCTTATGCTATGCTGTGCTATGCTATGCTATGCTATGCTATGCTATGCTATGCTATGCTATGCTATCCTATCCTATCCTATCCTATCCTATCCTATCCTATCCTATCCTATCCTATCCTATCCTATCCTATCCTATCCTATCCTATCCTATCCTATCCTATTCTCTTTGTTTCTATACCACAAAAGGCAGAATGAGTAAGATTCATCCCAAATATTCAGGATTCTATATTCTGATTACTGAAAGCACTGATCTCATGGAAGCTTCAAATCTGTTTCTTGCAAATCTAGGAAAATATGTGTGCTATTTTTCCCAAGACTTTTCTTTCTTTTCTTTTCTTTTCTTTTTTTTTTTGGTAATCTTGACAGCAAGGTCTTTTGAGTTATAATGAGAACAATTTTTCTGTAAGAGAACCAAGCCATGCATTGCAGAGGAGATGCTGTCTTTGAAAGAATAAAAGGAAGACAATTGCAAGGAAATATACACAGGACTGGGTGGTCAAGGATTGCTATTCTTAGATGTTCCCTGTCAGCCCATAAGCAGAGCAGCATATTTCTGTCTTTTGGCCCAAGAAATTTCTTCCCCCTCCCCCCCTTGGTGTGGAAATGACATTTTCATCCTTTGCCAAATGTCAGAACACTCTTCTACCCATCCTGCACTATTCGAAACATCAAAAACCTTTTTGTTGTTGTTGAATTTTTAGAATGTCGATTTATGGAAAGCAGTGCCTGGCAAACAGATGTGGGGCCAGGAATGTAGGGGAAAGTTCACCCAGAATGATTCTTTTTCTAATACGGGACATGTCATTTTGTTCTAACATGAAGTGAATCTTCCAAAGATTTACAGATTTTAGCATATGAATCTACTGAGAGAGGGAGGGAGATTATCTAACACTAACCGCACCTTTTAAACAATTGGCAAAAGATTAGACAAATCAGATATTAACAAGATAGCATCTCCTCCCCGAATTTCCAGAATGAGTTTTGTTTTTTGTGTTGTGTGTGTGTGTGTGTGTGTGTGTGTTTGTGTGTGTGTGCGTGCGTGTATGTGTTCTGACCCAGCTCCCCAAACACGACAAACCTTCTGTAGTTGAAGCAATGATTCCTTTATTAGGAGCGCCAACAGCCAGCCCTGGCAAAAAGTTTCTCTTTCACCTCAGGCTAACAAGTCTGTCCAGCAGGGGAGATGCCACATCTATTCATCTCTGCCCCCCCCCCGCCTTTTATCCCCAGAGCTAGGGTGGGGCTTCGCTAGCAGTGGTGGCTCTTCCTTCCCAAGGATCGGCCCACAGATTTCCACTGTTCTCCTCTCCTCTGCCTTCTGAGCATCAGGAACTGGACCCAGCTGTTCTTCCTCTTCCTCATCAGCCATCTCCAGACCTGGGGGCTGTTGACTCTCCATCTGAAGGCTGACAGAGGGTCCAGGCTCTGCCTCTGTCTCTGTCTCTTTGTCTGCCAGCTGCATTCCCTCTTCCCCTTTTGTCTTGATGCTGACCCTGACACCCACACCTACTCATTTGATTTGGTTGCCAGCGGCCAACAGGCCACAACAGCATGCATGTGTGTGTGTGTGCATGTATGAGAAACATCCTATTAATGGGCCTTTACCCATCCAAGAACTAACTAGATTTGACTTCATTCATCTTTTGGATCGGTGCTAAAGTTGGTGCTAAAATTAGATTGGTGTTTCCACCTGCTCAAAGTAAAATGAAAGGTTCATTAAATTGAGTCTCTCTCTGTCTTCCTGCCTATATCTATGTAATTCTGCTTGCAATTATGTAGAAGTGGTTTCCTGCTGCTTTCTTCAAAGATTATTTTCACCTTCTCAATCTAGCTTAATCATCCTAGTGTTCTCTGATGGTTCCCCACTCCACAACTTACCAAATCCTTCTCAGCCTCTTGAGATCAGCCAAGGTTTGCTAGGTGAAACCAGCTAGCTGAGAAAATAATTCCACTATTATGATGTGGTGAGAGAGAGCTTATATTTAAAAAAGTCCTGGGATGGGGAAGAACATCTATGGATCGTCTATGACATTCCTGGCAGGGAAGACCTGGTAGTGCTGTGACAAATCACATAAAGACTATGTTTGAATAATATAAACTAATTTGATGTTTAGTTCTGAACACTCTTCATTGTAGCAACTGGTTTCTTTTCCCTACTTCATGCACCTCTTAAGCCAGTATCATTGGCTAAGTTAAGACTTATTGTGCTACTAGTCTTTGGTGCCTGTCTGTTATCGGTTAGATAAATTAAAAACAAGCATTGGTGAATCTATTCCACTCTTCCCTGGTTAGCAATAATGCCTTAACCAATTTAGTGAGGACCACCTGAGAGCACATGGACTAGTAGGAATGACCTAGCTGGTCAATGTGTCTGTGATTAAGCATGAGTTATATTTGTTTCTCTCCTGATAGGTCAAGCATAATGAATTATGAATTAAAATGTGGGGTCAAATTGCAAAACATAAACAAATTGATAAATATTGGTAATTTTCTAGCAACCCCTTATTTTTGCTTCCAAATAAGCCGAAGGATGGATAGGACTGTCTAATTCTGCTTCATTAACATTTCTGCACTACTGATTTATAGCGTTACCTTGCCATTGCTGTGGTGATATAAAACCTGTCTTCATTAGTGATATATTGCCAAAGCAGATGGCCGGATGACGCTGTAAGTTGCAAATGCAGAAATATTCTATGTTAGTTTTGCATATGTTTTTTCATCATCCCATCCTTTTTCCCCCCCTCATGCAGCAAACTGATTTTTCCTTAAAAAAAATAAAATCTCACAGCGATACAAAAATGTCTGTGCTAAATATTTCTAAATATTTTTTTAGATTACTAGATTTTAAAAATATTCTTTCTTTCAAAGTACTTTTGTCATGGCCCCATTGGATCCCAGTTTGGGAGAGGAGGAGGAGGAGGAGTTGGAACCAGGACTGTCCGATGGGGATGGCACGTCTCCCCTGGAATATTTGGAGAGTCCACAGGCTGAGGAGGATGCTGTCCCAAGCCCCTCAGGCATTGTGGAAGGTGATCAACTGGATGGAGAGCTGCCTGCCCTCACAGACATGGAAGAAGATCAGTTGCCGATAGGCAATGATGTTGAAAAACAGCAGATCCCCTCTGATGAGGAGCAGCTGCTTCCCCCACTCGATCCGAGGGCAGAGAATAGAGCAGAGGCAAGCTCAAAGGAGTCTGTGAGGCTGCTCGAGAAAAGGTCGCTCCACCCCTCCTCACAAAGAATACCCGTCTTGCATTGACTTAAGCAGAAGCCGAGCGAGATTGTCTTTGTTGGGAACAATTGTTTACTTTGGCCTGCACTCCCTCAGCTTTGGAAAAACTCAGCCTTGACTCATGTTTCTGCCTGTGCCTTGCCCAGTGTGGCTTTGCCTTATGGCAGCGGTTCTCAACCTGTGGGTCACGACCCTGTTGGGGGTCGAATGACGATTTGCCAGGGGTCACCTAAGACCATCGGAAATATGGGAAGTATACTTGTGAGTCAAAGAATCGCGCTCCAATGGTTGACTCCACAAGCCAGCTGCAGGCTCTTCAAATCGCTAGCCGAATTCGGCTTCAGGTGCGATGAATTAAAAAAGAGAGAAATCTTTGCTCTGATGTCTCCCTCTCAAGCCATCTGCAATCACTCCCAATCGCTAGCCTAATCTGGCTTCAGGCGCGATAAACTTAATAGGGGAGGATTCTCCGCTTTAATGCCTCCGTCCTCAAGGCAATTGCAAGCAGTTCAGATCGCTAGCCAATACGGCTTCAGGCACAATAAATTCAAAATGAAAATAATTTTACAGTTGGGGTCGCCACATCGTGGGGAATTGTATTAAAGGGGTCGCAGCACTATAAAGGTTGATAACCACTGCCTTATGGACTTGCCTTGCCTTGTGGACTTTGACTGTGGCGCTTGCCCCATGACCTTGCACCTAGTCTTTGGATTTCCTTTCTGCCTTTGTGAATTGGTTTTGCTGTTTACTGGCTTTAATTTGTGAAACTGTGGGTGGCTGCCTTCAGGGAAGTGCAGAGTGGAGTCTTACTGGCCATTGTAAGGCCATTTGTTGTGGAATTTAACAGAGCAAAAAAGGACTCTATTAAAGCCTACTTCTGCCTAGGCAACTTGGGTCATAACAACTTTATTTTTTTAAAAAAATGTTGATTCTTTCCTTCCATCCCCATCCTTCTGGGTGAAGATAACACTGCAAAATTCTAAGAGGTAAGAAATCTAATGGGGGAGTCAATTCTGATCTTCACAGACAACAACTTCTTACGTCTGGCCTCATGTGTCTTGAAAGGGTAGCTGTTGATAAAAAAAAGCAGAAGAAAGCTAGTGAAGGAGATGAGCTCAGGCCATAGCCTACAAACCTTGTATTATAACAGCTGGCAGCACCAGAAGGAAAGGCTAAGTCCAGGACCCATTTGTCACTAGTAGTGCTGGCACTCAAGCATGCCAACTGCCAGCATCAGATGGAGGAGTCCATGCAGTCCCTATAAATTACCCATCAAGAATCATTCCCCGTACGACTATTCTTACATCTGGAATAACTATCCATTGCTTTATGGCAAGTGTTTGGTCCCGGGCAGCTCTTAGCTCCTACTGGCATGTTATGAAAGTGGGCTGTAAATCCAGTGTTTACCTGGTAAAGGAAGGCAGAGCTCCGGGTTGGGATAAGCAATTTACACGCAAGAAACCATATGTTCAATATACATATAAGAGACCCTGCATTTTGAGCAACTATCGCTGAAGGACAGAAAGCAGGCAGTAAAAGAGAACTCTGCCTTTTTAATTAGATCAGAGGTAGACTAGCTAGTTTAGTGGAATGATTAAAGCAACAGGCTAGAAACCAGGAGACCGTGAATTCTAGTCCCATCTTAGGCACAAAACCAACTGGGTGATGTTGGAACAGTCCCCCTCTGTTAGCCAGAGGAAGCAGGCAATGGTAAGCCATTTCTACAATTTTGCAGGAAAACTGCAAGGACTTGTAAACGGGAGTGAAGACTGACTCAAAGACACCAACCAACCAACCAACCAACCAACCAACCAACTAACCAACCAACCAATTAACCAACTAACCAATAAATATATATCCAACACAATACTACCCTTATCTGCTACCATCTTGCTTATTTTGGCTGAAGAAAAGCGAAGAAACATTGGATCAATTATTCCTGTAATGGGAGACTATCAAGACACCAGGGATGTAAGCTAGAATGAAAATTAAAAAACAACAACAAATTAAAAGTAATGGCGTAGCTCTTCTGAACTATTGCCCAAAAAATTGCATATTCCTGTCCATAAAATCACCAAGGGTTGAACTTCTCAGTATGTATTAAGATAAAAGTAATGGAGTCCTTCAGATAGGTTGGATAACTCATCAAGCCCAGCCAATGTTGCCAATTGCCAGAAATGATGAGTCATGTTATCTCAAACATCTTAGGGTTCCCTACCTCTTAATTTCCTGCGAGTCCCTTGAACTACAAGGCGATCAAACCAGTCAATCCTAGAGGAGATCAACCCTGACTGCTCTTTAGAAGGCCAGATCCTGAAGATCAAACTGAAATACTTTGGCCACTTAATGAGAAGGAAGGACTCACTGGAAAAGAGCCTAATGCTGAGAATGATTGAGGGCAAATGAAG
Source organism: Ahaetulla prasina (assembly GCF_028640845.1). NCBI lineage: Eukaryota > Metazoa > Chordata > Lepidosauria > Squamata > Colubridae > Ahaetulla > Ahaetulla prasina. The sequence goes on from NC_080543.1 coordinate 20,876,832, forward strand.
AACGGGACGACAGAGAATGAGGTGGCTGGATGGAGTCACTGAAGCAGTAGGCGTGAGCTTAAATGGTCTCCAGGGGATGGTAGAGGACAGGAAGGCCTGGAGGAAAGTTGTCCATGGGGTCACGATGGGTCGGACACAACTTCGCAACAACCAATATACAATACAACCAAATAGACAATATTGGTCAAATATCTAATCCTTTATACTTTTTTTTTTGTTTTCAAATAAAGAGTTTCAGTGATATTGCACTCATGTGGAGAGATACATGTGAAATGTTTAAAGCAGAGGACACTGGAAATGGGGATTCTATGACTATTTTCTCAAAAACAAGAGCCAGTTTGGTCTAGTGGTTAAGGCACCAGGCTAGAAAGTGGGAGCCTGTGAGTTCTAGTCCTACCTTAACCATGAAAACCAGTTGAGTGACTTTGGGCTGATCATTCTTTCTCGGCCCAATTCAGCTCACAGGTTTGTGGCAGGGAAAATAGGAGGAGGAAGGTGTGCTGGAAATATTCGCAACCTTAATTAAAAACAATAATAAAAACAGAACACAAATAACATAAATAATAACAAACAAAATTGGTGGGTGTGGAGGGGAATAAACTACTGTAAAGACACAAGAGACTGAGTAAACTTAAGATACCACACAACAGACAATCTCTGTTTTTTCTTAAGGTTAACACCTCCTTACTTTCTGCTTGTTTATAAACAAACAAACAAGCAAAGACAAAAAATGTTTTGTAGGACATGTCCTGCCATAATAACTTCATTTTCTGCTTGAGTACTCATCATGTGTCTGGAAAAGTACCTAGAGGCGGAGACAGAAACTGAGGCGAGCTGGTGATTTTTCCCAATTCCCAATCCCTTTTTCCAGAATAGTTGCCTACTTACTTGCTGGTACAAAGTGTAGGAACGATTGTGCAGCTCAGCACAAGACGTTGCATTCTTCCTGTGCTGAGTCAAGGTCAGCCTGGTTGGTGTGGCTTTAGGCCAGAAAATCAGATGCTGAACATCCAAAGCAAGGGTGAAATCTACTTACGTTCCTTACTGGCTTGGAAGTCCACACGACATGCGTGCTCGCTTCACTCGTGCAAGTGCGCACATCACATCCACACGCAGACCTTCTGCACATGCGCAAAGCCTTCTGCACATGCCCAAAAGATAAAAACACATTACTTCCTGGTTAAAACTAGGAAGTAATGATACCCATGCCGTGGGGTCGCCGGCAGTTCGGCGATCGCTACCAGATCGCCGAATCACAGGCCACGATCGCTACCGGATTGCGAGATCCGGTCAGAGCCAGGAGCATTTCACCCCGATCCAAAGCTAAGGAGGTTGTTCATCTCTGGGCATGTTTGTTGGGGTGGGGAAACTGTGCTGATTCCTGGTGTTTAAGCACAGGAAACAGTTAATGCCTCCATATCATGTAGAAAGATTTTATTCATACAGTTTGGTAGGTATAAGCAGCTCTGAATGATTTACCACTTTCTTGCTGAAGCGTATTTTAAAGATCAATGGCAGTTAAACAAGACCGTGCAAAATTAGTAGAAATCTTCTCTCATATAGCAGAGAGAATGATTCTTACAAAATGGCTTGTTAACATGCTTATTCTTGAGGTATGATGGGAACAGGTTTGTCAGTAATAACAAAGAAATACTTCGAGTAGCTTGTCTGCCTGCCTGCCTGCCTGATCCCTTCCTTTTCATTTTTCCTTTCTTTTTTAAAAATTCAGCATCCATCTCCCTCAGATACATTTAAGCTGCACATCATCTCATGTCTCCAGTCTCCCAGTGGCCCTTTCAAAAAGTAGTAAGATGAAATTGTTGGCATAAAAAACCCCTTAGCGATGGCTCGCGCAAAAACCTCTGTTTTTCGTACAAGGTATGGAGAATGTTTAAAATCTTTCTCCTCCTGAAATATCCCACTCCACTGTTGAAACTGATTTTATCTCAAAACAGATATAGGGCAGTGTTGGAGAGAGCGTGCGTGTACGTACATGTGCTGGAAACCAGAAGAACTGCTGCCTGGTGCGCATGCGCATGCCTGGAAGATGATCTTCTGGTTTTTGGCTTGCGCATGCACATGGGCCACCTGGTCTTCCAGTTTCTGGCGTGCATGCATGCACAAAGACTAGCTGGCTGGCGTGCATGTGCGTGCCAGAAACCAAAACATTACCTTCCTGACCCATGCATGTGCACCGGGCGGCTGCTCTTCCGGTGCTTCCGCGTGTGTGAAAACCAGCTGGCCCGCGTGCTGGAACCCAGAACAGCAATGGGTGATGGCTGGCATCCCCAGAGAGATGGCTCTGTGTGCCACTTCCAGCACGCATGCCATAGGTTCGCCATCATGGATAGGGGTGGGGGTGGGGGCTAGGCTGCAGTGTAAGTTTTTCTGGGAAAAATGAACTAACTGAATATCCAATCCAAGCAAACAGGTCCTTTTGCAGCCTGCTTTAAGAGATGTGCCATGAATGGAACTCTTAATAATAAACTAGACAAATGATCAGTACATGTTTGGGCACCTAATTACATAATTGAGGTTACGAATGGACCACCTCTGACCCAAAGCCTTGAGATGGCATTGAATCTCTTTACATGGCATAGGACTCTCTTCTGACAATTCTAGGAGGAAAAACGTTGGCATGGTTTTACACCATTATTGGGAAAGCTAATAAAACTGTTGTATACACAAGTGATGCATGGTTGAAATACTCCTTTGCAAACATTTTCCATCTTAATGAAGGTTGTAATTCCTGAATTGAGTTAAAATGTTCCTACAGTCAAAACAAAGAATTTCCCCAAATATCTTATCCCACAAACAAACCACAACAAATCAAGAGGGAACATTTCATACGTGTTCACACAAAATACAAGCTGAGTGGACATGACCTTGTATAATGACCCATACTCTGTCAAGGACCTTGGAGTATTTATATCTAATGATCTATGTGCCCGAAGCCCACTGTAACAACATTGCCAAAAAGGCATTAAGAGTTGTAAACCTAATCTTGCGTAGCTTCTTTTCCAGTAATATCACACTACTAACCAGAGCATACAAAACATTTGCTAGACCAATTCTCAAGTACAGCTCATCTGTCTGGAACCCGCACTGCATATCGGACATTAATACAATTGAGCATGTCCAGAAATATTTCACAAGAAGAATCCTCCACTCCTCTGCTTGCAACAAAATACCTTATGCCACCAGACTTGAAATTCTGGGCTTAGAAAACTTAGAACTACGCTGCCTTTGCTATGACCTAAGTGTGGCTCATAAAAGTATCTGATATAATGTCCTACCTGTCAATGACTACTTTAGCTTCAACCACAACAATACACATGCACACAATAGATACAAACTTAAGATAAACCACACCAAACTTGATTGCAGAAAATATGACTTCAGCAACAGAGTGGTCAATGCCTGGAATGCACTACCTGACTGTGGTTTTATCACAAAACCCCCAAAATTTTAACCTAAGACTGTCTACTGTTGACCTCACCCCATTCCTAAGAGGTCTGAAAAGGGCGTGCATAAAAGCATGAGCGTTCCTACCATCTCTGTCCTAATGTTTCCTTTAATTTATTCATTTTATGTATTTAATTCATGCTTATACTTATATACTGTATATTATCTAATATGTACTCAACAAATAAATAAATAAAAAATAAATAAAAAATGTGACACAGTCTTGCCTATTTCATGTTACCACTCTGCTTCTCCTTCTCAATGCAGCCCCTCACTCTTCCTAAATAGTTGTCCTCTATACGCCCAAGTATCTATATTTGCCAATCCTTATTTAATATCACCAACAATAAAATTATGTCATTGATTAGATGTTCTTTCCCATGATAGGACTTCATCTCATCTGACCTTTTCATAAGACTCAACCCTGCTAGGAAACCTCTCTAAACACAGCATATTTAACCCTAGATTTCCCACACATTTAGAATGTAGAATAACAGAGTTGAAAGGGACCTTGGAGGTCTTCTAGTCCAACCCCCTGCTTAGGCAGGAAGCCCTACACCACTTCAAACAAATGGTTATCCATCATCTTCTTAAAAACTTCCAGTGTTGGAGCATTCACAACTTCTGGAGGCAAGTTGTTCCACTGATTAATTGTTCTAACTGCCAGGAAATTTCTCCTTAGTTCTAAGTTCCTTCTCTCCTTGGTTAGTTTCCACCCATTGCTTCTTGTCCTGCCCTCAGGTGCTTTGAAGAATAGCTTGACTCCCTCTTCTTTGTGGCAGCCCCTGAGATATTGGAACACTGCTCTTTATACTATACATTTGTGACCACATCTCAAGTAATTGTGTTCTCTTTGCTGATGATGTCAAACTATTTAACACCCCAGACAATACTTCTATCATTCAAAATGACCTTGATCATCTATCCGCTTGGTCTAAAAATTGGCAGCTCCAAATTTCAACCAGCAAATGCTCAGTCTTACATATAGGAAAAAAGAACCCAAAAACTAAGTACATACTAGATGGACATTACCTTGCAGATGATCCCCATCCCGTTAAAGACCTTGGAGTTTTCATGTCAAATGATCTAAGTACCAAAGCCCACTGCAACTACATAGCAAAAAAAGCTCTAAGAGTTGTAAACCTAATTTTGCATAGCTTCTTTTCCAAAAACAGCACACTACTAACCAGAGCATATAAAACATTTGCTAGACCAATTCTAGAATACAGCTCGCCTGTTTGGAACCCTCACCACATCTCTGACATCAATACAATTGAACGTGTCCAGAAATATTTTACAAGAAGAGTTCTCCATTCCTCTGAAAACAACAAAATACCTGATCCCACCAGACTTGAAATCCTAGGCTTAGGAAACTTGGAACTCCGTCGCCTTCGACAAGACCTAAGTTTAACTCACAGAATCATCTATTGTAATGTCCTTCCTGTCAAAGACTACTTCAGCTTTAATTGCAATAATACAAGGGCAACCAATAGATTTAAACTTAATGTTAACCGCTTTAATCTAGATTGCAGAAAATATGACTTCTGTAACAGAATCATCAGTGCTTGGAATACTTTACCTGACTCTGTGGTCTCTTCCCATAATCCTAAAAGCTTTAACCAAAAACTTTCAACTATGGACCTCACCCCATTCCTAAGAGGACCATAAGGGGCGTGCATAAGCGCACAAATGTGCCTACTGTTCCGGTCCTATTGTTTTTCTTTTCTTCTTTCTATATATATATATGCTTATACCTCCTAACATTCACTCATATATATGTTTATATACTATATAATCTTTTTGTACGATGTTGTGACAAAATAAATAAATAAATAAATAAAATCATGTCTTCCCTAGTCCTTCTTTTCATTAAACTAGACATACCCAGTTCCTGCAGCAGTTCTTCATATGTTTTAGCTTCCACTCCCCTAATAATCTTATTTGCTCTTCTCTGCACTCTTTCTAGAGTCTCAACATCTTGTTTACATTGTGGGGAACAAAACTGGATGCAATATTCCAAGTGTGAATTCACCAAGGCATTATAAAGTGAATTAACATTTCACGTGATCTTGATTCTATCCCTCTGTTTATACAGCCTAGAACTGTGTTGGCATTTTTGGACTCCAAGATCCCTCTCACAGTCACCACTATTGAGCAAGGTACCACGTATACGGTACCTGTGCATTTTGTTTTTCTCTGAACCTGGTTAGAATTGGGCCAATGTCTATGTATCTTGCTTGGCAGGAGAACAAAATCTTGTGCTTGTGTTGAATCTCAACAGTAATGCACCAAAGCCAAGTAGAGTTCAGAAGCTAAGGGCTTGCAAAATGCTGGCATTTAAACCTATAAGCACAATGTAAATCCTTGAATTCAGTGAGGCATACATCCTACTGTGTACACAATTGCAGCTTAATGTTTTCTTGACTCAGGACATGACCTGCACTGCATGATGACAATGCAATACAGATTGGCGGGGTTTGGATTTCCAAGAAGATTTAGCGAATAGAATTCTTTTAAGATGCGTTTTTTTCCCCAATGATTTATATACCTACTGTGAAAAGTATGCCAAAATCAACATTTCTCTCTCTCTTTTTTTTTAAAGAGATCTGATCCTGAATTTTGGCAGTGTGATAACCCCCTAGGAATTATTAAAATAGTTTGGAGGCCAAAGTAACATGTAAGAAAGAGGTTCCTCTCATTGATTCTATAAATGGAACATGAAGAAAGACGAACGTATTTCATGTTCAAGAGAGCTTATCATTTTGCAAGCTGTGGTTAGGCTCCATACTGTACTGCACAAATTAGAGCCAAGCTTGTAACTATTGCATCTTGTAGTCAGAGTCATCAGAGATTGATGTATTGCAAATTACAGCCCCTGGAGAAAAAGATCTTTTGCTTGGGTTGAGTTATAGTCTAATGAGTAAAACACTGGCTTTATGTATAAAAAGTTCTAGGTTCAATCCTCAGCATCTCCATTTATGGATGGAAAAAAAATCATATTCTATTTTTCCTAGTTAGCATAAGTCACGGCATGAATGTTTGTATATAAGATCAACATTTACAAGTAGTTGGCTTGGTGGTGATGACTGAAACCCCATATACAATATAAATACCAAAGAAGTGAGGTGTCAATCATAATATTATGTCTGCTGTCTTGCAGACTTTGATCCCTCCCTGTGGGGGTCTAGGACAGGGGTCTCCAACCTTGGCAACTTTAAGACTTGTGGACTTTAACTCCCAGAGTTCCTCAACCAGCAAAGCTGACTGAGGAATTCTAGGAGTTGAAGTCCACAAGTCTTAAAGTTGCCAAGGTTGGAGACCCCTGGTCTAGGATGACTCACCACAGTCAACTCACTGCAGCCCACTTGCCACTGGACAACTCACCACGGGACAAAGTCTCATAATATCAAAGAAATGGTGGGATAGAATCATTTAAAAAAGGATGCAAAAGGAGGGACAACATGAAATGTGAACGATAAAAATTAAAACATGTTTTAAATTATTTCAAATCATTATATAAAATTATTGAGTTGTCCCATGGCAAGTTGGCTGCAGCAAGTTGTTCCATGGTGACTTGTTCCGTGGCAAGTTGGTCACGGTGAGTTGGCCATGGCAAATTGGCAGCGGCGGCAAGTTGGCCATGGCAAGTTGTTCCATTCTGCCCTGTGGATATCATATAGGTCTGAGGAATAAGTATTTTGGTGACAAGTGATCATCATGAATGGTCTAGTGCAGGGGTCTCCAACCTTGGTCCCTTTAAGACTTGTGGACTTCAACTCCCAGAGTTCCTCAGCCAGCTTTGCTGAGTTGGGAGTTCGGAGAATTCTGGGAGTTGAAGTCCACAAGTCTTAAAGGGACCAAGGTTGGAGACTCCTGGTCTAGTGGGAGATCAAGGGCTACAGTGGGTTGTGTGAAGAAATAAATTAGAGGGAAGCACATGGTTGGTTGGTTTCCCTTGATTTGAAAACTAGGAGTGGGAGGGATCTCTTCTTGTTTTACTAAGATTTGTATTTATGTAATCTTAGTACTTATATGTTTGTATTTATATATTAATGTTTCCCACCTCAAAAGAAAGTTTGAAATACCATGGTCAATATAAACATTGACAGCCATAACCAGCCACAAGGTTATCCAACTAACAATATGCACCTCATGACATAACCATGTGAATCCATAATTAAATCAAGACAGTGCCGAAGTCATACCATTGGTGTGACGACGCATCTCACCATTTCAGGAGTGGGTTCCAAATTTTTTTACTACCGGTTCTGTGGGCGTGGTTTATTTGGTGGGCATGGCTTGGCGGTCATGTGACTGAGGGGGCATGGCCAACTTGAAGTCACTCAGGGCAAGTTGGGGTGGCACCTTGCTGTGAGTGACATCAAGTTGGCCATGCCCACTCAGTCACATGACCACTGCTGCAGAGACAGGGCGATTTCTCCCAGGGGACAGCCAGAGCTTCGCCACCTCCTCTTTTCCTCAGAGGAGCTGCCTCCAAGTCCTTGCGAAGGGACACACACACACACTCACACCACAACACAACTGACTCACACACAATGTAAAAGCAGCTGCACTTCACCCAAAATGGCCCCTGCAACAAGCAGGAACCTCACACAGCCACAAAAAGCTCAAAAACCAACTTTCACACTTTACACACACACAACACAACACAACTGACTCTCTCTCTCACACACACAAAATGCCACATACAGCTTTGTGAGATTTTGTGTGTTTGTGTAATTAGAGTGAAACACTACAGAAACACACCAAATCTCAGAAAGCTGCACAAATATTTTATTTTATTATTTTATTTTATTTATATTTTTTAGATCAGGGATCTCCAACCTTAGTAACTTTAAGGTTTGTGGACTTCAACTCCCAGAGTTCTTCAGCCAGCAAAGCAGTGAAGCATGGCTTTGCCAGTCCGAAAGAAGCTGTAATGAGGTAAGTGAGGAGGGTGGATTGGGTGGGCCAGAGGAAAAAAAGATTTTAAAAGGCTCCTCTGACAATCCCAGCTGAAGTTGCTTAATCGCATCCCAGAACCTCTTAACCCAGCTTTTAAAGGATTCTGATGATCTCTACTCAGCCATGCGATCATCAGAACCGTTTAAAAGTTTTTTTTAAAAGCCTGAAGAAAAGATGCTTTTAAAAATAAAAAAAACCAAAAATCCTCTGATGATCGGGGAACCGGTTTGGGGGCGTGGCCAGCCAGCCATTACAACCAGTTCTCCGAACGCCAGAAGATTTTTACTACCGGTTCTACAGAACCGGAACGAACCGGGAGCAACCCACCACTGCACCATTTGACTCCTCCCTTTCCTTTCCTGGTAGATGTACCCATGGTAGAGATAGCTCCACAGGTTCTCAAAAGCTATGAAGGCTGCATGCTACTCTGAGATTACAAATTGACCATCTTGGTCTGGACAATAGAAATGTGCAAAACATTACAAACATGAACATTTTTTTTGAATAGAATAGAATAGAATAGAATTTTTTATTGGCCAAGTGTGATTGGACACACAAGGAATTGGTCTTGGTTCATATGTTCTCAGCGTACATAAAAGAAAAAATACGTTCATCAAGAATCATAAGGTACAACACAATGATAGTCATAGGGTACAAATAAGCAATCGGGAAACATTATCAATATAAATCGTAAGGATACAGGAACAAGTTACAGTCATGCAGTCATAAGTGGGAGGAGATGGGTGATAGGAACACTGAGAAGACTAATAGTAATAGTAATGCAGCTTTAGTAAATATTTTGACAGTGTTGAGGGAATTATTTGTTTAGCAGAGTGATGGTGTTCAGGGAAAAAAACTGTCCTTGTGTCTAGTTGTTCTGGTGTGCAGTGCTCTATAGCATTGTTTTGAGGGTAGGAGTTTGAACAGTTTATGTCCAGGATGTGAGGGATCTGTAAATATTTTCACAGCCCTCTTTTTGATTCGTGCAGTATACAGGTCCTCAATGGAAGGCAGGTGGGTAGCAATTGTTTTTCCTGCAGTTCTAATTATCCTCTGAAGTCTGTGTCTGTCTTGTTGGGTTGCAGAACCAAACTAGACAGTTACAGAGGTTGTAGATGACAGATAAACACCCTATGTTTGATCTGTCATATTTCATTTCCATTTCAGAACAACTATTCCAGTTTTATCCAATGTCAAGGCATGTAGATTCGACATTTTTATAAACATTTGAGGACTGCAGGAATTAGATTTAGTAAAGAAACACGTGCCAACTCTCTAACATTCATCTCTTTCCCTGAAATCAGAAAACCTGATTTAAAGTACACAATTCATTTCAATACTTTCTACTTAAAATGTAAACTCTTTCTTGTATTTCCTGTCAGAATACTTTATGTCAGTGTTTCTCACCCTTGGCAGCTTTTAAGCTGTGTGGACTTTAACAGGCTGGCTGGGGAACTGTGGGAGTTGCTTTATGTATAGAAAAGCAGGGGATGGTGGAAGAGATTCACAGTTATAAAATAGTTCATAGTAGATGGCACATAAATGGAATGCAGGCATTTATTTGCTTCTGCCTGATGGTTACTAAGTATGCCTGGCAATTTTAAATGCAGATTAGCATCTGTTTTATTGCTTTGCTGTCTCAGTTTCATCAAACAATTTGCCCTGGAGCTGCGAATGACCAGACCCATCTCCAACTCAACTGGGTTTGTTAAATCCTGCATGTCTATTAAAGGAGATAGTAAACATCTGCAGAACAAACAATCCCTATTCTCCAAACAATACAAATTAGTTACAAGGAAGAACTCAAGAAAATAAATCCTGTGCCTCTCATAAAAAAAAGGAAAGAAAGAAAGAAAAAATCCTAGCTAATGCCGTGGACTGGCTTGTTTCCCACAAACTAGTTAATGAAGAATGGGGGTTTAAAAACAGAAGATCCCAACTTCTCAAGATCAAGCCAAGGATTCAGTTAATCCAGCATGACATCCTCCCACCTGACCGTCTCATCAGGGCTTAACCTGATGTTTCTGAAAACTCCCAAGCAGAGAATGAGGTCCGACCTCCTTAAAGTCAGAGATGTGCAGAAAGCAGAATGCTAATTTGAATCTCTCCTGGTTCCTTTGTCTACGTCAGGGTTTGGCAACCTTAAAGAGCCACAAAGGTCCTAACTAGAAGCTCCTCATTCAATTCTGGAGCTGACCAGAAGTCCGGTTCCCCCACCTCTGTGGCTCAGACTGCTAAGACAGTCTGTTATTAACAGCAGCTGCCTGCAATTATTGCAGGTTCTAGTCCCACCAGGCCCAAGGTTGACTCAGCCTTCCATTCTTTATAAGGTAGGTAAAATGAGGACCCAGATTGTTAGGGGCAATAAGTTGACTTTGTATATAAATATACAAATAGAATGAAGACTATTACTAACATAGTGTAAGCCGCCCTGAGTCTTCGGAGAAGGGTGGGATATAAATGCAAAAACAAACAAACAAACAAACAAACAAAACCATAGAGTCTCCTCTGTAATGTATCTTTAAAAGTTTTGGCGGGAGTTTTGGCGGGAATTAGCACGTTGCTGATTGGTTGAAACCACCGGCTGAAGTATATATAAAGAGAGGTTTTCCTCAGTACTAGTTGCTGAGTTCACTGTATATTAAAGAGCTGTTGTCACTACCCTGGTCTCCTGCCTCGTTATTGCCCAAACATAACACTGGCGACGAGGATGGGATTCCGAGGCTAAAAGCACCAGGAAAGAGCTGAACGCACTACGAGGACCGAACCCAGCAAAATTCAGGGCGGAACGCAGCAATGGCCAGCTACACACCGCCCGCGCCGTTTGACCCATCCAAGGAGAAATGCGCGACATACATGACCCGTTTCGAGAGTTTCCTCGAGGAGAACGAACTGCAAGGAGTTCAGACAACAGAAAAGGCGTATTTCCTGAGCCACTGCGGTCCGAGGTCATCGACATCGCAGAAGCCCTGGCAGAGCCAACGCCGGTACAATCGGTATCGTGGCAAACTCTGCAGAACCTATTGAAGAACCATTTCGCCAACACCATCCAAATATGTGCAGCGTTTTGAATTTGGAGGCGCAGACAGCAGAGGCGAGTCCATCAGCGATTACATGGCCGCCCTGAGGAAAGCCTCAAATATTGTGGGTACCGAGATTTGGATGAGGAACTGTTGGAGCAACTCATCCGTGGGGTCAGAGACATTCGTTTGCGGGCGGCTGCTATCCAAAAGCAACCTAACGCTGGCAAACGCTCTGGGCGAAGCCAGAGCTCATGAGATGTCCACCCAAGCGGCGGAAACCCTACAAAAGCCGCTCACACCAGCGGCGCGAAATCAACTCCGGTCCACAGCGAAGAAGACCAGACCGAATCAGACGGCGAGGATGAGGAAGGAGTTTTTCACACCGGGAGACCGAGAAAAGAAGACCGGGATGAATGCGGAAGTTGCGGAGGGCAACACCAGCGTCATCAATGCAAGTTCAAGGACGCTACATGTCGGCGGTGCGAGAAGAGGGGGCACCTGGCTCAAGTTTGTCGAGCACCCCAACCTTCCGCCGAAAATTCAAACCAACCAATCAGAGCGCGGGATCGGCAAGGCGACCCGTGATTGGTCAAGAAAAAAAGGGCGCGAAGTCAAACCGAACGACCGTTATAGTGGGTCGTGTGGCGACCCGCCTAGAGAAGAAAATATTCACAAAACCAAAAATTGAAGAAGTGCCGTGCCGGCTGGAGGTGGACACAGGGTCAGCGATCACAATCATGTCCTGGGACACTTTTGCGAAAGCTTTGCCGAACATCGCCAAACGCAAACTGCAAACACAGCGGCTAAAAGTTCAAGACTACCAAGGGAATCGCATCCCTGTTCGAGGGACAACATCCGTCCGCGTCGAGTACGGACCACACAAGAAAACCCTGCCCATCACGATAGTCGAAGGGACCCTGCCAAGCTTGTTGGGACTAGACTGGTTCCGAGCATTGGGCATGGGAGTGACTGGCATCTACAGAAATGACTTTAACCTAAAGGACACACTCATGGACGAATTCGAAGATGTTTTCAAGGACTGCCTGGGCAAGTACAAGGGGACCCCTATTTCTTTCAATTTAGACCCCCAGGTAGCCCCCATACGGTTAAAAGCAAGGAGGGTCCCTTTTGCCCTTAAACCCAAGATTGACAGGGAGATAGACAAACTAGTCAGTCAGGGGATACTAGTGCCAGTCGATCATGCAAAGTGGGAGACGCCAATCGTCACCCCAGTGAAACCAGATGGGTCAGTTAGAATCTGCGCTGACTACAAGGCAACTTTAAACAAAGCCTTGCAAAAGCGCTTACCGGTCCCAGTGGTGCAACACTTGCTGCACTCGCTGGGGCAAGGGCACGTTTTGCCAAATTAGATTTGGCCCAAGCCTATCAACAACTGCCCGTAGACGCCAACACAGCGAAGCCCAGACAATTGTGACTCACAGAGGTGCTTTCAAGTGTACCCGGTTACAGTTTGGGGTGAGTGTGGCACCTGGTCTATTTCAAAATTTAATGGGCGACTTCTGCAAGGGCTCCGGGGTGGTCCCTATTTTGATGATGTATTGGTATCAGCCGAAAATTTAGAAGAATTGGGGAGCGTTTGAGAAAAGTTTTGGGCATTTTCCGGTCAGCGGTCTAAAGTTAAAGTGAACAAATGCCAAATAGGGGTAGAATCCGTAGAGTTCTTGGGCTACAGAATAGACAAGGAAGGAATTCACCCACTGAGAGCAAGGTCAAGGCAATAAGAAAGGCTCCAGCGCCCAAAAACAAAACAGAGCTACAGGCATTCCTGGGTCTAGTGAACTTTTACGCGGTCTTTTGAAAAATAAGGCAACGTTAAACAAAGCCTTGCAAAAGCGCTTACCGGTCCCAGTGGTGCAACACTTGCTGCACTCGCTGGGGCAAGGCACGTTTTGCCAAATTAGATTTGGCCCAAGCCTATCAACAACTGCCCGTAGACGCCAACACAGCGAAGCCCAGACAATTGTGACTCACAGAGGTGCTTTCAAGTGTACCCGGTTACAGTTTGGGGTGAGTGTGGCACCTGGTCTATTTCAAAATTTAATGGGCGACTTCTGCAAGGGCTCCGGGGTAGTCCCTATTTTGATGATGTATTGGTATCAGCCGAAAATTTAGAAGAATTGGGGAGCGTTTGAGAAAAGTTTTGGGCATTTTCCGGTCAGCGGTCTAAAGTTAAAGTGAACAAATGCCAAATAGGGGTAGAATCCGTAGAGTTCTTGGGCTACAGAATAGACAAGGAAGAATTCACCCACTGAGAGCAAGGTCAAGGCAATAAGAAAGGCTCCAGCGCCCAAAAACAAAACAGAGCTACAGGCATTCCTGGGTCTAGTGAACTTTTACGCGGTCTTTTTGAAAAATAAGGCAACCGTTGCCGAGCCGCTACATAAGTTACTGGGAAAGAATACTGTTTGGTCTTGGGGAAAGACGGAAGCTAGGGCTTTCGAGGCAGTAAAAAACCTACTCTCGAGCGATAGTTTACTGATCCAGTATCATAGCACAATGCCATTGGTATTAGTTTGCGATGCTTCCCCCTACGGGGTGGGTGCTGTGCTCAGCCACAGGCTTCCAAATGGCACAGAAGCCCCAATAGCCTTCTACTCCAGAACAATGTCCTCGGCAGAGAGGAACTATAGTCAGTTGGATAGGGAAGCCCTAGCTATAGTTTCAGGAGTAAAAAAGTTTCACGAATACGTCTTTGGTAGAGACTTTGAAATTGTTACAGACCACAGACCACTGTTAGGGTTACTGGCTGGCGACCGCCCAACGCCTGTGGCACTCTCGCCCCGATTGACCCGATGGACTATCTTTTTAGCCGCCTACTCCTATAAACTGCGGCATCGCCAGGAAAGAGTTGGGGCATGCGGACGATTAAGCAGATGCCCACTGCCAGGGGCGATCGAGGACCCCACTCCGGGGACGCCCATACTGTTAATTGACTCTCTGGACTCTGGCCCAGTCACGTCTAAGGAGGTGGCTCGGGCGTCATACCGGGACATTACTTTGAGAACTGTAATTGGTTGGGTCCAAAGAGGGTGGCCCGCTGCGCCGGGCGAGCGTTTCAAAGAATTTGTCAAGAAAAGCGGGGAATTATCGGTGCAAGGGGGGTGCCTGCTCTGGGGGGATAGGGTGGTAGTTCCAGAGAAATTGCGGGAAAAAGTTCTGGAACTTCTGCACGAAGGTCACCCTGGGATCGTGAGAATGAAGGGTTTAGCTAGAAGCTATGTGTGGTGGCCCCTAATGGACAAGGAGATTAGCGACAAGGTTGGCAAATGCCAAGGGTGCCAGGAGTCCAGACCACTACCACCAACGGCCCCAGTCCGGGAGTGGGAGAAACCCCAAGGCCCTTGGTCCCGTATACACATAGACTTCGCTGGCCCTTTCCATGGCCAAACGTTTCTAATAGTGGTGGATGCATTCTCCAAATGGCTGGAGATCATCCTAATGAAATCCACAACCACTGAAGCTGTCATTTCAGCACTAAGGCACCTTTTCGCTACGCACGGGCTGCCGGACACTCTTGTGTCAGACAATGGGCCACAGTTCACCGTGACACTTTTTGAGGGGTACTTAGCAGAAGAGAGCATCCGACATGCCCTCTCAGCGCCTTTCCACCCTGCGACGAACGGCCTTGCTGAACGTTTCGTCCGGAGCGCGAAAGAGGCATTGTCAAGAAGCGGCCCGGGTGATTGGCAATCACAAATTGACGCATTCCTAACGGTACAACACAGAACCCCTTGTGTAGCTACTGGCCGCAGCCCAGCGGAGCTACTGATGGGGCGAAAACTAAGATGCCCCTTAGACCGGTTAAACCCGAATTACCGCCAGACGGGTACAAAACAATATCAGGCAAAACAAGGAACTAACCATAGGAGTCCTGTATGGGCACACAATTACGGTGACGGCCCAAACTGGTTAAAGGAACAATCATTGACACCACGGGCCCCAAGTCTTATCTTGTAGAGATAGAGGACGGCCGAGTGTGGAGACGTCACATAGATCAGCTGAGGAATAGGATTAACACTAGACCAGAGATAGACGGAACGGGCCCTGACTACTCATTGATTGAACCCATAACCGACTCCAGCCGGGAAAAAACGGGGAACTTATCTGGTTCAGACGAGGTCCAGCGACACCCTCCGGTCCTTCCCGAGGACAGTAGGCTCGACTCGGCAAGTAATCCAAAGCGGATGGCCTGGAGGAGGAGCTGCGAGGCGGGCAGTCCCTCCGGTCAGCTCGACTCAACCCCAGAAAGTGAACTGCGCAGGTCCGGAAGGGTTAGGAAACGCCCAGTTTACCTGCGTGACTACGTAGAGAAATAATATGCTAAAATTATGTAAATAATGGTAAAAAGCCTTCTGGGAGGGAAGGAGTGTAATGTATCTTTAAAAGTTTTGGCGGGAGTTTTGGCGGGAATTAGCACGTTGCTGATTGGTTGAAACCACCGGCTGAAGTATATATAAAGAGAGGTTTTCCTCAGTACTAGTTGCTGGGTTCACTGTATATTAAAGAGCTGTTGTCACTACCCTGGTCTCCTGCCTCGTTATTGCCCAAACATAACATCCTCCTAGCACAGCCTCCTTTTTTCTCTGCCAACTGGAAGTCCGGTTTCCCCCATCATAGAGTCTCCTCTTAGCACTGCGTCCTTTTTCCTCTACCTGTCCTAACCAAAAGCCCTATCAATTGTGGAGCCCACCAGCAATAGGGAGCTGCAGCAGAGGGATGATAGAGCCGCATGTAGCTCTGGAGCCACAGGTTGCCGACCCCTGGTCTAAGTTAAGCTTCTTTTGTTCACTTTTTTCAGGGAAGTAAATCATCATTTATGAGTAAAACCATTATTGAAGCCTGGGAAACAGGGCCCTTTTCAGTCAACAGGAGTTCTGATTTACCAGCAACTTACCAGGTACTTTAGAGCCCAGGTTGGGGCAACACAAGGAAACAACAATCAACAACTTAATAGTTGGCCAACAACACCCCAAGCAACAACCAAAAGTCAAACATAACCAGGCACCACATAAATATTTCACATAGAACAGCCCAGTGCATACATCCTGGAGACTGAAAGTTCCCTGAGAATGGGCTCCGGCATAAGTTTGAAAGCTTAGAACAGGGGTGTCAAACTGGATTTCTTCGAGGGCTGGATCAGCATTGTAGTTCTCCGCGGGCCAGTCGAGGTGGGTGGGTGGGGGCAAGCGGGAGATATGGGACTGACGCTTCCTGCAGCAATCTGCTACCCAAAACGTGGTATGCCCCATTTTCAGCATGGACAGACTCCTGCAGCACTTTGCCAGGATATGGGGGGGAGCATGAGAGCCCCCTGTGCCCCATTTTCAGCCTGGACAGCCTCCTACAGCACTTTGCTGACCCAAACAGGGCGCAGGAGGACTGTGCGTGGTCCCCACATGCCCTGTTTGGCTGTCAGAGGCACCGCGAGCCAGTCCTTTGTTATGGAGGACATAAGGTCCTTGAGTGGCGCAGGCTGCTAAGACAGTCTGTTATTAACAGCAGCTGCTTGCAATTATTGCAGGTTCAAGCCGGGATAGCTCAGGCTGTTAAGAAGCCTGTTATTAGAACACAGTAGCCTGCAATTACTGCAGGTTCAAGCCCGGCCCAAGGTTGACTCAGCCTTCCATCCTTTATAAGGTAGGTAAAATGAGGACCCAGATTGTTGGGGGGGGCAATAAGTTGACTTTGTATATAAATATACAAATAGAATGAGACTATTGCCTTATACACTGTAAGCCGCCCTGAGTCTTCGGAGAAGGGCGGGATATAAATGTAAACAAAAAAAAAAAAAGTCCCATCAGGCCCAAGGTTGACTCAGCCTTCCATCCTTTATAAGGTAGGTAAAATGAGGACCCAGATTGTTGGGGGCAATAAGTTGACTTTGTATATAATATACAAATGGATGAAGACTATTGCTAACATAGTGTAAGCCACCCTGAGTCTTCGGAGAAGGGCGGGAGTCTTCAGAGAAAGGCGGAGTCTTCGGAGAAGGGCGGGATATAAATACAAATTTTTTAAAAAAATTTCCAGGCTGGCCTCGCGGGCCAGATTTAGTTTGATATCCCTTGAGTTTGACACCCCTGGCTTAGAAGAACAAACCTCCGGCCAACTCAGATCAGATCCTAAAACCAATATACTCACCACCATATCCCAATATTTCCCACTCTTTTGGGAATCTATTTTAAGTGCTTTCTTTTACTGCCTTGAATCAACTGGAGTGTGTTCACTGATGGTCCCTGGCTTCTAAAACAGCAGGTACCCCAAGCAATCAAAGCCTTTCATTATTTCTAATTCCAAACCATACTGTACATTGGATATGACCAGTGGTGGTATTCAACTTGTTCGGACCAGTTTGGGTGAACCAGTAGTGGCAACTTGCGGGTGGGCTGGCCGACCCACCCTGAAGCTATGCCATCCTATTTAGCCATATTTTCTAAGCCTGCAAACTCACATTTTCTCTGTGTGGCAAACCGGTGGTAAAATTATGTGAAACCCACCTCTGGATAGGACGGGATCCTCTCCATGCCAGGGAATCTGAAAACATGCTGCTTCTCAAGGCCCTGGCCCCTTATCTCCAAATGGTTACTATTTGGAGATAAGACTCCTATGTCTATTTTAATTGTTCTTACACGAAGTCGGGTAGCAATGGATCCACAGTCCCTTCTACATTCTAAGATGCTGTGAATGGCCAGCCAACTCTGTCTCCTCCTGACGCTGTTAGTTTTTTGCTTATTCTGGAAACAGGGAAACATTTTTGGCGATGGACACCAATGTCTGTGGTCAAAAATGGCTGTTTCCCTTCCTGGCAACTTCATGTGGGTGGCCCACTTCCCATCTTTAGTTCTCCAGTATCAACCGGGGATTGAAATATTGCACACTGGAATGCAGCTTCTAAAGTTCAAAAGAATACAGGGCATGTCTCCCTTTCCCCCTGCCATTGTGTTCCCTACCTTCCTTTCCACACGAGGTCGGTTTTCAGACAGGCAAAGATTGTTTCCATCTGTTGGGTAACAGCCGTCCAACTTCCTGCACTCTGCCTTTGGGGCCACATGGTCCAGCGCAGCCAGCCGGGCTGAGCGCTCAAAAACTCTGCCAAGGTGGAGAGGTCAGAATTTTGCTGAGCTGTTGAGCCTGGGCAATTAGCATCCTTATGGCTAAGCAAACTCGACAGGAATGCTCTGGCAGCTAGTTTGCATTTGGGAAGAGAAGGCTCCCTCTCTGCCAGATGGACGAAATACAGAGACCAGCTTAACGGTACTGACCAAAAAGAGAAAGAATACAGAATCTTCCAAAGCAGTTGCCCAAAATGTGTTACATTTTAGAAGAACATCCATATTCCCAGATGAGGGGGGGGGAGGTGTTTAAGCACTATAGCACTCATTTTCCTCACATTCATCTGTCATTTTCTCCTTTTTTTTCAACTTTCTTGACTATATTTACATCTATCCAAATTTATATTTGCAAAATGAGAACTTTCTTGACTATATTTGCATCTATCCAATTTATATTTGCAAAATGAGAACGGTTTTTTCCCCCCAGTTCTCTTATCTTAAATCCTAAGATATGTATGTATGTATGTATGTATGTATGTATGTATGTATGTATAAAACAAAACAATTATCCAAACTGAAATGGAACCCACGCAATATGCAATTGTATTTTGTTGGGAACATCTACTTCATTATCTGATCTATTGTTATTTGATTTATTCATTTGGCAAAATATACAGTTTAGAAATGATAGATTTAAAACAGAAAACAACATATAACACACAGGTTGCAATGTATCATGTCATCATGGAGAACCTGGATGATTAATGATGTGGTATAATGTACGAAGACTCAACAAGAAGAAACAAGAGATCTCCTGGTTAAAACCTGGTCATTCTAGGGAAATGTCTGTGAGTGGTGCAGCGGCCTAGAGGTGGAGTTTCCTCCTCACAATCAGGAGGCCGTGAGTTCAATTCTAGGTAGAGGCAGAGATTTCTCTCTCTGGGCACAATGAGGATATATCTGCTGAACAATGTTCTACACTGGCGACAGGAAGGGCATCCGGCCATTAAACACTCTGCTAGCTCCATTCAGTTGCCCAGACTCTACCCCGCAAGGGATTATGGGGGCATTAAATGATGATGATGATTCTAGGGGAATGTCCACAGCGCATATATTTTTTCATTTCTGGCATCTCCTATTAGAAGAATGAAGCAATTTGTGATGGAAAAGCCAATTTCACATTCATTGTTAATTCATATATTATCTACAATAAAAGATTGTAGCGCAATGTTAGAGTGCAGTACTGCAAGCTACTTCTGCTGACTGCTGGCTGGCTGCAATTTGGCAGTTCAAATCTCACCAGGCTCAAGGTTGACTCAGCCTTCCATCCTTCCGAGGTGGGTAAAATGAGATTGTTGGGGGAAAGAGGCTGACTCTGTAAACTGCTTATAGAGGGCTGTAAAGCACTGTGAAGCGGTATATAAATCTAAGTGCTATTGCTATTAATACAAAGGCCTGTTTGGTGGCTATTCATGTATTCATGAGACTTTTCTGCAATGACACTTTTTCTAATGGAATGCTCCCACCAAAATTTGGGGGCATCTATGGCACCTTCTTGAGGGGCCTGTTGAAAACGTATCTCTTCATCTAGGTTTTCCTAGTATCAATATTTGGAGAGGAAACAGGCAGTTCTTTCCCTAAAAAAAAAAACCTTCTTATTCATTGTTAGTTTATTGGTTAATAGTATCCCATGGATTCTGAGTGGCCAACAACAATTCCAATGATGCAATAAATTAAATTAAATAAAAGCAAAATGCTAGCACTAATGGTTGTCAGGTCAAGGATTAAAACATAAGGAAACAGTCCTGCTCAACTTTGCTTTTAAAAAAGGAAGGGCTGGGCCTCCATACTTTCCAGAGAAGATTCTTTCATAGAGTGGATATGTTACTGTTGGGTATTGTTCAAATATATAGAATAGAATAGAATAGAATAGAATAGAATAGAATAGAATAGAATAACAGAGTTGGAAGGGACCTCAGAGGTCTTCTAGTCCAACCCCCTGCTTAGGCAGGAAACCCTGTGCTACTTCAGACAAATGGTTATCCAACATCTTCTTAAAAACTTCCAGTGTTGGAGCGTTTACAACTTCTGGAGGCAAGTTGTTCCACTGATTAATTGTTCTAACTGTCAGGAAATTTCTCCTTAGTTCTAACATGCTTCTGTCCTTGATTAGTTTCCACCCATTGCTTCTTCTCCTACCTTGGGGTGCCTTTGGAGAATAGCTTGACTCCCTCTTCTTTGTGGCAGATCCTGAGATATTGGAACACTGCTATCATGTCTTAATATAATATAATATAACAACAGAGTTGGAAGGGACCTTGGAGGCCTTCTAGGCCAACCCCCTGCCCAGGCAGGAAACCCTACACCATCTCAGTCAGATGGTTATCCAACATTTTCTTAAAAATTTCCAGTGTTGGAGCATTCACAACTTCTGCAGGCAAGTCGTTCCATTTATTAATTGTTCTAACTGTCAGGAAATTTCTCCTTAGTTCTAAGTTGCTTCTTTCCTTGATCAGTTTCCACCCATTGCTTCTTGTTCTACCTTCAAGTGCTTTGGAGAACAGCCCGATTCCCTCTTCTTTGTGGCAACCCCTGAGATATTGGAACACAGCTATCATGTCTCCCCTAGTCCTTCTTTTCATTAAACTAGACATACCCAGTTCCTGCAACCGTTCTTCATATATTTTAACCTCCAGTCCCCTAATCATCTTTGTTGCTCTTCTCTGCACTCTTTCCAGAGTCTCAACATCTTGTTTATATCGTGGCGACCAAAACTGAATGCAGTATTCCAAGTGTGACCTTACCAAGGCATTATAAAGTGGTATTAACATTTCACGTAATCTTGATTCTATCCCTCTGTTTATGCAACTTAGAACTATATTGGCTGCACGCTGCTGGCTCATATTTAAATGGTTGTCCACTAGGACTCTAAGACCCCTCTCACAGTTTTGAGCAAGATGCCACATATAATATACCTGTGCATTTTGTTTTTCAATATATACTGAACAATATTATTCAGTATATATTTTACGGGTGTTTTTATTATAAAGCACTTCGAGATGCTTCAAGCATAAGATACTAATGGGAGGGAGACAAGAGATGCTCTTGTCACGGTTGTTATATGAGCATTTTTCTGACCTGATTTAAGGTGGTTTCCTACAATTCTGTTAACAGCTAAGTAGAGACATCAGCAGGAGTGAAGAAGTCAAGATGGTGATACTGATCACAGCCATTATTTTGACCCTACTAAGACACCCCTGCGGCTAAACATTGTTAAGGGGAAAAAAGTGATAGGCATAGTTTAAAAGGGGAGAATTTTGAGAAAGTGTCATGTCTTCCTCACAAAAAGGCTAACAGGGAGCTTGTCCATTAACAGAGTGGCTGCTGGGGTAGCCATATTCAATCAAAATCATGTCCAGATATTGAAAAGAGGGAGATTTTGAGAAAGTGTCATGACTGTTGCAGGATCCAATCTGGGTCGGTCACTGGGACCAGAGGTTTAATCTTCTGAGCTTTTGGATTCATGCTGGAGCCCATTCTAGGAGAACTTCTCTCTAGTTTTATACTGATGCAATCAGTGGTAGGATTCAAAGTAATTTAACAACCGGTTCTCTGCCCTAATGATTTCTTCCAACAACCAGTTTGTCAAACTGCTTAGAATGTTAACAACCGGTTCTCCCGAAGTGGTGCAAACTGGCTGAATCCCACCACTGGATGTAATCATTCATAAGAGGGATGTGAAGAGGTATGAATCCCGGGAATTGATCAAGGATAAATAATCTGTTTTAAAACAACCAAATTAATTCTGTAACCTCTGCAAGAAAGGCTGTATCATGGTTCAAAAGCTGAGGACTACCTCTACACAGAAAAATCCAACAGTACTTTCACTGCTCTATTTATTTTTATTATTTATTTATTTATTATTTAAATTTTTATACCGCCCTTCTCCCGAAGGACTCAGGGCGGTTCACAGCCAGATAAAATAAACAATAATATTACAATATAAATACTATTAAAATACAATTAAAAGACTTATTCAATTGGCCGAGATTAAAAATTTAGAATAAATGATAAAAACCCATTAAAAAACCCATAAATTTAAAAACTAATCCAGTCCTGCGCAGATGAATAAGTGTGTTTTAAGCTCGCGACGGAAGGTTCGGAGGTCCGGAAGTTGACGAAGTCCTGGGGGGAGTTCGTTCCAGAGGGCGGGAGCCCCCACAGAGAAGGCCCTTCCTCTGGGTGTCGCCAGACGACACTGTCTCGCTGACAGCACCCTGAGGAGTCCCTCTCTGTGAGAACGCATGGGTCGGTGAGAAGTATTCGGTAGCAGTAGGCGGTCCCGTAAATAGCCCGGCCCTATGCCATGGACAATTATGGACATTTTTTTTAAAAAAAGGAAAACACTTTCTTGCCCCTCTCCAAAGTTAAAAATTAGAATATCTCTTGAGAAGTTAAAGAACCGCTTTTAAGAACCTATACAGGTTTTACAACTTACAACCGTTCATTTATCAGCCATTCAAAGTTACAACAGCACTAAAAAAGTGACTTATGACTATCACCGCCCCTCCCCCCAACAGTCATGTGATGAAAATTCAGGTGCTTGGCAGCCGTCATATATTTTCAATGGTTGCCGCATCCTGGGCAGAGGTGGGTTTCAGCAAGTTCTGACCAGTGCTGGAGAACCGGTAGTAGAAATTTTGAGTAGTTCGGACAACTGGTAGTAAAAATTCTGACTGGCCCCGCCCCCCTCTATTCTCTGCTTCCCGAGTCCCAGCTGATCAGGAGGGAATGGGGATTTTACAGTATCCCTCCCTGCCATGCTCACCAAGCCACGCCCACCAAGCCATGCCACACCCACCAAGCCACACCCACAGAACCAGTAGTAAAAAGATTTGAAACCCACCACTGATTCTGGGGCCACTGGGATTGCTACTTGTGACCTTCCCAGATGTCTTTTGTCAAGCAAAGTCAACAGCGGAGCTGAATTTGCTTTATGTGGCTGCATGATTCATTTAATAGCTGCAGCAATTTGTTAAGTGAACAAATGTAGCCAAAAATGGTCACAACTCACTTAATAACCACTTTGTTTAGCGATGGAAACTCTAATCCCAGTTGTGGTTGTAAATCAAGGACTATCCTTGTTTCTTACCTTTCAGCTATGAATGTATAGTAATTTAAAAAGGAAGACCATATGTGTATGTGTGTGTGTGTGTGTGTGTGTATGTATATATATATATGTAGATCTTTGGTTGTTCGGGTTTTCTCCCGTGTAAAATTGGAAGTGTCTTGGCGACGTCTCGACAAAGTCTCATTCGTCATCTTCAGGCTTCAGCTTCGTGCTTCTGGGAGCATTGCTATATATATATATATATATAGCATATATATAATATATATATTATATATATAGCTAGTTGACCAGATATTGCTATATATAGCATAGCTGAGGGATGCGGTTCAATTCTTCCCTCTGGGGATAAGCTTTCTTTCTTTTGTTTCTTTTCCCTCATTCTTTTTCAAAATTTATGTTTTACTGTGTTCCTGCACAAGGCAGATAAAGCACCATCAGGGAAGCTTGCGGTGTTATGATGTAGCGAAGAGCCACAGGGTATCTATTCTGGAACTGATCCCACATTTCATTCACTTGTCCAATGTGCCTTTGAGATACTTCTCTCTGTGTCAGAGATACCGAGCAGATGCAAGGACTTTAGCCAGTGTTCAGAGGCAGCAAAGGCTGAAGGTGAAAGATAATTATGGGATGTGACTTCAGCTGAATTATGCAGAATACGAATGCCCTGATGCATTAATGCATTCCATTGATGTTAGCCAAGCCATTTAACGACTGTAAAAATAACGCTCAATTAAATTATTGTAAAAACAGTGCTCAATTAAACTCTAGGAATTGTCAGCTACTTTCAGCCGAAGCTAGGGGGAAATGTGCACTTGTGTTTGTGTAGGTATGGTAGAGTAAGGCAGAAAGAATGCACCAAAGCAGATGTCTCGAGACATCAATCATACCTTGACTAAATAATTTTGCTGCATGGATCATTATATTCACAGGCAAGGGCTATTCAAGTTTTGGAGCAGGGTGCACAAATGGACTTTAGAGAATATGTTGCAGACTGATGCAGCTTCTGCCCATTCATAAAGCAGAAGTCGCAATGGGTGAGCCAATCATATATCACCCATTTACCAGAAGGCAAATGGGAGAGGATATTTTCATCACAATGACTCATTTCACTTCTTCACTCTTCTCCTGAAGCACTTGGAGACATCATCCTCTGAATTGCAATTGACAGCTATTTTGTTTTTTAGGAATATCTGTGGGATCCGTAGGAATTGTGCTGTATTTGGAAATACGGGTAAAACGGAGAACTGGCATTTTGCTTTATAGCACAACTAATTTCCATGGTATTCACCTCCAGATTGATATAATTTTTAAGGGAGATGGAATAAGGAATGGGTACACTGACAACTAAGGCATCAAATTATAAATCCAGCTTTCTGTGGTCAAAACCACCCCACCCCACTGAGAAAGGAAGATATTGGCATATTGAAGGAAATTTAAGATTGGAAGAAATGGATCATCATGTACTATACATTGGTCCTTACTCTGGTAATGTAACTAACAAAAGAACGGTGCTTCTGTTGTGTTCCATTGTTATTGTTAATATTATTTGGTACCATCCTGGTTAGAAACAGATTCTATGAACTGCAAGTACATCCACTGCCTTCTACATATTATTCCATCTTTGTTTACCATCAGTTTTTCTCATTTCAAACACAGGATTAGCTACTAGAAGGTAAAGATAAAGGTTTCCCTGTTAGTCATAATCTGACTGTAACATATTACAGATTAACAGAGTTGGAAGGGACCTTGCAGGTCATCTAGTCCAACCTCCTGCCCAAGCAGGAGATCCTACATCTGCCTCTACCTAGGATCGAACTCACAACCTCCTGATTGTGAGGCAAAAGCTCCACCTCTAGGCCACAGCAGCTGTAGAGCAGGGGTGTCAAACTCAATTTCATTAAGGGCTGCATCAGGGCTGTGGTTGATTTCAGAGGGCTGGGTGGGTGTGGCCGACTGGGTGGGTGTGGCCAAATGAGAGGGTGTGGCCAGCTTGATGCCACTCCCTAAACTGCTGGCATGTTTCCTCTTCACACTGAGTAGACTGGGTCGAAGCCATGCTAGCCCAATCTTTCCTCTTTGTATTGGGAAGATCAGGCTGAAGCTACACTGGCATGATCTTTCCTCTTCATTTTGAGTAGGCTGGGCCAAAACCATGCTTGCCTGATCTTTCCTCTTCGCACTGGGTAGACTGGGCCGAAGACACGCTGGCTCAATCTTTCCTCTTCACATTGGGTAGACCAGGATGGCCCCAGGCCAGATCCATCCACATTGTGGGCTGGATCCGGCCCGCAAACTTTAAGTTTGATACCCCTGCTCTAGAGCATCTCGGTTTCTTGACCAAGGGAAGCAGCTTTGTCTGAAGACAATTTCTATGATCATGTGGTCAGCATGGCTATATGCTAAAGGCACACGGAATACTATTACCTTCACACCACAGTGGTATCTATTTATCTACTCGCATTTGCATGCTTTTGAACTGTTGGGGAAAGTAACAGGAGCTTACCCTGTTGCACAGAGCTCAGGTTTTGAACCCAGGTTGTCAGCTCTCCAGTTCAGGGCTCTCCAACCTTGGCAACTTTAAGACTTGTGGACTTCAATTCCCAGAGTTCCTCAGCCAGCTTTGCTGAGTTGGGAGTTCGGAGAATTCTGGGAGTTGAAGTCCACAAGTCTTAAAGTTGCCAAGATTGGAGACCCCTACTCCAGCTGACAAGCTCAATGTCCTTAACCAATGAGCCATGATACCCTAATTAGCTACTATTTCAGAGAAAATGGGCTTCTGAAATTCTCACTGACTTACTGAAAATCAGTAGGGTCAAGATGTCTTCTTCCCACCTCTGCATTACGTCAAACATTTCCATTTCATGTAGCCAATTTTAACTGCATAAAGAAGTAACAATCCTTTATTATAAATGAAATCCAATGCTGGTAGGCACTAATAATTTATCAGAATGAGACCAGAAAATAATCAACTAGCTCCAAAGCTCATTTACTACTCCAAATTCCTTAGCTGCTAAGGAGAGTTGGAATGCTCTAAATAATAAGGAGTGCATAATTTATTACAATTACTCACATCAGATATTTTAATTATAATTTACAATTATGTAAGCATATATAATCATTTTATACCAGCAATAAGCAATTAGCCTTGCATAGCCCCACCAAGGCTTTTAGCCAGTGATATTTTTAAAAAAAAACATTTCCATTTCATTCTTTCTATTAAGGAGATCTACATGGAGGACAGCAGAACTCCAAGGGTAGTTTGCTTTATTTTAAATAATCTTCAACATTGTACTATTGGTGTTATTCAACTAACCATTCCATGAGAATATAGTAATTAAGTCTCAGACAACATGAGCTCCATCGAGATAAAAATGTGAGACAAAAGAAGAAGCAGAAAGAAAGGAGGATATATATGTTTTCAATTTTCATGTAATAGCCACAATCTGACTTAATGATGGACTCCCTGATTTAACATAATAAATAAATAATAATAATAATAATATAATAAATAACAGAATAACAGAATAACAGAATAACAGAGGTGGAAGATACTTTGGAGGTCTTCTGGTCCAACCCTCGGCTCAGGTAGCAAACCCCTGTACCATTTCTTTTTTTTTTATTATTTGAATTTATATCCCACCCTTCTCCGAAGACTCAGGGCGGCTTACATTGTGTAAGGCAATAGTCTCATTCTATTTGTATATTTATATACAAAGTCAACTTATTGCCCCCCCAACAATCTGGGTCCTCATTTTACCTACCTTATAAAGGATGGAAGGCTGAGTCAACCTTGGGCCTGGTGGGACTTGAGCCTGCAGTAATTGCAGGCAGCTGTGTGTTAATAACAGGCAACATTAGCCTGTTGAGCCACTTCCCAGCCCTTTCAGGCAAATGGCTGTCCAATCTTTTCTTAAAAACCTCCAGAGTTGAAGCACCAACAACTTCTGGAGGCAAGTCATTCTAGTGATTAATTGTTCTAACTGTCAGGAAATTTCTCCTTAGTTCTAGGTTGCTTCTCTCCTTGATTTAATTTCCATCCATTTCTTCAGATGCTTTGGAGAATAGGTTGACCCCCTCTTCTTTGTAGCAGCCCCTTAGATATTGGAAGGACAGCATTAGGGGGCAAATGAAAATTATACTCCAAGGGGTTCTTCTCCCCCACCCTAACTTTTAAGTTTGTTTGCCCTAGGGTTGTTTTCAGATGTTAGAGCCTAGCAAAAACAGAGATGAAGAATAGAGACCAGGGAACTGGTTTATGAATTCATAATATCAGTAGAATTGGTAGGATCTATTTAGATCATCAAATTTGACTGTTCCGTGCAGTACATAGCCTCAATAGATGGCTGTCTAACCTACATTTCAAAACATCCTATGAAGAAAGCCTACCACTTGGAGGTTGTGCCAAACAAAGGACCACTACAGAATTAGATCTTCCTTATTCCAAGACCTTTGCACCTGGATGACACACAACACAACAGCTTTGAAAGCTAGCTGCAAGAAGGAACCATCTGGAGTATATTCTTGTGTGATTCCTAGAAAAGTATTATCAAAAATTGTATGCATCTTTTTTTTTCCTGGTGGAAAAGGGGCAGAGGAAAGTTTCCAAGGATAAAGAACATTGTATCTCTGTTGAGACAAGTTGTTGACTCAGAGCTATCCATGGTGCTGCAAAAGTTGACCTATCTTTCTGCTGCCCCACAGCATTTTTAGGGACCAAAGAGAGCAACTCATTTATTGACCTTGTTACCAATCTGATATAAAATTTATTATGAGAATTCCAGCCATTTTGTAAAATAAATTTATAGAGTTTATAATATAATATAATATAGAGTTTATATTTTGCAGTCATGACATAAGCCTAAGACTGAAAATCAGGCTTGTCAGATGTTACATCTTTTCTATCCTGCTCTACAGAATAGAGAGTTGATCTCTGACAGAAAACCACTTGAAGAAACTAGAAACATTTGAAATGTGGATTTGCAGACGGCTGTTACGTATAAGCTGGGTTACAAAATCACAAATGAGGAGGTGATAAGTCGCCTGGGAAAGCCAAGGGAAATCATCAAAGCCATTAAAAAGCCAAAGTTAGAATATTTTGGACATGTGATATGACACCCAGAAAAATACGGCATCCTTCACTTAATCCTCCAGGGAAAGATTGGCAGAAGAAGAACATCATGGCCTCAACATCTAAGGGACTGATTTGGACAAAACTCAGCAGCACTTTTTCATGCAGCTGTTGACAAAAATAGGATTGCCAACATGATCACCAACGTCCAATGATGGATATGGCACAAGAAGAAGAAGAAGAGTTTATAAAATAGCAGGACCATATGATCTACAATTTAAGATGGAGAAGATCTCATGTCTCATCTACAACTAGATACAAGTTGTAAAAATTTAGTGAAGTGGAATGCGTACATTCCATGTATAGTCCTTTGTATCTACTTTTTATTTAGCATCCTTGGACAATATACAGTACTTGTTTGTTAGAAAAAATCTCATCAATTTCTGTGTTGGGTTACTGCACCTACTTGTGTATGTATATTGTATTTACCAACCTCCCAAGTTTGGAACTGGAAAAGCAATAAGAAAAACTGTCATTTGAATATGAGCCTATTATCTGAAATTGTTATTGGAAGAAGAAAATTCTGCCAATTCAGCAAGGGGAAAACCATTCCTTCAGTGTGTGTGTGTGTGTGTGTGTAATAAATTATCTAAAAAGTCATGCTGGTTCAGGAATTCTGGGAATTGAAGTCCATAGGTCATAAAAGGGCCACAATTCCCCACCCCTGATCTAGATGGTAAAGTTCTGAGGACTAAGTCCAATGAAGTATCAAAAGAGCTGAGTATGAAAATTAAGGGGGAACTATGAAAGCAATCTTCAAATATCTGAAGAATTACAATAGATAAAGCAGAATGGTTTCTCCTATTCCCATGACAGAAAAAAAAAGATCATTTCACTGAAACATTAGGAAAAATCTCCTAATGGTAAAGCTCTTTAATATATCACCTTAGAAGTTAATAAATCCCACTTTGGCTGGAGATAGTGTAGTGGTCACTGGATGGCTGTAATCAACTTGATGTCACAATATTTTAATAAATAAAACATAGTGTCCTCCATTTAGCATTAAATTAGAAGTTGTTCCATGAAATCTTGTAGTCCTAAAGTTTTATGACTCTAAATGTAAATCACAGAGTGTGTTTGCCTGCCTGCCTGCCTGCCTGCCTGCCTGCCTGCCTGCCTGCCTGCCTGCCTGCCTGCCTATCTATCTATCTATCTATCTATCTATCTATCTATCTATCTATCTATCTATCTATCTATCTATCTATCTACTTACCTACCTACCACCTACCTACCTATGCATCCATACGGTACATACACACTTACATACACATATTTATAAATTGTATAAATTATATATAATTTTAATAAAGTAAATACTTCCAAATAATGCCAGGATGCATGACGAAAAGTTACAATGAAGAATTATAAAATCAAATAAGTTCTCCGAGGTGCATGATAAGATATTATACAAAGCTCCTTACACAAAGTTTCAGTTTACAGCTGAATGGGTTGGCAGGGAATATATTCCATGCACAAACTTTCAAGAATTTGGCACGACAAGGACATATTTAGAACTTGAAAATAACGCTTTAAGCAAAATAGATCTGCCTGACCGCTTTAGTAACTGTTTTATTCAATGTAGCCATCAAATTTGAGAAATCATCTTGGCAATACCAACATCCTCCATAGTGTTTCCAGATGGGATATTCCACCAAAAGTTGGAGTATCCTCAGAGAAAAATTGCAGGATTGGTACATCTGCAGTTTTTCAGGCTAGATGTTTTGGTTCAAAACAGCTTGTTTAGTGAGGGACAACTTTTGATCTCTTTTTATTATACATTCCCCTGTGAGAAACAGGCGAGGGGATGACAGAATTTTACATTCTCATACATTTTTGAGGGGAAAAACATTGATGTTTTTATGTTGAAAAATTCCTAAAGTTATGAAAACAATTATAGTTCAGCTTTCTGATTTAGGCTGTTTTTACTTGATTATATACCTACGTTTAACAAATTTAAATAAAATAATTCTACAGGCCACCAAAATCTTAATCCTGAGAAAATTTACTTTCAAAAGAAATAGCCAGATTTAAGATAACATTATATAATAAACACCCTTCAATCAAAGACCACCAATGAAAAATTCTCCCATCAGTGAGCCTTCATGGTTACTCAATCTATGCTGTAGCAAGTGAGTGGATTTGTTGATTAAAATCACTAATATGAGCAAACTGTGACTAAATATGTATCATGAGAAAGTCTATAGTTTTTCTGCATGTGAGAGGAGGAGTAGGGGTAAGGGTGTAGGGGAGAAGTAGAAGAAGAAAAAAAAGAAGGGAAGGAGGAGGAGGAGGAGGAAGGGGTGGTTACATTTTGGCTAAATAACAGAAAAGGGCCTTAGCATGTTATGATATTCACATCACCTAATAATTAGCCTTTAAATTGTTGCCTGTTGAAATGTCTTTTATATGCATAAGAGTTATGAAAGCTCACTTCTTTTTATTAATCCCTAGCAGACTTTGGCAAAGAATCAAAAATTCTGATTGAGGGCCATCTGCCAGGAACTACCCACTGAAAGAACCATTTAGCTAAAATAAATAAGACCAGCTGAAATGCATAACATCAAAACACTTTTCTTCCCTGCTTTACTATAGTTCCTACTTTGATACCATCTGCTGGACTACATTTTAAAGCCTAATTTTGTAAAATAGAAAAGGATAATCTGTCGCCATGATGTTGTAAAAGTATTTATTTCCATTGATGAGTGGTTAAACAATGCCGCTTATGTAAAGAATTGTTCAGCTCTACCGTTTCAGTTTGCATGAAAAAGATTTATATTCCTTTTTTCTCTTTGCAAAAAAAAATTCTGCAGCGGAAAATGTACTATTTGAGGAAGACAGTATCATTGTTTGTTTTTTTCCCTTATCTACTTGAATTGGTTTCTAAATGTAGGCTGGGTTCATATATCATATAACTGAAGGTTTGTTTTAAACATACTTTGTACAACTAGCTACAATGATCTGGTTCATGCATAATGGTAAGCCAAAATCTTAGACAGAAAACATGAACTTGGTTTGAAAGCTAAGTAGGACTGGGAGGCTTTCAGAAAATACCAGAATTATAGACTAGACCAGAGGTCCTCAAACTATAGCCCGCGGGCTGGATATGTCCCGCTGAAGCCATTAATCTGGCCTGCGCGGGACCACAAGGAAGCCCTACCCACATCGCCCCACCTACCCACAGGCCCCCACCTGCCTTCTGGAGGCCAAAGAGAGCAAAAATGGGACACGCAGAAGCTGCGGGAGGCCAAAAACAGAACATGTAGAGGCCCCGGGAGGCCAAAAATGGGGCCAATAACAAATTGAAGTTTAATTTGTGTGTATTGTTTAATGGACTGCTAAATTGGCCCTGCCCACCCAGTCAAATGACCACCTAGCCACACCCACCTAGTCACATGAAATCCTAGCTACACCCACCCAGCAGGTCCATCCTCCCAATAGTCTGGGGAACTGTGAATTCGCCCCCTGTTTAAAAAGTTTGAGGGCCCCTGGACTAGACTAAGAAATCAAAAACCACCCTGAAAAAGGTACCGTAACCAGTTCTGCACTGGAACCAAGAAAATTCATGTTGTCCATGAAATTGCCATGCAGCAAAATTGACTTGAAGATTTTTCTTAAAGCCATCTCAATCTCTAGTGGCGTCCAATGTGTTCATTCAGAATGTCCTTTTCTAAGTAGTTCATGAAATGCACAAGAGGAATTTCAAAGAGGTGAAGAGAAAAATAAAATTAATACAAAAGATGAATGAGAAATCTCAGTCATAAACAATCCATTCTGACACATCTCGTAGGCCTTTTTCAATAGCGTAAGTGATGATATAAATATTCTAGTAAATTTGAATTTGCTACAAGTATGCGTATCAACAAACTGGCATATTTCAGTTGCAAAAAAGCCCCTATTTTGTTTCAGAAACAAATTAAAGAAAAGAAAGTGTGGGAAGCCACATACTCCCTCCTGGAAAAATGAAATATTTTGAGGAATATTAAAGGCAGATTCTTATATTTCCCAAAGGGAGAAATGGAAAAACATGTTTTTTTTAGAGGCAGAAAGCAACTCCCACTTTCCTTAATAGCCCACAGCAGATGTCAGCACTTAAGAGATAAAGAGCTTATTGAAAGAAGATAAGTATCTAGATAGCTCTATTCATAAACAAATACTCTCACCCAAGAGCCAAAACAGGGTGAAAGCCATTAAGCCACAATAGGAATTACCCAATACCCTTTCAGAACACAAGCTTTCATTGCATCACCCTCAACTAAATGTAGCTCAGACAAACACCTAGGATTTGTACTTTGCCTATACAGCCAGCTATGACCCCTACACATGGCACCATAGGAGTCTGACAACAGCCAGGAGAATACAGGTTCTTGCACAGCTCAAAATGCAAAGCCCAAGAGAAGGTATAAACATCCCCAATCTCAACTCCATTTTGTCAGTTGCCCAGAATCACGTGTGGTTCTGCTTCATCATCTTTCCAATCAGCCTCCATGTTTCCAATGTCTTTTTCCCAGCTTGGAACTGGACCAGATGGATATTTCTTCTCACAACAGTATAGCAGTATTCCAGTACTTGAGGGGCTGCCACAAAGAGGAAGATCAACTTATTTTCCAAAGCACCACAGGGCAAGACAAGAAACAATGGATGGAAACTAATTAAAGAGACGCAACCTGGAATTAAGGAGAAACTTCCTAACAGTGAGAACAATTAAGCAGTGGAACAGCTTGCCTTCAGAAGATGTGGGTGCTTCATCACGGGAGGTTTTAAGAAGAGACTGGACAGTCACTGTCTGAAATGGTAACCTAGGATCTCCTGCTTGAACAGGGGCTGGACTAGAAGACCTCCAAGGTCCCTTCCAGTTGTGTTCTGAATTTGAATTTAGAACAACATAATTAGCCTGACTAGTGATTCCTATATCATGTAATCAACGTAAGTATTGTATAAAAATACCGTTTCCCCCCAAAATAAGACATCCCCTGATAATAAGCCCAACCGGGCTTTTGAGTGCATGGCAATAAGGCCAAGGGCTTATTTCAGGATTCAAAAAAATATAAGACAGAGTCTTATTTTCGGGGAAACTTGGTAGAATCTTTTAAAGATGAAGTCAAGAGCACAGACAACACCACAAATTGTTAACAGCACAATTTTGTTAGAGCAAGTTTTCAGAGCAGGATTGCATCAGCTCAAACGAGTATCAAACACATGAATCTAAATAATTTCCTGGAGGCCACTTTAACACACTTTTAACACATCAAAAGATATGGAGCAATAGATCATAAACTTTTATAATTCCCTGGACCTGGATAAAAAGTTGCCAATCTCATATATAGTGTGTATGTAGATTTCTTCCAGTTTTCAAGTTGATTCATGGGAGATTTCAACCTTGGCAGGAAGAGAGAGTTGTTAACTGTTTCAAGAGAGAAAACAGCATTCAGAAACAGGCCACAATTCTGTCCATTTGGACAGATCTGTACTACATGATGTGCTTACCTGACATGCTAAACTTATTTAATTTTTCATTGATTATCTTTCCAGCGTGTTATATGAACCCTGCTTATATGGGTAACTTAAGATTCAAATACTGTGCAAATCCAGGAAATAATATAATACAATAATCAGGAACTGTGTTGTCTAAACCCAGCCATAGTATATATCAGAGCTGGTATTCAGCAGGTTTGGACCGGTTCGGGCGAACAGGTAGTGGCGACCTGCACCCACCCAGGTACAATCCCATCCTATATCGCTGTGTTTTTGACACCGTACACATGTGCGGATTGTGCACGTGAGCAAATTGCCATGTTGTTTGACGTTGCATGCATGTGTGGAGAGTGCGTGCGAGTGAATTGCTGTGTTTTGTGATGCTGCACGCATGTTTTGTGACACCGAGTGCATGCTCATATGTCTGGTGCTGGGCGAACTGGTTGCTACAGTATGTGAATCCCACCTCTGGTATAGATCCTGAGGTATAAGTTAATGAAACATAGTTCCATAGATGAAGTTCAATCACAGTCTTAGAGTCAGACAATGGCAATCCAGCTCTTGTACTATGCTGGCATTCTGCTTGAATATGTGATAACTAAAAGAGAATGGGAAAATGATATCTTTGCCATCCTTGCTTCCGATCTTGACTTATAAGCAAGGTCTGGAGGGAAAGCTTGCTGAAATTCAATTGAATGTACAAACCCTAAGAAACCCTTTTTGAACTTACAATCATTTGCTTAACTACTGCTCAAAGTTACAACACTGCAAAGAAGTGACTCATGGCCATTTTTCACACTTATAACCATTGCAGCATCCCCAAGGTCATGTGATCAAAATTTGGATGCTTGGCAACTGGTTCATATTGATGATGGTAGCAATGTCCCAAAGTTGCCCTTTTGCAACCTTCTGACAAGCAAAGTCAATGGGGAAACCAGATTCACTTAACAACCATGTAACTAAATTAACAACTGCAGTGATTCATTTAACAACTATGGCAAGAAAGGTCTAAAAGGGGGCAAAACTCACTTAACAAAAGTCTCACTTAGGAAGAGAAAGTTTGCGCTCAGTTGTGGTCAAAAGTCAAGGACTACTAGTATCAGGGTTCCAGAAAACACAAGTTTCTATTAATTTTCCAGTGCATGTATGGTGAAGATGATCCAACTCCAAAAATCGGATTGGGACAGTACAACAACCATATATAATGGATGTTGAAGGTGTTTATGACCTATCCTGATTCCTTTTGTGTTTGCGTGGATAGGCAACTTTAAAAGCATGCCCATTTTCCATATTTTGAGTTCTGCATGCATGTGCATATAAATTTGAGTTTTTGTGTAATAACTGGCACCCAACTGAATATTTGAAAATGATCCCAGATAATCTGATCTCATACTCCAGGAATTCTTGCAATATTTAGATTTTATTATGCTTCAGCTATAAATAATACATTTTCTGTGTTTCATGCCTTCTGGCATCCCACAAAAGTAGAACAAATAGCTTTCTAGCTTCAAATCAATAGCACATGTTAACATTTTCCAGAGTTTTCAAGGTCTAATGTTATAAATGGTACCAAGAATTTCAGCAAATATGTTTTGTATGTTAAATGAAATATATTGATGTATATATCTCTGTGGGTGGTATGAATATATGTACATGTATATGTACAGTGAGTGTATGTGTGGGTGTACACACACACACACACACACACACACGTATAAACACATTTATAGGCACATACACCCCCATATAAATTCTAGTGTTGATAATAAAGAAATGGTAGAATTTATATCTGACAATCATTCAGTTATTCACAGCAGGTCTATTTTCAACAAAGATAGCAACCTGCCCATGATTATATCAGTTTTGTTCACAATAGCTCTTCCAAAGTTAATGTAAATTTATCTAATGTAAACTAGAATCTTGTATAGATTTTATTGTGATTTGGGGGATAATTTATGGTTGTTTTAAGTTATGGTTGCAGTGATTCACTAAGCAGCTGTGGTAAGAAAGGTTGTAAAATGGGGCAAAAGTCACTTAACAAACATTTTACTTAGAAATGGGTTTAATTGTGGTCGTAATTCAAGGATTACCTGTATATGCTTAACCTTTATTTCTGTTGCATGCAGATTTCCATCAAAAATTGTATGAATTCGGTGAGTTGGATTTATTTTTTTTTAACCTCACTGGAAATATGCGTTTACTTCTGGAAAGATCATTACTTCATTATCTTTATTTGCAGTCCATAGAAATGTATAGGAAGCCCTTAGCAAGGTCAGCTAGTAAAATTATCAATAAGTGTGGATATTGCAGAGAATATGAGATGTAGTCCTACATTTGAGAAGAGGAGCTAATTAGCCAATGAAGGAGAACACGGGAAACTCTTTGAGGATCAAAAGGGAATTAGCAAGAGCGTGGCTGTTCTTTCTATCAAGCTTTTCTTTCCTCTGCTGCAGAAAATCAATTCAGAAGGAAACATCAATGCCAGAACAATTTGTCAAATAGCAATAGCACTTAGACTTATATACCACTTCACAGTGCTTTACAGTCCTCTCTAAGTGGTTTACAGAGTCAGCCTATTGCCCCCAACAATTTGGGTCATTTTACCAACCTCGGAAGGATGCAAGGCTGAGTCAACCTTGAGCCTGGTGAGATTTGATCTGCCAAATTACAGGCAGCCAGCAGTCAGCAAAAGTAGCCTGCAGTACTGCACTCTAACCCAGGGGTCTCCAAACCTTGGTAACTTTAAGCCTGGAGGACTTCAACTCTGCTGGCTGGGGAATTTTGGGAGTTGTAGTTCTCCAGGCTTAAAGTTACCAAGGTTGGAGACCCCTGCTCTAACCAATGCGCCATCATGGCTCCAAATGCTCTTAGTTCAGAATACATCAAACGGAGAGTTTTCTGTTCTGAGAAAATTCATTTTGTTCAGAATCGAAGAAAAATAGACCCTTTTTTTCTGATTACCTTCTTCACATGTTGACAATAAGGGTTTTGGAACATGTTTTGCTACAGACCTGCCTACAAATATATGTGCATTTGTGTAGTCCTTGGTGCTCTCTGAGCTCGGGTGTTTGCTTTCAGACGCGTCATTACTCAACTAGGTAATGCGATGTTACCTAGTTGGATAATGAAACATCTTCAAGCAAACAACCAGGCTCAGAGAGCACAAAAGGCTCCACCGTTCAACCCTGAGCTACAAACAATGTCTCCCATTTGTGCATTTGCTTGTGTACACATATCAGATGCCATTTAAATCTGGGATTTGTTTTATTGGGCAATGACACATACAAGAGATTTATGCTTTGTAATTTGTGTAAGAGGGCAACTTCTGTTTTTTTTTTTTTAAAATGGGGACTAATCTGTTCAAATTGTTTTAAACTGATAACGAATTAGAGAATAGCTAATGATTAAATTAGCGTTTGAATTCACAAACAGCACCAGATTTTAGCATGCCGAAATATAAGCATGCATTTACATTTACAAAAAGAAAAACAGCTCTGTACACCAAAGCAAAAGCAAATGGACTAATCGTAGCTTAAGAATTTGATGCAACAAGCATTTGCCAGAGAAGGGGAAAAAAGGACGTCTTCAGAAAATAGCAATGCAAAAGCTGTTTTGTGCCAAACAGAGATCAATATTAATGAAAATGGCGGATTATAACAAGAGGACTTGCTTTATGAAAGGGAAGAACAGAAATGGAACATACACAGGAGTGGGCTGCTGGGGGTTCGCAGGGGTTCGGGAGAACCTCTAGCTAAGATTCTGTGCAGTTCGAAGAACCCCCAAATCCCACTCCTGGCTGGCTTTGCCTACCCCACCCCGCCCCTCCCAGGAGTCCCCACGTAGCCAGTTTTGGATGCAGGTAAATGAAGGGTACGCACGGAGACTCAGGGAGGGCAAAAAACAGGCCTACTGGAAGTTCAGGCCTGTTTCTGGCCTCCAGAGGGCCTCCAGAGCCTGGGGAGGCCATTTTTGCTCTCCTGAAGACTTGAGGAAAGCCTCTGGAGCCTCGGGAGGGCAAAAATGTCCCCCCACCATGGTGCAGGAGGCCGACTAGGCCACGCCCATCCAGCAAATGGGCAGAGAACCCCTTGCTAAAATTTTTGAAGCCCACCCCGAATATATGGTAAATTCTTGCAAGAAAGAATACCAAAAGGACTAAAGAATTAGAAAAGCATTTTGCCGAGATTATTTTCTAGGCTCCCAGTTTTCTTTATGTATTTAAACGAAGTAAACATTCTCTAACTTGCTAGAGAATAATTATGTCAGAACCATCAGCTTTGGCTTAGCACTTTGCTGGCGTTCTGTCATCTGTGGGGAAGGGAAAGGGAAACATTTATTTTATTTTATTTATTTTATTTATTTGATTTTTATACCGCCCTTCTCCCGAAGGACTCAGGGCGGTGTACAGGCAAAAATAAAACAGACAATACAATATACCATCTAAAATGCAGATTAAAAAACTTATTTTAAAATTAGCCTGATAGGTTAAAATATACTAGACTAAAAACCCCATTTAAAATTAATTAATAAAAATTTAAAATTAATAAAATTCAGTTCAAGCCAGCCCCGTGCGAATGAAAAGATGTGTCTTCAGTTCTCGACAGAATGTCCGAAGGTCAGGTATTTGGCATAAACCCGGGGGAAGCTCGTTCCAGAGTGTGGGAGCCCCCACAGAGAAGGCCCTTCCCCTCGGGGCCGCCAGCCGACATTGTTTGGCGGACGGCACCCTGAGAAGTCCCTCTCTGTGAGAGCGTACGGGTCGGTGGGAGGCATGTGGTAACAGCAGGCGGTCCCGTAAGTACCCAGGCCCTAAGCCATGGAGCGCTTTAAAGGTCATAACCAACACTTTAAAGTGCACTCGAAAGGCCACAGGCAGCCAGTGCAGTCTGCGCAGGAGCGGTGTTACGTGGGAGCTACGCGTAGCTCCCTCTATCACCCGCGCAGCTGCATTCTGGACTAGCTGAAGCCTCCAAGTGCACTTCAAGGGGAGCCCCATGTAGAGAGCATTACAATAATCCAAGCGAGAGGTAGCGAGCGCATGAGTGACTGTGCACAAGGCATCCCGATCAAGAAAGGGGCACAACTGCCGAACCAGGCGAACCTGGTGGAAGGCCCTCCTGGAGACGGCCGTCAAATGATCTTCGAACGACAGCCAATCATCCAGGAGGACACCTAAGTTGCGCAATTTGCTGTATACCTTTATGATGGAAAATTGGGAAGGAGGAATTCACAGCTGAGGAAGAACAGGGCATCTTGGAATCCAGTTCATACTGGCACAATGGGCATCTTCAAGGCCCTTTGCCCTGAATGTAGAATTTCACCGGCCCAAAACACTTCAGAGTTTCTCATAACATCATGGCGGTGCTGAATTGGCTATGCTTGGATGGACCACGGTGTGTGTGTGTGTGTGTGTGTGTGTGTGTGTGTGTGTGTGTAGGGTAAACCAGGGGTTTAGTTTTGTATTGGCACATGAAAATTTTGGATTCCGCTTGACTCTCCTGCAATCAGCATCTCAATAGTAAAAGTGAATTTTCACTTCAAATGGAGTCGAGAGTTTTACTTCTCCAAGGGATCAGTCTGGGGCAGGTCTGACAAATTAAAAACTATGCCTTATTGTGGATGTTATGCGAGAAATTTGAAACCCTGAAGCCGTGATGGCGAGCCTATGGCACGCATGCCACAGGTGGCACACAGAGCCCTTTCTGCGGGCACGCCAGCTGTTGCCTCAGCCCAGCTTCACCACACATGCAGGCATGCCTCCTGCTGGCCAGCTGGTTTTCGGGTCTCTGCCACACATGCGTGGAGGGTAGGGCACAGGTGAGGGGCGTGCATGCACAGGGGTGGGGCGCATGTGCCAGGCACTCCCATTGCATATGTGCCTGCCATGCCCTGTTTTGGGCCTGGAAGGCCTCCTGCACCAACCTGAAAACCAAAACAGGGCATGGGGTGATGTGCACGCATGCGCAGGGGGGGCACTCACATTGCATTTTGGGGTTCAGCCACACACATGTGCATTTGTGTGCATTTGGGGTGGGGTGATGTGTGCATGTGCATTTGGGCACTCGGAACTAAAAAGGTTAACCATCACTGCCCTGAAGTATAGTCAGTTTGTAAAAAAGGTCTGAAGTTGCTATTCAGCCACATCTCAAGGACGCTTGGTTTCCTACCAATGCTCTAGACTGAAACAGAGGCACATTACAATATATTTAGCATAGCCACCCACAATGATGGAAAAATAATGAGATGTCAAACGAAAGTACATACATAATGTGAGTTGCATCTTGATACAGGTTTTATTATTGCC
Source organism: Ahaetulla prasina (assembly GCF_028640845.1). Lineage (NCBI taxonomy): Eukaryota > Metazoa > Chordata > Lepidosauria > Squamata > Colubridae > Ahaetulla > Ahaetulla prasina. The sequence continues at coordinate 20,917,393 of NC_080543.1, forward strand.
TCTCCTTGAGTGTCCAAAACAATTAGTAGTGACAAATGACTGGCAGGCCAAATGAAAATGAGCTGCCATTATTACTTTGTTAAAACCTTCAATTTGGTAATAATTTCCCAAGAATCCCTGGGAAGATTACTCCACTGTTTATAGGCCTTAAGTAAAACCACAGTATGGTCATTATTCCCACCTGCCTCAAAAAGTACCATAGAAGACTTAGTAATTCCAAAAATACCATGGTTAGAGTTCAGTACTTTCCTGTCACAGGCTTAAGATTTTCCCCTGGATTTACAAAGTTCTTTCTAGAAATGTGAGGTTGAAAACCAAATCCATACAAGCCACAGAGAATTCTGGTCTGGAAATGTGCCTCTGCAGCAGTGTTTCTCAACTTTGGCCAAAGCATGCTGGTTGGGGAGTTGAAGTTCACACATCTTCAATTGGCCAAAGTTGAGAAGCACTGCTCTAGAGCAGGGCTGTCAAACTCACGGCCTGCGGGCAGGATGTGTCATGCGCTGGCCACACCCACGCCTGGTTTAGTGAAGGGGAAAAAAGTCCCTATATGTCAGGTGATGCCGCCATGAGTTTGACACCTCTGCTCTAGAGTAATCCAAATATACTACTAAGTAAGAACCTTGCATTCTGGTCTCAAAATAAACCATAGGCTAATCTATTAAAATAACACAAAGAGTTATGAAAATATGTGAGCAAAGAAGATTATGTTCTTTGCTTATGAGAAGCACTGCTCTAGAGTAATCCAAATACAGTACTAAGCAAGGACCTTGCATTCTGCTCTCAAAGTGAACTGCAGGCTAATCTATTAAAATAACACAAAAGGCTAGGAAAATATGTGAGCAAAGAAGATTATGTTCTTTCAGTAATCAACTGGATTATTCAGTTACATTCACAGCCTGGCCCTCATTCCCAAAACAGATCTCTTCCAGAGGACTTTTCATGAACCAACTAATCAATTAATCAATCAACACAGAGACATCCAAGTGTTAGTTCTTATTGGGCTGCTGTTTAATTTAAATTTACAATATTTTATTTTGATAAATAAATTCAAATTCACATTTTAATTCATATTGCCGCTTGATGGATGTTCTTCACAAAACTTCTGTGGTTAAAAAAAAATAACAAATAAATAAAGTTATAATTTTTACAGCATACTATATCTCACTATCTCTCCATTTGCAGCCACTGCTTCAGTAAATTCCAGATTAATTCAAAATGTGCAGTCTTCAGAACCCCAAATCCTAAAAGCATAATATGGGGGTGTAGAAATAACAGATGTCTAAATATTACAGGAAAACCCCTTCCAACAAAGAAGCATTTATAATCCTCTGGAGCCAGCCTCGTGTCACCTCCTGAGTGGCCAGCACCAGCCAGGAAGGACACGGGTCCAGTAAACATGTAGTGGCGGGGAGCCTCCCCAACCTGTCCACGTCCTCGGGAGCCACAGGGTCAAACTCATCCCAAAACAGACTCAACAAGGCGTGCCTCCTCTCCCTCGCTTGGACCATCCCAATTTCGGTCCAGACCATCCCGGAGCTGAGCGATTTTGTCGTATAGATAACCACTAAACTCCTCGGCACGTCCCTGCAAAGGGTCATCCCGCACCTCCTGATGAAGGAGGCGGGTCACCAGGCTGGGGCGGCGGCGGTTATCTGCCGGCGCAATGAGGGTGGGCGTGAGCGCCTCGCCTCCCTCATTGCCACTAGGTAGGTCCTAGAATAGGACCTAACTAGTGTCCGATCAACCGGGCGACTGGACCTCCAGGTGCTCTCTAGGCGTCTTCTCCGGCGTTTCATCTCCCTCAGCCCCTCGGAGAACCAAGGGGCCGGACGAGATCTGCGCGGGTCAGAGGCCGCAAAGGCACGACACGGTCCAAGGCCCCAGCCGCGGCCTGTTCCCAGGCCGCAACTAGTTCCTCAGTCGTGCCGTGGGCCAGATCCTCAGGGAATGGCCCAAGCTCCGTCAGGAACCTCTCAGGGTCCATCAGGCGCCTGGGACGGAACCAGGGCAGGCAATCTAGATCCTTCCTACAATTTTGGTCTACAGTTTCCATTAACCATTAGATTTTGACACAAATTGTAATCTCAAAAGCTCCAGAAAGTATTAACATAACATAATAACAGAGTTGGAAGGACCTTGGAGGTCTTCTAGTCCAACCCCCTGCTTAGACAGGAAACCCTACAGCACTTCAGACAAACGGTTATTCAACATCTTCTTAAAAATTTCCAGTGTTGGAGCATTCACAACTTCTGGAGGCGAGTTGTTCCACTTATTAATTGTTCTAATTGTCAGGAAATTTCTCCTTAATTCTAAGTTGCTTCTCTCCTTGACTAGTTTCTTGTCCTGCCTTCAGATGCTTTGGAGAATAGCTTGACTCTCCTGCAATCAGCATCTCAATAGTAAAAGTGAATTTTCACTTCAAATGGAGTCGAGAGTTTTACTTCTCCAAGGGATCAGTCTGGGGCAGATCTGACAAATTAAAAACTATGCTTTATTGTGGATGTTATGCGAGAAATTTGAAACCCTGAAGCCGTGATGGCGAGCCTATGGCACGCATGCCACAGGTGGCACACAGAGCCCTTTCTGCGGGCACGCCAGCTGTTGCCTCAGCCCAGCTTCACCACACATGCAGGCATGCCTCCTGCTGGCCAGCTGGTTTTCGGGTCTCTGCCACACATGCGTGGAGGGTAGGGCACAGGTGAGGGGCGTGCATGCACAGGGGTGGGGCGCATGTGCCAGGCACTCCCATTGCATATGTGCCTGCCATGCCCTGTTTTGGGCCTGGAAGGCCTCCTGCACCAACCTGAAAACCAAAACAGGGCATGGGGTGATGTGTGCATGTGCATTTGGGGTGGGGTGATGTGTGCATGTGCATTTGTGTGCATTTGGGGTGGGGTGATGTGTGCATGTGCATTTGGGCACTCGGAACTAAAAAGGTTAACCATCACTGCCCTGAAGTATAGTCAGTTTGTAAAAAAGGTCTGAAGTTGCTATTCAGCCACATCTCAAGGACGCTTGGTTTCCTACCAATGCTCTAGACTGAAACAGAGGCACATTACAATATATTTAGCATAGCCACCCACAATGATGGAAAAATAATGAGATGTCAAACGAAAGTACATACATAATGTGAGTTGCATCTTGATACAGGTTTTATTATTGCCTCTCCTTGAGTGTCCAAAACAATTAGTAGTGACAAATGACTGGCAGGCCAAATGAAAATGAGCTGCCATTATTACTTTGTTAAAACCTTCAATTTGGTAATAATTTCCCAAGAATCCCTGGGAAGATTACTCCACTGTTTATAGGCCTTAAGTAAAACCACAGTATGGTCATTATTCCCACCTGCCTCAAAAAGTACCATAGAAGACTTAGTAATTCCAAAAATACCATGGTTAGAGTTCAGTACTTTCCTGTCACAGGCTTAAGATTTTCCCCTGGATTTACAAAGTTCTTTCTAGAAATGTGAGGTTGAAAACCAAAACAGGGCATGGGGTGATGTGTGCATGTGCATTTGGGCACTCGGAACTAAAAAGGTTAACCATCACTGCCCTGAAGTATAGTCAGTTTGTAAAAAAGGTCTGAAGTTGCTATTCAGCCACATCTCAAGGACGCTTGGTTTCCTACCAATGCTCTAGACTGAAACAGAGGCACATTACAATATATTTAGCATAGCCACCCACAATGATGGAAAAATAATGAGATGTCAAACGAAAGTACATACATAATGTGAGTTGCATCTTGATACAGGTTTTATTATTGCCTCTCCTTGAGTGTCCAAAACAATTAGTAGTGACAAATGACTGGCAGGCCAAATGAAAATGAGCTGCCATTATTACTTTGTTAAAACCTTCAATTTGGTAATAATTTCCCAAGAATCCCTGGGAAGATTACTCCACTGTTTATAGGCCTTAAGTAAAACCACAGTATGGTCATTATTCCCACCTGCCTCAAAAAGTACCATAGAAGACTTAGTAATTCCAAAAATACCATGGTTAGAGTTCAGTACTTTCCTGTCACAGGCTTAAGATTTTCCCAGGATTTACAAAGTTCTTTCTAGAAATGTGAGGTTGAAAACCAAAACAGGGCATGGGGTGATGTGCACGCATGCGCAGGGGGCACTCACATTGCATTTGGGGTTCAGCCACACACATGTGCATTTGGGGTGGGGTGATGTGCACGCATGCGCAGGGGGCACTCACATTGCATTTGGGGTTCAGCCACACACATGTGCATTTGTGTGCATTTGGGGTGGGGTGATGTGCACGCATGCGCAGGGGGCACTCACATTGCATTTGGGGTTCAGCCACACACATGTGCATTTGGGGTGGGGTGATGTGCACGCATGCGCAGGGGGCACTCACATTGCATTTGGGGTTCAGCCACACACATGTGCATTTGGGGTGGGGTGATGTGCACGCATGCGCAGGGGGCACTCACATTGCATTTGGGGTTCAGCCACACACATGTGCATTTGTGTGCATTTGGGGTGGGGTGATGTGTGCATGTGCATTTGGGGTGGGGTGATGTGTGCATGTGCATTTGGGGTGGGGTGATGTGCACGCATGCGCAGGGGGCACTCACATTGCATTTGGGGTTCAGCCACACACATGTGCATTTGGGCACTCGGAACTAAAAGGTTAACCATCACTGCCCTGAAGTATAGTCAGTTTGTAAAAAAGGTCTGAAGTTGCTATTCAGCCACATCTCAAGGACGCTTGGTTTCCTACCAATGCTCTAGACTGAAACAGAGGCACATTACAATATATTTAGCATAGCCACCCACAATGATGGAAAAATAATGAGATGTCAAACGAAAGTACATACATAATGTGAGTTGCATCTTGATACAGGTTTTATTATTGCCTCTCCTTGAGTGTCCAAAACAATTAGTAGTGACAAATGACTGGCAGGCCAAATGAAAATGAGCTGCCATTATTACTTTGTTAAAACCTTCAATTTGGTAATAATTTCCCAAGAATCCCTGGGAAGATTACTCCACTGTTTATAGGCCTTAAGTAAAACCACAGTATGGTCATTATTCCCACCTGCCTCAAAAAGTACCATAGAAGACTTAGTAATTCCAAAAATACCATGGTTAGAGTTCAGTACTTTCCTGTCACAGGCTTAAGATTTTCCCCTGGATTTACAAAGTTCTTTCTAGAAATGTGAGGTTGAAAACCAAAACAGGGCATGGGGTGATGTGTGCATGTGCATTTGGGGTGGGGTGATGTGCACGCATGCGCAGGGGGCACTCACATTGCATTTGGGGTTCAGCCACACACATGTGCATTTGTGTGCATTTGGGCACTCGGAACTAAAAGGTTAACCATCACTGCCCTGAAGTATAGTCAGTTTGTAAAAAAGGTCTGAAGTTGCTATTCAGCCACATCTCAAGGACGCTTGGTTTCCTACCAATGCTCTAGACTGAAACAGAGGCACATTACAATATATTTAGCATAGCCACCCACAATGATGGAAAAATAATGAGATGTCAAACGAAGTACATACATAATGTGAGTTGCATCTTGATACAGGTTTTATTATTGCCTCTCCTTGAGTGTCCAAAACAATTAGTAGTGACAAATGACTGGCAGGCCAAATGAAAATGAGCTGCCATTATTACTTTGTTAAAACCTTCAATTTGGTAATAATTTCCCAAGAATCCCTGGGAAGATTACTCCACTGTTTATAGGCCTTAAGTAAAACCACAGTATGGTCATTATTCCCACCTGCCTCAAAAAGTACCATAGAAGACTTAGTAATTCCAAAAATACCATGGTTAGAGTTCAGTACTTTCCTGTCACAGGCTTAAGATTTTCCCCAGGATTTACAAAGTTCTTTCTAGAAATGTGAGGTTGAAAACCAAATCCATACAAGCCACAGAGAATTCTGGTCTGGAAATGTGCCTCTGCAGCAGTGTTTCTCAACTTTGGCCAAGCATGCTGGTTGGGGAATTCTGGGAGTTGAAGTTCACACATCTTCAATTGGCCAAAGTTGAGAAGCACTGCTCTAGAGCAGGGCTGTCAAACTCACGGCCTGCGGGCAGGATGTGTTATGCGCTGGCCACACCCACGCCTGGTTTAGTGAAGGGGAAAAAAGTCCCTATATGTCAGGTGATGCCGCCATGAGTTTGACACCTCTGCTCTAGAGTAATCCAAATATACTACTAAGTAAGAACCTTGCATTCTGGTCTCAAAATAAACCATAGGCTAATCTATTAAAATAACACAAAGAGTTATGAAAATATGTGAGCAAAGAAGATTATGTTCTTTGCTTATGAGAAGCACTGCTCTAGAGTAATCCAAATACAGTACTAAGCAAGGACCTTGCATTCTGCTCTCAAAGTGAACTGCAGGCTAATCTATTAAAATAACACAAAAGGCTAGGAAAATATGTGAGCAAAGAAGATTATGTTCTTTCAGTAATCAACTGGATTATTCAGTTACATTCACAGCCTGGCCCTCATTCCCAAAACAGATCTCTTCCAGAGGACTTTTCATGAACCAACTAATCAATTAATCAATCAACACAGAGACATCCAAGTGTTAGTTCTTATTGGGCTGCTGTTTAATTTAAATTTACAATATTTTATTTTGATAAATAAATTCAAATTCACATTTTAATTCATATTGCCGCTTGATGGATGTTCTTCACAAAACTTCTGTGGTTAAAAAAAAATAACAAATAAATAAAGTTATAATTTTTACAGCATACTATATCTCACTATCTCTCCATTTGCAGCCACTGCTTCAGTAAATTCCAGATTAATTCAAAATGTGCAGTCTTCAGAACCCCAAATCCTAAAAGCATAATATGGGGGTGTAGAAATAACAGATGTCTAAATATTACAGGGAAAAAACCCAATAGCTACATGAAAAGATTACAGAAGTTTTCACCAGCAAATAGAAACATTCTGAGAAGACTAACAAATTGCCACATTTATTCAGATAACGATCTCCTGAACATAGTTCCCTGTTCATTTTGAAAATCATTACATACAGTTCAGCCTTTTGAGGTACCTCCATTGACTTGGTCCACATGACCAAGGATATTTGAGGAAAGCACAAATATATTTTCCATCCTGATGGTATTCCAGAGGGCCTTAAAGATCTAGTTGTTCTCATTGACATTAGGTTAGCATGTTGGAGCTCCTTTGTGTGTGTATTTGTGTGTGTGTGTGTGTGAGAGAGAGAGAGAGAGAGAGTGAGAGTGACATGTTTGTTTTCTTGATCAGTTCTGGCCTAGCAATAGCATAGCATTTAGACTTATATATCACTTCAGAGTGCTTTTACACCCCTCTCTCAGCAGTTTACAGACCCCAACAATCTGGGTGCACATTTTACCGACCTTGGAAGGATGAAAGGGTGGAAGGCTGAATCAACCTTGAATCAGTGAGAATTGAACTGTCAGACTGTTGTCAGCCAGCTGTCAGCAGAAGAAGCCTGCAGTACTGCATTCTAACCACTGCACCACCATGGCTCTTGTTATTAATATATAACTTTGTATATTTGCTTATTTTTATCCTGTGAGCTGCCCAGAATTAATTGGAGTCAGATGGTACAGAAGTCAAATCAAATAGATAAATTATAGACTTGACTGTTTTCTTCACAATAGGGCTATCTGAAGGAGAAGAGATCTTCACAGTCCAGGCCTGTTCAGATAATACATTTCACCAAGTCAGGGAGAAATCTAGTGGCACTCTTTACCCAGTCCATTGCATCTTTATTCGTTTTTATAGCACAGTCTGCTGTGAAAATCCATAAGCCATGAGCTTATCCCAGAGACAGCGAACCTATGGCACGCATGCCAGGGTTGGCACACAGAGCCTTCTCTGTGGGCATGTGCACCATTGCCAGCTGCTCTTCCGGGTTCCATTTTGTGCATGTGCCGACCAGTTGAACCTGGAAGAGAGCAGCTGGCTGGTCTGCATGCATGCGACTGAACTTGGAAGAACAACTGGCCGCCGTACTCATGTGCACCAGCCAGCTACTCTCTTCTGGGTTCTGGCACTCGCGCGCCAGTTTCGGCACTCGGTGCCAAAAAGGTTAGCCATCACTAGCTTATCCTATGGTTTAAAATGTTGTGGAAACCCAGAAAATGGGATAATTCAGTAATTTGGTAAAATGTGCTAGATGAATGAAGCTAGTGGGAAAGAGAGAAATGTTATCTTAGGAAAGAAGAAAGAATGACTTCTCAATATGTACTTCTCAGCTTGTTTCCAGAAACCTAAAAGGGCAGATGACTGAACCTTGAAAAATTCAAGCCATAATAGAAGGAATTTTCATCAAGATGCACTTCTCCTCTAATGAAAACTAAAGGTGAACTTGTCCTTAGTGAAAACACAACTTAGCACAGATCTAACATTTACTAAAACTTAAAGGAAAATAGGAAGATTACAAAGTATACTAAACAGTAGTAGTAGTAGTAATCAGTCATTCAATCAATCAACCATGTCTGACCTTTGGCTACTCTATGAGTCCTGATTCATAGAGTAGCCAAAGGTCAGACATGATTGAATGATTGATTACTACTACTACTACTACTACTACTACTACTACTACTGTTTAGTGCACTTAGACCAGGGCAGGCAATCTAGATCCTTCCTACGATTTTGGTCTACAGTTTCCATTAACCATTAGATTTTGACACAAATTGTAATCTCAAAAGCTCCAGAAAGTATTAACATAACATAATAACAGAGTTGGAAGGGACCTTGGAGGTCTTCTAGTCCAACCCCCTGCCCGGGCACAAAACCCTACACCATTTCAGACAAATGGCTATCCAACGTTTTCTTAAAAATTTCCAGTGTTGGAGCATTCACAACTTCTGGAGGCAAGTTGTTCCACTTATTAATTGTTCTAACTGTCAGGAAATTTCTCCGTAGTTCTAAGTTGCTTCTCTCCTTGACTAGTTTCTTGTCCTGCCTTCAGATGCTTTGGAGAATAGCTTGACTCCCTCTTCTTTGTGGCAGCCCCTGAGATATTGGAACACTGCTATCATGTCTCCCCTAGTCCTTCTTTTCATTAAACTAGACATACCCAGTTCCTGCAACCGTTCTTCATATGTTTTAGAGGACTGGAGACTAAAACATTACATTGCCAATCTTGGTTTAAGATGCAGTAAATTACAAATATAATAATAATAACAACTCATACTACCTTATTTTTGCCTATAAGAAAAAAAATATGTCTATAAGCTAACTGGTATACTAGATGCCAGATTTCTGGCCTATGGCTCTTCAAACCGAAAGGGGTGTTGTTATTAATATTTCCTCAGCACATCCATTAAAGCACATTATAAAAAATATATTCAGCACCCTTGTTTCCCAGATAAGCCAATTTGCTGCAGATTTGTCTATTTTGAAATTTTACATTCTGTTCCTCGGGCATTAGGGTATCCAGGTGGCTAAAGGCAGACATATATACTCCTTAAAAGACAGAGATGTAGAAGAACAAAATCCCACCTCAAATAATGGTATCATTTGATGCATTATAATTATCTCCTCCCTTGGAAAGATGCTTTTATTAATAGTCATCCATTCAACCTATTGTGTAAATTGGACACTCATTAAAACCATATAAATACCTGAAACCTTTGCAATGCAAAGCTGTAAAGTAAATTAACATTTTATTTACTGGTCATTAACATGAGGTGAAGAGCAGCTGATATCATGCTAATTTATAATAAGGTCATGAAAGCAGTAAATTACTTCTAAACAAATTGGACACTTTTGCCCATAGAAAAGCATTCCAGAGTTGCCACAAAGATAAGTAGGCTGTTGCTAACTGTCATTTTATATCACACTTAGTCCATACAGATGGCTTCTGATTCTGGAAATCCCATCATCTCAAAATGAGAGTAACTTCCCTGTCAATATGCAGAGTCATAGTTGTTATACTGATGTTGTTTATCGTCTCATGACTGCTAAATTAACTTAGTGGCTTTGTTGAGAAATTTTGTCAGCTCTCCCCCTGTCCCCTTAAATCTATTCTGCTGAGGTTTTCCAACATTCCCAAAAAAAAATGCAAGACAAGGATGAGTCAGCTTTTTTTCTTATTGCTTTAAAGAGGGGAATATGTGGTTAGTCTTCCGATCAAACTAGAGTGAGGTATTGAGTGGGGATGACACAAGGTCTCCACTGTTCAATATTTTTAGTCATTACATGGAAATGAAGGCCATGCTTTTCACATATGCTCACTATCTAGAATACAGTGGGGTAACCACTACCATGGAGAATAAAAAGTGAAATTCGAAACACTATTGATTGGTTGAAGACATGGGCTGAAAATACCAAAATTCAAAACTTGGGAGCTGAGTGAGGCCCACAGGGTGCTTAGATCTGACCCCTGGGGCTGCCCTGGATACAGCAAAGGACTGGCCCGCGGTGCCTCTGCCAGTAAAAAGAAGAGCTCAGGAGGGCCGCTTGCGGCCTTCCCTAGCTTCATTTTTGCTGGTAGAGGATTGCAGGAGGCCATTGCAGCCGAAAACGTAGCTTGCGAGGGCCGCATGCGGTCCTCCAGTGCTCTGTTTTCGCTGGCAGAGGGTTGCAGGAGGCCCTCACAGCTGAAAATGGAGCTTGGGAGCCCTTTTTTGCTGGCAGAACACTTAAGTTGCCACAGGCGCCCCCGACACTAGTGACGTTGAACTGGCCACATCCACCTTAGCCCTCTGAGGTCAAACACAACCCTGATGTGTCCCTCAATGAAATCGAGTTTGATGCTCCTGACTTACAGCAAAGTTAAAATGGCTCATTCCGACATCAAAACACTTTTAGTGCAGCAGGATGGGGTATCTTGTGGCTTTGGGACAATTCAGACTTAAAATATGTTACACAGGTAGTCCTTGACTTACAACCCACAATTGAGCCCAAATTTTCTGTTGCTAAGTGAGATAGTTGTTAAGTGTGTTTTGCCCCATGTTATGACCTTTCTTGCTACAATTCTTAAGTGAATCCCTGCAGCTGTAAAGTTAGTAACACAGCTGTTAAGTGAATCTGGCTTCTCCATTGACTTTGCTTGTCAGAAGGTGACAAAACGTGACTGCATGACCCCGGGACAACACTGCAACCGTCATAAACATGAACTAGTTGCCAAGCATCTGAATTTTGATCACGTGACCGTTGGAATGCTGCAACAGTTGTAAGTCATACGTCACCTTTTTCAGTGCTTTTGTAACTTTGAACAGTCACTAAACAAACAATTGTAAGTCAAGAACTACTTGTACATATATGCAATAAACCAGTCACTTTACCTAATGGATATGATTTCTTTCCCTTTTCTGCTTCTTGCACAGTTTCATAATATATGAAGCATAAGGAATGAGTTGAAATCTGTTCCCAGAAAGCAAAGGTAGAAGATAACAATAGAAATTGTTACAAATACAAAGGCCCAGGGGTAGGGCCTTCTCTGTGGGAGCTCCTACGCTCTGGAACGAGCTCCCTACGTCAAGTGCCTGATCTTCGGACCCTTCGCCGTGAGCTGAAAACGCACCTATTTATTCAAGCGGGACTGGCCTAAAATTTTATTGGGGTTATTTATATTTTAATGCTTTAAATGGTTTTAAATTCGGCCACCTTATAATATGTTTGTTTTAATTTAATATTTTAATATTTATACTGTGATTTTTTACTTGGCTGTACACCGCCCTGAGTCCTTCGGGAAAAGGGTGGTATAAAAATTGAATAAAATAAATAAATAATGATAAATAGTCTCGTCTCTCTTGTGTATGTGATACTGTGGATCTTTAACTTCTTGTGATGTTGAAAAGGGAACTAAGTGCTGAATTCCATCAGCTCAAGCTATTGAATTTTGAACATGATATTACTGGAAAGCAGCAATACAAATTAACTAGAAACAGATTTTTTTTCAAGGACTCCTACGCCATAGAAATTTTTCCTTGATAAATGGATATAAATGGTTAGAAACATATGCCACAGACTTCACATGACAATTTATGATTTGTAAGAAGTAGGAAAATATCACTGTGTACAAATGGAGTCACGGTTGATTAGAAAGTTAAGTCGAAAACTTAAGAAATCTATCCAGGAAAAGTTTGAAAAACCACAATGTTTACAAAGGACATATGAACAGAATAATGTTTGCTTTGATCATTGCACAGAGCGTGATTTTGAAACAGCTTTAGAACTTTTGGGGGGAAGACCCAAAATTATGTTTTCCATGCCACAGGTATTTCATTTACTTACTCTGCTGACAAGAAACTTCACTTCTCTTTTCTTTTTCCTTTCTTTTAAAAATTCACATAATATTTTCTAGTTAAAGTTATATTCAACCGTAACTTGCCTAAAATCAAATCAGCTACTTGGTAAAACCAGACACATTTTGGCTGCTCTCTGACCCATCTCATTTCAATGTGAGCATTTAGACACAATCACTGTTACATTCTACTGCTAGTCCCTTTTAACAGCATGATATAATTGTTCTAAGATGCTGTTATTAGAACTTAAAAAAACAATAAGATCTATTTTCTGACACTTTTCTCAGGAAGTGGCTTTTTTAGAGACTGTGATGGAAAGAAAACACAGTTCAACTGCAGATGGACACCAGCTTTATCTAGGGATAGGCTTCAAAAATTTGATCAAGGGGTTCTCTACTGGGTGGGCGTGGCCATAGTGGGTGTGACCTACTCAGCCTCCTGCACCACGGGGGGGGGGGGGCGTTTCTGCCCTCCCCAGGCTCTGGAGGCCCTCTGGAGCCCATTTCTGGTCTTTCTGAATTTCTGGTAGGCCTGTTTTTCACCCTCCTCAAGCCTCCATGCATGCCCTGCTCTTACCTGCATCCAAAATAGGATGCTTGGGGACTCCTGGGAAGGGATGGGTGGGGCCAGCCAGGAGTAGGATTTGGAGGTTCTCCAAACTGCACAGAATCTTAGCTAGAGGTTTTCCCAAACCCCTGCAAACTCCCAGCAGCCCATCCCCATCTTTATCCCTGAAATTCTGTTCCAAAGAATACATTATGATGGCAAGATGTTCAGTTTTGTGCAATTTTTATTATTTGATCAATTAATAGTTATGGATTAGAGTTAAAGTTTAGGCTGGGGTAGAGTTTAGATACCTAACATTTTATGAACTGATGGGAATATCCTATAAATTATTACCCTGAAGATTGGGGTCATCCTACCGTTAGGCTTGAGTGAGACAGTTTCCACATATGATAGATCCTCAAAAAAGTCCTGGAGGAAAAAGTAAGGTGCCACAAAGTTTTCTTTAAACTCCATAGGTTAGAACGATGCCCTCAATACAAAGAGTGAATTCAAATAACATGTGTCAACACTGAATTGAGCCTGGCTGAAGCCATCTTTTTCTGCTTCATAGTTGGCACATACTTGGGGGGGGGAGTAGGTAGACTGTCTTACAGACAAAACAGCAAGCCTTCTCGTGGAAATCAAGGTCATCCCAACAGGTGGCAGTGGAAGGAGGAGAGGAGTGACCGGGGATCCATCGATGGTTTTAATTGGACAATGTGACTTGGGATTCTGGGGGAGGGAAACATTTATTCTTTTAATTACACTTTTAATGCGGAAAACTTCAGAGTTGGTTTTCACTGGCCGTGCTAATATGATGTACCCAATAAATGTGGTTTTTTGAGGGACCTGCCTGCCTCAGAGTTCTGATTTCTTTGGGTGTGTTACTTGGAACCCTGACAACATGCTTAATTAGATCAATTAAAGGCCACACTTGCATAATATGCTCAACGTGTTTAGTATTAACTTTGACTCATTGAGAGGGGATTAATGTATTGCACAAACCCAGTTTATTTGATTAGTTTATGGATGAAAATCTTCAGTAAACTGAAATTAATTCATTAACTAGGTTAAAACATCAACATCAATTGAACCTTAAATAAATTGGGCTGAAGGCATATACAACTAACCAATGTAATATGAATGTAACATCAGATACAATGCAAATATAACTCTCTCCCTTTCCTGATTCCAACCCCAATATTTATTGCAACCTCTGAAATACTGTATATCTTAAGAAAAGATAGAAAATACCAATCAAAGTGCATGGGGCCCGACAAAACATTTCTCATTAAATCATCTGTGAATTTCAGCATGGCTTGGTCCAAAGAAAAGTGGTTGCATTGCCTAACTGTTACGGAACAATTGAGCTGATGAAAGACTGTCATAGATTGGTCTATTTCAGGGGTCTGCAAACTTGGCTCTTTTAAGACTTGTGGACTTCAACTCCCAAAGTTCCTCAGCCAGGTCTGCTGGCTGAGGAACTCTGGGAGTTGAAGTCCACAAGTCTTAAAAGAGCCAAGTTTGCAGACCCCTGGTCTATTTGAAGGGGTTAGGAATGTGTTGCTAAACCCTGAGAATTTGAAGATGCATGGACTTCTACATGCTGATTGGAGTATTGTGGAAGTTGTAGTCCATATATCTTCATTGCCAACACTGAGAAAAAGGGATATATATATATGAGAGATGTTCAGTTCAGGTCCAGTTTTCCTGTTTATAATAATATGAAAAAGAGTATAATATGATAGTTAAGGCATCAAATTAAGACCAGGAAGACCCAAACATAAATCTTTCTTGACTTTGTAAACTCACTGGATGACTTAGGTCTTGTTCAGGTTGTTCTGTCTCATTTTGTTGTTATTGTGGGTAGGTGTCTAAGAACCATGAAATCCTGAAGGGCAGGCGGGATATAACTATAGCAAATAAATAAATAAATTCCCATTTAATTTATAATTACACTTTCTAAATATTGACCTTTACAGCAAATTAGCACTTGCAAATTTCATTTAGGCTTTTTAGGGGTGACGTATGTCCTTTTGAAGCTGAGACACTGAATGTTGAAATGATTGCTCAATCATTTAACAATCCAAGGTTAAAACAATGACTTCTCTTATGCCCAAAAATGTTGGCTACAAAAACAGGAATACCGCATCCTAGCATATCTACTGGTAAATCAGAGAAGCCGCCAATTGTTTTTTAAGCATATAATTGTTATGACTGCAACTGATTCCATTTGGTTTCCAGTCAGCCGCAAAGTCTCTCAAAGCTTCTTCATGGCACTTTCATGTGAACCTTCCTTGACCTCCCATGTAGCAGAGAGCCATGTGGGAAAAATAAACACTGCTTCCTGTCACATCAATGTTGTCGCCACCAGGCAATCCGGAAATAACTTAGGTCAAGTATGTCCCACTGACTTCAATGAAAACAATACATGGGGAAGCACTGTGCAAGTCCCTTGGCATTTCTCATGTATTGTCACCAGGCTAACATTCCAGCAAGATACTATCAGTCCCTAGTCTTCAATGGCTAACTCTTCCTTCCATAACATTCTGTGACATCATCGTTGTTGCCACTCTACTAGGGATCAAGAAGTTTGAAAATGTCATACGAAGAGGCAACAGGTACCAGATCTCCTCTTGCAATATTCTGAACGACAAATGGCGTTACTAAATTGCTTGGAAATATTGTCATTTTCTATGTCTGTGGGGAGAGCTAAGGTCAAGCTTGTTGTATTTTAATCTTTTTATGTAGTTAGTGTTATGCTTCCATGAAGTTCAGTTTCATATAGTCCATGAAGACTAGGAGTGAGATGATAGCAATGATTCAATATCTAAGCGACTGCTACAAAGAAGAGGGGGTCAACCTATTCTCCAAAGCACTGAAGGCAGGACAAGAACTAATGGATGGAAACTAATCAGACAGCAAACTAACCTAGAAATAAGGATAAGTTTCCTCCCAGTAGAAGGGCTTGCCCCTAGAGGTTGTGGCTGCTCCATCACTGGAGGCTTTTAAGAAGAGATTCGACAGCCATTTGCCTGAAATGGCATAGGGTTTCCTGCTTGAGCAGAGGGTTGGGCTAGAAGACCTCCAAGGTCCCTTCCAACTCTGTTATTCTGTTAAGATGCAGGATAGAAGTATTTGGAAGCAAGCTGGAAGTTGATTCAGCAAGCCGGGTGGCTCCTTTGTCAGGATCCCAAACTGCTAAAGCACAAATGTAGGAAATTGCCGTTTAAAACGTGAGATGGAGATCAGTGCCAAAGAATGAGACTAGAGATTACTCAGATAGAAGAGGAAACTTGATGTCATAGACAATTTATTATTTGCAAGAACCTCAGGAAATGTGCTTCGTGTTAAGAGAAATATCTGTTGTGAATGTTTATTTGGGCTTCTATTCTTATAATGGGGGAAAAAAACCTGCAGAAAAATCATAGCATAATTAACCTTCTCCAATCTCATGCCTTTCCAGATGAGTTAAGTGAATGTCCAAAATGTTGCATGCAGCGTATGTCTGGAGGGTATCAAATTAGGAAAGCCTGCAGTCAAATTTTAGTTCAAGAAGAGCTGCAGTGACCCATGGTGAATTCACTCAGTCCATATTATTCATTCAGTCATTCATCAAAATTAATGTTACGTTGCCTTACTGCCACACAGAGGCATTTAATGTGACTCACAAGAAGATATATAAAACCCTTCAGATTAAAATGTAGCAACAGTTCAAATGCAGTTACAAAAAGTAAAACAGTGTCACTTCCACATCCTGGGCAGCAATTTTGTGCACCACGTAGCCATCCCTGCTGCTGCATTCCAGCCTTTGGCAAAGGATAAAACCCAATATCTAGGACATACCACAAGGCAGGATTTCTCACAACATTGTATTTGCTCACCTTGCAGCTCCAAAACAAATACTGCAAAACTATCTACACTCTTTTTTATCTTTGGCACAGCCATTGAATTGCAACCCCATTGGCTCAGTTTCCCAAGTCCCACAGTGTCAGGGAATATGGCCCCTGCTTGTCAAAATACAAATCTACAAGTAACAGTGAAAATGAATCAAAACGAGTGTGACAGCCACTGAAGGAGGGCCAGAAAGCAGAACATATCCATGGTCAACAAAACAGGGTCTGTTGGTATGGGTCTCAACCAGTGGTGGGATTCAACATGTTTTACTATCAGTTCTATGGATGCAGCTTGGTGGGCATGGCATGGCTTGGTGGGCGTGGCTTGGTGGGCATCACAGGGGAAGAATACTGTAAAGTCTCCATTCCCTCCCCACTCCAGGAGAAGGTTATTGCAAAATCCCCATTTCCTCCCGATCAGCTGGGACGCGGGAGGCAGAGAATAGATGGGGCTGGGGCCAGTCAGAGGTGGTATTTACCGGTTCTCAGAACTACTCAAAATTTCTGCTACCAGTTCTCCAGAACTGGTCAGAACCTGCTGAATAGCACCTCTGGTCTCAACATACCAAGGTCTCCCCAAATTTAAGATTTTGGGGAAGGTGAAATTTGGAATTGGCCCAGAGGTTTTGTGCACGGAGAAAACAACAACAACAACAAACCACCACAAGCACAGTCTTAAATTATTCCTTCTGGTTTCAGAAAGCACAGCTGTGCTGGTTCAAAATGAAGGAAACGGGAGTCCAACACATCTGTGACATGTCAATCTGAGGAAAGCTAATTTAAAGGAAAGCTGAACAGAGGCATTTTGCATTTGTCCAACCTATTCTCATTCCATTTCATCAAAGAAAACGTACTTCGTAAATATTTCAACGGAGAAGAGATTGTTGCAGGAATCCCTATGTATCAAATGTGCTGTTCTTGCAGTTACATAATGAGAATGGGGATGGGGATGAATGGCCTGGGTTTTTCTTTGCACTGTCATCTTTCCCACAAACCACAGCTTCCCTGGCTTCCTCCTTTTCTGTTTATTCCAAGTGGAATTAATGTGATAGCTTTATCATGATATATTATAGCAACGGCACTTAGACTTATACACAGCTTTATAGCCCTCTCTAAGCGTTTTACAGAGTCAGCCTATTGCCCCCAACAATCTGGGTCCTCATCAGGCTGTGAGCAGAATTAGCTTGCAATTCAGTATTCTAACCACCGTAACACCAAGCTCCTTTTGATATCTTGATGATATCTTTATCATGAGGGAGTTTTGGTTTTTTTCTTCCACTTGGGCTGCGTGAGTACAACTGTCTCTACTAAAGGGAGAACTCAGCCTTGAGAATCTGCTACCTGTAGACTTCCAAGGAAGAAATAGAGAGCTATAAGACAGGTCTCCTAAAAGCAGAGCTGATAGCCAAGGAATAATAAAGATCCAGTGAAAAACTTTTCATGCTTCCTCTCATGAGAGACTCAAGATCATCCACAAGTGTTCTAGACGTGTCAAACTCAAAGCCCGGGGGCCAGATCTGGCCCATGGTGTGCTTAGATCTGGCCTGCAGGGCCGCCCTGAAAACAGCAAAGGACCAGCCCGCAGTGCCTTTGCCAGCAAAAATGGAGCTCAGGGAGGCCGCGCAAGTCCCCCTGGGCTCTGTTTTTGGCTGTGACAGCCTCCTGTGAGCCCGGGCAGGCCATGTGCTCAGTTTTCGCTGGCAGAGTGCTGCAGGAGGCTGTCGCGGTTGAAAACGTAGTCTCAGTGAGTGATGTTGAGCTGGCCACGCCAACCTTGGCCATGCCCCTGCCCCCCCAGCCCGCCAAGATGAAACACAATCTTGATGCGGCCCTCAATGAAATTTTGACACCCCTGTTCTAGGCAGTTTCTCCTTGTGAACAGACTGCATGACAGTGGTCTCTGGCAGTTTTAGAGCTCTAGGAAATGAGGGAATATCATCCTGCTCAAACCACAGTTAGCACCTTCAAAAGGGACACAGGATTCACATACTACTTCTTCTAATTACTTTTCTGAAATTGCTTATCAACTACTTTTCAGCTATTAGGAACTTTTGCATCATCAAATCTGAAAACACTGGGCAATTTTCCTTCACTCCTTAGCAAAAAAAGATTTTAAATACAAGTTTAAGAATTTAGGAGCAAAGATTAATAAATAGCAAAAAGGTTATTAGAACTTTGATTTTGGAAAGTTAGAAATAACTTTCCAAAATAAGGTGGATTAGAAATAAGATTTTGGGATTCATTATAAAAATTCTCCACATGGGAAAATGCTTTTGTTTTGAATTCTTTAAAAAAAAAAAGGATTGGATGGTACTTCAAAGGTTGGATACCAGAGAGAACTAAAAGGAACTGAAGATTACAATTAAAGGAGAACACTTAAAGTTGACTTATAAACACAGAATGAAGCAAAATATTTTAATACTGGGTCTTATATTTGTTGTAGCAGTTGCAATTTTGAATAAAATGTCTCTTTCTACACATGCACACTGACTAAATCAGGGGTCGGCAACCTGCGGCTCTGGAGACACATGTGGCTCTTTCATCCCTCTGCTGCAGCTCCCTGTCACTGTTGGCTCCACAATTGATAGGGCTTTTGGTTAGGACAGGTAGAGGAAAAAGGACGCCACACTGGGAGGAGACTCTATGGTGGGGGAACCGGATTTCCGGTCAGCAGAGGAAAAAGGATGCCACGCTAGGAGGAGACTCTATAGTGGGGGAACCGGACTTCTGGTCAGCAGAGGAAAAAGGATGCTGTGCTAGGAGGAGACTCTATGATGGGGGAACTGGACTTCCGGTTGGCTCCAGAATTGAACAGGGAGCTTCCAGTTAGGACCTTTGTAGCTCTTTGAGTGTTTAAAGTTGCCGACTCCTGGACTAAATTAATAAATAAAAAAACAAATAAATAAATTCCTGCTGCATGGTTACATTAATGTGCACCTGACCATGCCATTCTTTCAGAATTAGAAATCTATTTTATCAGTGTTATTTTTTCCCAACTATAAAAATGCTGTGACGAGAGACAATCACTTTAAAAGGTTCTTATAAGATTTGGGCTGAAAAGACTGTTCAGTTATTTTCTGCAACTCTGAGACTAACTGGCAAGTTTATAATTGAAATATCTGCTTTGGCGTGATATACATTTATCCGATAAAACAGGGCAGACCACTGACTGCCAAGTGCTTTGTGGAACTCCAGCATATTGATTACAGATGAACCCCATTTGTAATTTTCTTTGTTCTTCTAGAGCTCAAAGGCAGGCATTTAGGTAAGAGCTGATCCGGTGGAATTGTTATGGACATTTGCTCTAAGCAACCCTCACCCACAACCCTTGTGCACCTGCAGGAGCTGCATTTCAAAAGCTACTACGAAATGGAGTGGGCAAACCTTTTCGAACCTCTAGGTGATGTGGTCCTTAAGGTGTAGATTAAGACTGGGAGGAACTGTCACTGAAATTCAGTATTGATCATGAAATTTCACCCGTGGCTTTCAGCCGGCCATTATCTTTCCACCTAAGCTATGTCACAGGATTTTTTTGTGCGTGGGGGCGAGAGGGACATGGACAAGGGATTACAATGAGTGCAGCTTTGAGTTCCCAGAGGAAAGACAGGATTTAGATTTCTATCTAACCAATTAATATGACAATTTGGAGGCACAGAAGCACAGACTTGGAAAAGGCCATCCAGTCTAGCTTCACTGCATACTGTGATATTCTCACAAAATGGCTGCCATGGATGTGGAGAAACAGACTCAAGCTCAATCCCTCCAAGACGGAGTGGCTGTGGATGCCGGCACCCCGGTACAGCCAGCTGCAGCTGGCTGTCGGGGGCGAGTTATTGGCCCCAATGGAAAGGGTGCGCAACTTGGGCGTCCTCCTGGATGGGCGGCTGTCGTTTGACGATCATTTGGCGGCTGTCTCCAGGAGGGTTTTTTACCAAGTACGTTTGGTTTGCCAGTTGCGCCCCTTCCTTGACCGGGATGCCTTATGCACGGTCACTCACGCTCTTGTCACTTCCCGTTTGGATTATTGCAATGCTCTCTACATGGGGCTGCCCTTGAAGTGCACCCGGAGGCTGCAGCTAGTCCAGAATGCAGCTGCGCAGGTAACAGTGGGAGCAACTCGTTGCTCCCATGTAACACCAATCCGGCGCGGCTTGCACTGGCTTCCTGTGGTCTTTCGGGTGCGCTTTAAGATTTTGGTTACCACGTTCAAAACGCTCCATGGCTTAGGGCCCGGGTACTTACGGGACCGCCTGCTGTTACCTCATGCCTCCCACCAACCCGTACGCTCTCACAGAGAGGGTCTTCTCAGGGTGCCGTCCGCCAAACAATGTCGGCTGGCGGCCCCCAGGGGCAGGGCCTTCTCTGTGGGAGCTCCTACGCTCTGGAACGAACTTCCTCCTGGACTACGTCAAGTGCCTGATCTTCGGATCTTTTGCCATGAGCTGAAAACGCACTTATTTATTCAAGCGGGACTGGCTTAATATTTTTAATATTTTTAAATTTTTAACTGGGGTTTTATTATTTTAGGGTTCATAATTTTAAATTTTAAATTTTTAAATGTTGGCCATTTTTTCTAATATGCTCGGTTTGAAAATGTTGTTTTAATTGTATATTTTTGTGTTTTTTATCTCTTGGCTGTATACCGCCCTGAGTCCTTTGGGAGAAGGGCGGTATAAAAATTTAATAAATAAATAAATAAAATAAATAAATTTTGTGAGGGTGTAGTTACTCCTTTTCCTAAAGATGCTCCTCTAGGTTGTTGTTTTTATATCATTTTGTTTCTGGATAGCATTCAAAGCTACTATGGAGTCTGATGGTCACTTAGAGAGGATTTTTAATCAGAGGTGGTATTCATTTATTTTCCTGACCGGTTCGCAAATGTGAGCGCACATTTGTCTAAATAGGACGGCATAGAGCTGGGGTGGGTGGACATGCCCACCCACGATTTTCGCTACCGTTTCGCCCGAACCGGCTGAATACCACCTCTGGTTTCAATTCCAATGGTTTGATAATTATCATGATGACTATCCTTGCGCCCTTGTAAATAGGACTTGCTCCCTTGTAAATAAAAATTATGATTTCCATAGCCTAATAAGTTACTATTTTCCACGGTATATGCAGTGGGATAGAGACCTTCAGATCCATATTTCTAATGGACTCCAAGATAAGGAAAGACAAATTTTACATTATGTGTAAACCTAGCTTTTTCCTAGTGTAGATAGTCCTCGACTTACAGAAGTTCATTTAGCGACAGTTCGAAGTTACGTCGACTCTGAAAAAAGTGACTTATGACCATTTTCACACTCATGACCGTTGCAGCATTCCCATTGTCATGTGATCAAAATACAGACACTTGGCAACTGGTTCATCTTGAGGACGGTTGCAGTATCCAGGGGTCACGTGATCACTTTTTGTGACCTTCTGACAAGGAAACGCAATGGGGAAGCCAGATTCACTTAACAGCCAATGTTAGTAACTTAACAACTGCAGTGATTCACTTAACAACTGTGGCAAGAAAGGTCATAAAATGGGACAAAACTCATTTAACAATTTAGCAACACAAACGTTGGGCTCAATTGTGATCATATATCCAGGACTATCTGTATGTTTTCCAATTCCATCCACAGTTTTACCAAAGAAAAAAGGGACTTGTAACACAGTAAAGACAATGTTAAGTTTTATACTGATGTAATCATACATAGACTACATTCTATTTTATCCCATGTTTAAAATATTATCCTTAGAGTTAAAACCAGTGAGCTGCAAAGTAACGCAATTTATGAAGAGGTATGGATCCTCGGATTTGAGCAAGAATAAACCATCTATTTAAAAACATCCAAATTAATTATGTAACCTCTGCAAGGATGGCTGAATCATGGTTCAATAGATGTTTTGTGAATGGCCACTGACAGGTATTCATCACTGTCTCTGCTTTCTGCATTTTGCTTGCTTTTGACCTCACTGTTTGTACTTAACCCCCATTAAATCATAAATGTCTGTAAGTATACATATTAAGGACATTTTGTACATCTGATGAAATGAGATGTAATTCACAAAAACTTCTGACATAATCCATCTGTTCCTGTATGAAGTGGAATAAAAATAGTTGCTGTGTGTGCTTTAAGACAAGCAGAACTCTCCCTGCATACATCTTAAGCCCAGGGGTGGGATGGAAAAATTTTTAGCAACCAATTCTCTGCCCAGTTGCTGGGTGGGCGTGACCATAGGGGTGTGGTCTACTTGGCCTCTTGCACCATGGTGGGGGTGGGGACATTTTCGCCCTCCCCAGGCTCCAGAGGCTTTCCTTGAGACTCCAGAAGGGCGAAAATGGCCTCCCCTGGGCTGCAGAGGCCTTCCGGAGGCCGAAAACAGGCCTGTTTCTGGATTTCCGGTACTTCCAGTAGGCCCGTTTTTTCACCCTCCCCAAGCTCCAGAGGCTTTCCTTGAGCCTCCGGGAGGGAGAAAACGGCCTCCCCCTTCCTCCAGAGGCCAGAAATGGGCTCATTTCTGAACTTCTGGTATTTCCAGGAGGCCCGTTTTTCACCCTCCCAGAGCCTCTGTAACGCACTGCACTTACCTCACATCCAAAACAGGGCCTCTAGAGACTCCTGGAAGGGGAGGGGCCAGCCAGTTCTTGTATCTACAGGTTCGGCAATCTGGATGTAAAATTAGCATCTGGTTTTCCTGAACCAGTCGGAACTGGCTGAATCCCACCCCTGCTAAAGCTCATTTTGTGTCCCTAAAACCAGGATGTGTGCAAAGTACCTGTGCACTGAGAATGGTGAGATTCACCTAATTAGAATAGAATAGAATAGAATAGAATTTTATTGGCCAAGTGTGATTGGACACACAAGGAATTTGTCTTTGGTGCATATGCATTACCAGATCTTAATAGCCACCAGCAAAAACAATAAAGAATACGGACTAAACAAGTTGGAAAGGACCTTGGGGGTCTTCTAGACTAATCCCTGGTCAAGAAGAAGACCCTATACCATTCTGGACAAATGGCTATCCAAACTCTTCTTAAAAATCTCCAGTGATGGAAAACTCACAACTTCAGTGGGTTGAAACCACAAGCCAAGTGAATCTGATCATGTTCATCATGACATAATAATGCAGATCGTGTCATTTGCATTGGTTGCATGCCACAAGGGATGCAAATCATACAATTCATGTGATGACGTCATGAATCGCAGAACAGAACTGTGTATTGCTCTAGAGCAGGGATGTCAAATTGGTGACACGCCGGCCGGATGCATCACGTGCAGGCTGCGCCCCCCACCAGCTCTGAAAAAGCAAAAAACATTGCAAATGGTTTTGCTGACAACCAGAAGTAAGTGCCAGTATTTCTGGCAAATCCATTGTAAAACACAGTCACGTGACCACAAGCCTTTGCAAATGGCTATACATGTAAGCATGTTCCTAAATGCCTGAAGTTCAGTCATAGAGGGGGACTGATCATCAGAACGTTGAACCTGGATCATGTACAGATAGATAGTCCTCGACTTACGACCGGTTGCTTAGTGACCATTCAAAGTTATAATCAACTCAAATAATGGGACTTACGACCCTGGTTTGCCTCCTGGTCTGCCCATGCATAGAAGGCCGCGCGCATGCATGGGAGGCATACACGCACATTTTTGGTGCTGGAAAAACCTATTGTTAATTCATGTACTGTCCACCTCTGGTCTTAACCTACCAAACCTTACCTTCATTCTAGGGGACTACAACATTTAGCTCTGTCGTACTTGACTTTGTAAAGCAAAGGAGCCTTCTTCAATTCTGTTCAACTACTAAAACAAGTATCTTTCATCTAAACGTTTCTAGGAAAAGTAATCCAAATGGTTATTTTCCATTGTAGGAAAAAGTCTTACTGCCTTAGAGTTTCCAGCAGTTAATAAGCTGGTGCTTTCTAGCAGTCGATCATGAATTGCTGAAATCTGGACAAGAGCCTGGAATATTTTATTGAATATTGCCCTAGCACTGTAATTCAAGGAGTAATGTTAGAACATGTTCAGGTCAGGGCAAACTTTATAAAACAAAATATAAATTTGGGGCAGATTTTTTTTAAAAAAAAGGGGAGGGGAAGATCCCTCATCTATTATTGTATACCAGCAATTCCTGGTTGATCATTTAAGAGGAGGAAGGGAAAGCATGTTTCAAAAGCTAGAGCTGAAAAAGGAGGAAGGTTCAAATTTCCTCTGCCTGAGGCTCTAAGAAGGTTGGATGAAACATTAGCAGGTGAAATTGGCAGAACACAAGGCTAGCTCCTGTTGGCCTGGGGCGATTATTCCAAATAAAACTAAAAACACCCTCCATCCAGAAACTAGAGAGCATCACTAAATGCCTGGAGGTTGAAATGCTGGGAAATAGGAACAGAGGTGAAAACCTGTCAGCCCAGGAGTAAAATCCAGCAGGTTCTGACAGGTTCTGGAGAATTGGTAGTGGAAATTTTGAGCAGTTCAGAGAACGGCAAATAACGGCTGGCCCCAGAGTGGGGTGGGAATGGAGATTTTGCAATATCCTTCCCCCAGGAGTGGGGAGGGAATGGGGATGTTGCAGTATCCTTCCCCTGGAGTGGGGAGGGAATGGGGATGTTGAAGTATCTTTCCCTGGAGTGGGGAGGGAATGGGGATTTTGCAATATCCTTCCCCTCGAGTGGGGAGGGAATGGAGATTTTGTAATATTCTTCCTTCAGGAGTGGGGTGGACATGAAGATTTCGCAGTATCTTTCCCATGCCACACCCTCCATGCCACGCCTACCAAGCCACACCCACAGAACCGGTAGTAAAAAAAATTGGATTTCACCACTGAGTCAGCCCTACCCTTGAAGAATATGACATCAGAGAAAGAGACTAGGAGCTGATTGACTGAAGGAAAGATAATATACCGGTACCATCTGCAGCTATGGAAGAACTTCCTTGCTATTATTTCTTCAAGCACTTCCCTTGGTAAACATCTGCTAAGGAGAAGTGTTAAGGGTCCAGCTGTTTGCAGCTGTAAATCTTTGGGGAAAAAATATTTACACAACTGAGGGCAAAATTTATATTCATGGTTTGTATTCCCCTCTGTGTTCATTTTCCTACTTAAACTGCCCGCCTCCCTAACAAAAAGAAATTCAGTGTGTTTTTTTCTTCTTCTTCTTCTTTCATTTGAATCAGTAGAAATCTTAAGTCTCATGAGGCCACAAAACTGCAGCTGCAGAGATCTCTGTGAAGATTTGCATGGAGGTGGGGGGGGGAAACCCCTATGTTGTAAGATTAGTTTATTCTAAGTGTTGGCATTTGAATATTCAGAAATCCAGGAGGGAGGGCCAATCTAGCAATGGGAGGGGGGATCTTGGATGCGGAGCTGCTTTCTATCACTCCCTCCCTCAGCTTAAGCAAATTTTAAAAAAAACAAGGGAAGGGGAGGAATTTCTCTAGCACCAGTTTAAGCTGTTTTTGACTCTGAATTTTTGCTTGCTGCCTGATACTTAGCTATTAAATAAGACAGTTGAATGCCATCTGCAAGTGAAATATAATTAATGAAAATAATTAATTAAACAATTAAAGAAAATAATGATGAAACAGTTAAAGCAAACCTCTTTAACACATTCTTCGGCTCAGTCTTTGTTAACAGTAATGGCTCATACCAGACATTCCCCAACTGCACCAACAACGACCTAACACATATAGATTTCACTGAAGAAAATGTTGAAAAAGCTCTTCGCAAACTGAAACCATCCCTATCTATAGGACCTAATGGACTATGTGCATACTTCTTAAAAAAAATTTCCACTAATATAGCAGAACCCCTAAGCATAATCTTTGGAAAAGTCTTCACGACCAGTTCCCTTCCCAAACTTTGGTCACTAGCCACGGTCATCCCTGTCTTCAAAAAAGGAGACCCCAGCTTAGTTGAAAATTACAGACCAATCTCTCTATGCCAGCGGTTCTCAACCTGTGGGTCGGGACCCCGTTGGGGGTCGAATGACGATTTATCAGGGGTCGCCTAAAACCATCAGAAATATTGGAAGTACACTTGCGAGTCGAAGAATCGCGCTCCAATGGTTGACTCCACAAGCCAGCTGCAAGCTCTTCAAATCGCTAGCCGAATTCGGCTTCAGGCGCGATGAATTAAAAAAGAGAGAAATTTTTGCTCTGATGTCTCCCTCTCAAACCATCTGCAATCACTCCCAATCGCTAGCCTAATCTGGCTTCAGGCGCGATAAATTTAATAGGGGAAGAGTCTCTGCTTTAATGCCTCCATCCTCAAGGCAATTGCAAGCAGTTCAGATCGCTAGCCAATACGGCTTCAGGCGCGATAAATTCAAAACAAAAATAATTTTATGGTTGGGGTCGCCAAATCTTGGGAAATTGTATTAAAGGGGTCGCCACATCGTGAGGAATTGTATTAAAGGGGTCGCAGCACTATAAAGGTTGAGAACCACTGCTCTATGCTGTGTCACCTATAAAGTTATGGAATCTATCATCAACCAATCCATTATCCTCCACCTAGAAACAAACAATCTACTCTCTAATAAACAATTTGGTTTCAGAAAAAAATTATCATGTAACTTACAACTTCTTCACTGCAAAAACATATGGACTACAAATCTTGATCAAGGCAAAACAATAGATGCAATTTACATAGACTTCTGTAAAGCTTTTGACTCAGTGGTACATGATAAACTTCTCCTAAAACTAAAATCCTACGGCATCTCCAGACCCCTCCACAATTGGATATCAGCGTTCCTGTCAAACAGACAACAAGTGGTCAAAATAGGCAGTGCCCTATCAAATCCTGTTCCTGTCAATAGCGGCATTCCCCAAGGCAGTGTTCTTGGACCAACACTCTTCATATTATACATTAATGATCTCTATGACCATATTAAAAGTAATTGTGTTCTTTTCGCTGATGATGTCAAACTATTTAACACTACCAACAATACAGCTACCCTTGACTTTGTGTCAGAATGGTCAAAAACTTGGCAACTCCAAATCTCAACTAACAAATGCTCTGTCTTACACACTGGAAAAAAGAATCTAAAGACTAAATACAAACTCGATGGACATTACCTTACAGATGACCCCCACCATGTTAAAGACCTTGGAGTTTTCATATCCAATGATCTAAGTGCCAAAGCCCATTGCAACTACATCGCAAAAAAGGCTTTAAGAGTTGTAAACCTAATCTTACATAACTTTTTCTCCAGAAACACTACACTACTAACCAGAGCTTATAAAACATTTGCTAGACCAATTCTTGAATACAGCTCGCCTGTCTGGAACCCATACCACATTTCAGACATCAGTACAATTGAATGTGTCCAGAAATATTTTACAAGAAGAGTTCTCCACTCCTCTGAATACAACAAAATACCTTATGCCACCAGATTTGAAATCTTGGATTTAGAAAACTTAGAACTCCGCCGCCTTCAACGGGACCTGTGTTTAATTCATAGAATCATCTATTGCAATGTCCTTCCTGTTGAAGACTACTTCAGCTTGAATCACAACAATACAAGAGCAAACAATAGATTTAAACTTAATGTTAACTGTTTCAATCTTGATTGCAGAAAGTATGACTTCTGTAACAGAGTTGTTAATGCTTGGAACACACTACCTGACTCTGTGGTCTCTTCTCAAAATCCCCAAAGCTTTAACCAAAAAATGTCTACTATTGACCTCACCCCATTCTTAAGAGGTCCGTAAGGGGCATGCATAAGAGCACAAACGTGCCTACCGTTCCTGTCCTATTGTTTCCTTTCATTATATCCAATTAATATAGTTATTACATACTTATGCTTATATATATGCTTATATATTATATAGATACTTTCATGCTTATGCTTATATATACTGTTGTGACAAAATAAATAAATAAATAAATAAATAAATAATTGCCCACAGATGAAATCTATGGGCACCCAGTGATAGGGTTCGTTTTCTGCACCAGGATTCTATTTTTGACCATAGAGAAGAGGTTCAACCACTCCTGCAAACTAAAATTCACATCTCTTGGCAAGTGGGCAATATGGATGATGAACAGAGGTGGGTGCCACATAATTTTACTACCGGTTCGCCACGCACCAAAAATGTGAGCATGCGCCTGGCCACCTGTGGCCTTCCGGGTGCGCTTCAAGGTGTTGGTGAATGTCTTTAAAGCGCTCCATGGCATAGGGCCGGGATACTTACGGGACCGCCTGCTGCTACCGAATACCTCTCACCGACCCGTGCGCTCTCACAGAGAGGGGCTCCTCAGGGTGCCATCGGCGCGACAGTGTCGTCTGGCGACACCCAGGGGAAGGGCCTTCTCCGTGGGGCTCCGCCTCTGGAACGAACTCCCCAGGACTTCGTCAACTTCCGGACCTCCGAACCTTTTCGCCATGAGCTTAAAACCTACTTATTTATCTGCGCTGGACTGGGGTAGTGTTTTAATGTGTTTTAATGTGTTTTAAGGGTTTTAGTTCCAAATTTTAATTCTGGCCAATTTAATAAGTTTTTTAATTGTATTTTTAATCTGTATTTATAGTATTGTATTTTTATTTGGCTGTGAACCGCCCTGAGTCCTTCGGGAGAAGGGCGGTATACAAATGTAAATAATAAATAAATAAATAATAAATAAATAAATCTGCACATGCGCTTTGCTCACGTGTGTGGCTTGCACACATGTGCACGGTTTAGAAAACATGGCTAAAAAGGACGGCATAGCACCGGGGCAGGTGTCGCCACTACCAGTTCGCCCAAACCACTACTGATGATGAAGGACACTTGGCAAAGAAACATACATAGCAGCAAGCCTCCTGCTGGATCAGACCAAAGGCCTCTCTAGTCCAGTCCATCAGTGAATTAGTTGTCCCACAAAAATGAGCCCATTTCTCCCAGCAGGTAGGGATCAAGAAATATCAATCACTTCTAATATTATCCTGACGTCTGAAGTAATAGTCACTGATTCACTCATTTTCCAATAATTTCCATAGTTTTTTTTAAAAACAAACTACAGATAGTTCTTGATTTAAAACCATTCATGTAGTGACCATTCAAAGATATAACAGTGCTGAAAAAAGTGGCTTATGACCAGTCCTCACACATATGACTTGATGGCATCCCCGATTTTGGTGCATGGCAAGTGGCATGCATTTATAATGGCTCAAAAATCTCGGGGTTATATATATGTATGTGTACACACACATATATACGGTATACATATATACACAGTATGTATGTATCTATATGTATACACACACACACACACACATGAATGACCACCATCACCATTTGAGACTTTCCCAGGTGACTTCTGATAAACAAAGTCAATGGAGGAAGCCAGCTTTGCTTAACAACTGGGTGATTCACTTAACGACTAATGGTTACTTAACAATAACCACAAAAAATTGAATGCAACTTACTTAACAACTGTATCATTAGCAACAGATGTTCTGGTCCCAATTTTGGTTGAAAATCCAGGAGGAGTACCTGTACGTTGGCAGCTCTTATCATAGCCATACCTGGCTTAGAAGGCCATAAAAGTTCACTATCTTAAGTCCTAAATTGTAGAAAGAATAAGAGACTATCATGCTGCAGATGAAAGTTTAAATTTGGATGATGAATTTCAGCAGTGTGATTGTGGAGATCACAAAAATAGAAGATGCAGCCTGAAAGGTGCCAATATGTCCACATATGTTTTGATGCCAAATGTATAACATAACTTACAACTCTATTAATATTTTTGATGGGCAAGAGTCTATCTGAAAAGGAATCATGTAACCTTTTGTCATAACCAGGAAATATTACTTCTTTTGCTCCTGAATAACTACTATCCCATCCAAAAGATAGTTTTAGGGCACACTTCTAACCTCCAGGGCTTTTGAACTTAGAAATTAGTTTACACTCAGTAGCTCAAACATCTAACCTTCTTCACAGCCTACTTTTTTTGTTCTTTTTTTTTAAATAGCATCTTGTCTGCTGAAGTGTTCCGAGAAGCTTAAAAACCTACTTATACTTTTATACCTTGTGGTTGGTAATATAGATAGCATTCTGTTGTGCAGAGTAGGAGTTATCTACAAGTAGAATTATGGTATATTTCTTGAACTGTAGATGCCTTTTGAAAAGGCTTCTGAGAATACCATGAACAGCCATGAAAACAAGACAATGGATCATTGAACAAATCAACTGAAGACTGAGCTCTCTAGAGGAGGTTCCAATACTAAGGAAGTTAAAAAGAAAGAGAAGAAGGGGATGACTAACAGCAAGGGGAATGGACTGAGTTCAGTGTCAGAAGACCTGAAGCACCAAGAATAGAACATCATTGAGAAAATATATCTATTTGGTAATTAGGAGTGGAAAACTACTTAATGGTGCGTTATCCATCAGTTATTGGTCCAGCTAGCTCATTTCAGGTTTGAAAGAAACTCTTGAAACCATTACTTTCTAGCTTTGCCACCTGAAATAAGTAATAAGTAACTACCAGTAACTAAAACGGAGAAGTTGCACTTTAAATAACCACAGGCTATGACTACTTCAACTTTTTATGTGTTGTGGGAAGTCTTTAACATCCAAGAGGTATCCATGTCGGTTGTTTGAGCCACTACCCAGATGTTAATCCCTTGATGACACTTTTCGTTGTTTTATCTGATTAAAGAACAGAATGCCAGATTTTCATAATCATGGATATTTTTTTTTTACACGTAAAGGACTTCTATATGATATAAACTCATTTCAGAGTGTATCCAGGATGTGGAAAGATTATCCTGCTGGAAGATTTTCGCAGGCTATGTCTTGCCTAAGCATGTATATACGCTGCCAGCATGTTTTTAAAAGGTCAGTTAATTTAGCGTTACCAGACACAATTTCTGCTTTGATTTCATTCTGGTCTTTCTTACAAAAAAAAAGCAATAATTCCATGCAAAAGACTAATGAAAGAAATGATCCTGCCAAAAGATTTTGGGAAAGCTGGATGCACTTATCCAATTATCCTGAAATGCTAAGCATAGATGCATTCTTTTTGGATGTCTCTCTAATGGGCAGGGTTTGCTAGGCATGTTTCTTCTGGATTGCTAACCGTGCCTACAACTTTTGATGCAGCGTGGGTTGAATATGGATCTGTGAAAAGACGCACACCTTCATAGGATTCCTTAATTGGGTATCTAAGAGATGATCAGCCTCTTTTCTTGAAAGTAACATTTTGTTTTTATGGGACCCAGACCTCTTTCCCAAGTTATTCCTTGCTTTACACGGTATGTTTTTGCTTTTCACGACCTGAGTGTAATTTCTCACTGTACTGTATATTATAGTTTCAATCCATCACCTCAGGTCCGAAGACCATGCGTTACTTCTGTGACCATTTGCACAGGCTGTAGGGAAATATTTGGCTGGAAGGCAGTCCGACAAATAAAAAATGGGGTTGAAGAAAAGTTGTTCGCACAGCCCTCCAACCCTAACCACTTTTTCCCCCCTCTTTCTTTCTGTCTTTCTTTCTTTTTTTTGTCTCTCCGTTCACGTGCACCACTCAGGAGGACTTGTAGGGGGCGCGCTTCCACAACCTTCACCTTTTGGCGGCCGCCTGGCCAATTTCACCCATCGGTGAGGACTAGGTGAAGAAAGAAGACACAACTCACCATCTCGCCGCCGGTTCGAGGCGCGCAAGGCTCTGATCGACCCGCTCTGGCTGCCGGCGGCGGCGGAGAATCCCTGCTGCTGGGGCCAAAAAGTGGCCCAGGCTACCACGTAAAGGAGGAAGGACGGCGCCAGCATTTGCATCGGGGATTCTTGGCGGGGAGATGAAAAGTCTTTAAAAAAGAAAAGAAAAGAAAAAAAGAAGTAATCTTCTTGCCAATGGAGGGTCTTCTGGTCCACAGTCCCCTTTTCCAGCCAGCAAAGCAGCCGCTTTTCTCCCTTTCGCCTCTAAGTCTCTTAAGCGCACCTCCGAAGTCGAGAAAACTTTTGAAAGGGGATTAAAACAAAATAACAACGATCAATAAGATTCTAGGCGGGATGGCTGCAAGGGCTTTAAAAGCGGTGGGAGAGTCCCCCTGGCCGACGTAGGGGTAGAAAAACGAGGTCCGGAGAGCTTTAGCCCCGCTCTACCTCTCGCTTCTCCCCGGCCGCCACCGGCCGGCCGCTCAAGCACGAAAAGGGCTCCTGAAAGAGGGGAGTTGCCCTCACTACGCGCACTGCGGTGTGTTTATGTGTGGGGCGGGCGGTGGGGGTGGGTGGGTGGGTGGGTGGGTTGGAGAAGAGAAGGCTGGCGAGCGAGCCGAAGGCTACAACGCCCCCCTCGCCCTCTACCGTTGCCGAGCAGCGCTGCCCTTTGGAGGGCTGGCCGGGCGGGTATGTGTGTGTTTGTGGGGTGTTTGCCAGGTCTCTCGCGAAGTTGACCGGAGAGCGATCCAGAATTGATGTCTCTCAATTCCGGGGTGGCCGAGGCAGAGCAATGGGTTGGGAGCGCTTTTTTTTTTTTTTTGGTCTTCTCTATTTGCTTTGGGAAGGAAAAAAAGGCACCGGTGATTTTTTATTTTATTTTATTTTTGGGGGACCCCAAAGGAGGCGCGGCGGGCCGGGATTGGTGCTGCGAGGAATGGTGGAGGGTGGAGAGGAGGGGGCCGAGAGAGAGAGAGAGAGAGAGAGAGAGAGAGAAAGGAAGGAAGGAAGGAAGGAAGGAAGGAAGGAAGGAAGGAAGGAAGGATCTCCTCTGGAGAGCAACCTGCACCAGCAGATTCCCATTCCTGGCAGGCCAGCCTGAAACTTAGAAGTTGAGGGAGGCAACAGAGATGGAGCAGTTAAAGATCTCTCTCTCTCTCTCTCTCTCTCTCTCCCTCCCTCCAGGACCAAGTGATGGAGCTTGGGCGCCAGGTTGGAGGGACAAGTTTAACAGATTTAATAGATTTGGAAGGGACCTTATAGGTCATCAAGTCCAACCACCCACCCCCAAGCAGGAGACCTGACACCATGTCTGACAAATGGCAGTCCAATCTTTTCTTGAAAGTCTCAAGTGCTGAAGCTCCCACAACTTCCAAAGGCAACTTCTGTTCCATTGGTTGATTGTTCTCACTGTCAATAAGTTCCTCCTCATATCAAGGTTGAATCTCTCCTTGGTCAGTTTCCATCCATTTTTTTTTTGTCTGGCCTTCAGGTGCAAGCTCAGACACCTGGCCCAGCTCCCACATCCCAAATTGAGTTTGTCCTTCTTCGCCCCTCCCCATTGCTCCAAAGCAAAGTTGGAGTTGGAGGAGAAGCAACTTCTGTTCTCCAAGACCGGGTCTTGGCTTTGATCCACTGGCCTTGAGTTCTAGTGGTAGCCTAGATTTGAGTTGCTTGGGGAATCTCCTGATTCTGTAAGTAGGATAGGTCACCACAGAGGAGAGCATCAGCCTCAAGATTGAGGAGTGGAATAGAAATTTAAGCCTCCCCTTTTCCAGGTGGTTCCTAGGTTGGACTTTTCCATTTCCCCTTCCTGCCTGAAGCTTATACTTGGTGGCACTTAGAAGAGCAGGTGACTAATGCTTCCTTGCCTTCATCCCTCTGGATGCATAGTTGCAGCTTGATATCCTCAGAACATTCGATTCCCATGAGCCTTAGCCAGCATGGACAATGGCAAGGGTTTTGTGGAGGCTGGATATTGTGGGCTCATGTCATTCTCTGAGGAGAACAAGCTTTTGGAGAAGGAGAAGCCACCACCTCTGGTCTCTTGCTCCCTTTTTGGAAGATTTGACACAGATCTCTTCTGAGTTCTGGAGAATTGGAACCTAAAACAGATTACAACCTAAAATTCAGAATAGATTACACCCACGGTGGCGCGATGGTTAGACTGCAGTGCTGCAGGCTACTTCTGCTGACTGCCAGCTGCCTGCAATTTGGCAGTTCGAATCTCACCTGGCTCAAGGTTGACTCAGTTTTTCATCCTTCCAAGGTGGGTAAAATGAGGACCCAAATTGTTGGGGGCAATAGGCTGACTCTGTTAACCGCTTAGAGAGGGCTGTAAAGCACTGTGAAGTGGTATATAAGTCTAAGTGCTATTGCTGTTGCTAAAAGCTGCTCCATTGTGGTTAACAAGTTGGACCCAGGTACACAAAGCAGACATGGCTTCTGTTGGTACAGTTATTCTGAGATTTAGGCCAATGGCCGTAGAGTGGCCACTTCTTAAACAGCAGTGTGCACTAACTGGCTTGTGCCAACTTCCATATAGCATTTGCAGACTGTCCTCCTGGGTGTGGCCTTGGAGTTGTGCCTCCAATCTTGCCCTGTCTAGTGAGAGGACTGTCTGACAAGGCTGACCTGACCACGGGGTGAACTGAGGTAGCAGCCTCTTGTGCAGGATGAGGGAGTGGCAACACTAAAGCCAGACTGTTTCCTGCTGGCGTGTACATAATTTTTTTGCCTCAGAGCAATAGACATGTGAGAAGAATAAGAGCGTAGGAGGCATGGAAGAGAGCAGAGGAGAATAACAGAAGAGAGTAGCAAGAGTTAGAAGGCGAGCAGAGAGAAGGAAGAACCCAATGGTACGTCTCTACCAGCCCTTGAATATTGACTGGGGTGGAGAGCATTCAGATCTGAAGGGAACAAGGATCCTCTGTTCAAATCCTCTGTTGATACCTTTGCTGTACCTGTTAGTGGACACCCTGGATCCAAAGCACCTTTGCTCACCTGAGATACAAACATTACACATAATAAGGGCTGTGAACACCATTGTTCTGACCTAGGCTTCCCCAAACCACAAAGCATACTCCTTGTCCCGACAAAAAACCCTTTTATTTAATTTACAGTGAATTCCGCTCCAGCAAAGTCTTTCTTCTCCCACAGTCTTTCAAGATTGTTCACAATTATCAATCTTTATCAAGTTTGGCCAAGCCGATATCTTTCAGACACTGCAATACTTGTCAAGAATGCAGTAATGAACTAATTGTCTCCTGCAAACTCCATCCCCCTTTCATTCCTCTTTTATTCCCTCTGGGAGGGGGCATTCATTGTCCACTTGTGGTCTTGTTCTTTAGCTGTTCCCTTTGTCTGGCAACTCTGCGCATGCGCACACTGGGAACAGGCTCCATCTGTTGGTCTGCCTCACTGATGTCTGCCTCTGAAGGCAGCTGATAATTGGCATCCGGCCCTGACCCCCTCTCTGCCTCTGACGCAGAGCCATTAGAGCCTTCCCCAGACTCCAAGACTGGCTCATGTTCCTCCCCAACCTCCTCACTGTCTGAATCTGCTGCCAGATCCGCTGCTTCTCTGAACCCAACTAAGGGAGAATAGACAGTGATTCTGAAAATGCTGAAGAACTTAATGGCTTCCCTTGTTCAGGTCTTGGTTATTTGTCTCCTCAGTTTAGTGTTCAGAGCCACTGTACAGAATACCAGTCATCTAAGAGCACAGGAAGGAAATGCCCATTTGGGGAAGCGTTTAGAAAAAAGGAAGGAAGGAAGTTATTTTCTTCCTAAGCAGGAATGAGCTCTCTTGAGATTCATTGACACAAATATGTACAATGAGCTTTCCATCCTCAGAGAGGAAATGAATGGTGAGGAGACATCTAATGTTCCAGGTAATTTGGCAGCTTCTGCAGCACCCATAACTCAAATAGATTTATATCTATACCTTATTACATACACATCCTTGAAGAAAATTGAAGATCACGGAAGAAATGCACGAAACAACCATTTTTATTTCTTAAACCCAGATGATTCAAGAACTTGTAGAATATTTTTCACCTGCATTGACCACACAAAGTGAAAATGTTCGTGTTCTCCAAAGGCAATGAAAATAGAACATTTTTATCCAACATCATGGTGGCATGAAACCCCCCTGATAAGTCATATTAACCCAAAACCGGAAGGTTGCACACTGATTTTGTTGGAGTTCCACAGGGATAAAAGATTAGAAAAATCTGGCAAGCTGTGAGAAAGCAGCAAATCTCAGAAAACATAGAACATAGAATGATAGAGTTGGAAGGGACCTTGGAGGTCTTCTAGTCCAACCCCCTGCTTGAGCAGGAGACACTATATCATGTCAGACAAATGGTTGTCTGGTCTCTTTTTGAAAACCTTCAGTTTTCAAGATGGAACATCCACAACTTCTGAAAACAAGCTATTCTGTTGGTTAATTTCTCTCACTGTTAGAATAGAATAGAATTTTTATTGGCCAAGTGTGATTGGACACACAAGGAATTTGTCTTGGTGCATATGCTCTCAGTGTACATAAAAGAAAAGATACGTTCATCAAGGTACAACATTTACAACACAATTGATGATCAATATATCAATATAAATCATAAGGATTGCCAGCAACAAGTTATAGTCATACAGTCATAAGTGGAAAGAGATTGGTGATGGGAACTATGAAACGATTAATAGTAGTGCAGATTCAGTAAATAGTCTGACAGTGTTGAGGGAATTATTTGTTTAGCAGAGTGATGGCCTTTGGGAAAAAACTGTTCTTGTGTCTAGTTGTTCTGGTGTGCAGTGCTCTATAGCGTCGTTTTGAGGGTAGGAGTTGAAACAGTTTATGTCCAGGATGCGAGGGAAATTTGTCCTTACTTCTAGGTTGCTCCTTTCTTTGGTTAGTTTCCAACCATTGTTTCTTGTCTTGCCTTTTTGGCAGTGGTGAAATTCAGCTGGTTCTATCCGGCCCGGGCAGTAGCGGTGGCTGCGGGAGGCTCCACCCACCCGTGCGGACATCATGACATCGCTTTTTTGCGACGATTTTAAGCTTTTGCACATTTGCAAACTGGTAGGGAAGGTGTTCTTTTCTCCTTCACCTCCGTCCGAGTGATGGCTTAATTAACTGGCACTATCAGCTCTGGCATCAAAATAGCGAGCGTCTGCCAAGTGTCTCTGTTATCTCCCTCGACGCCTATGAGTCACCCAGGAACAAACTTCAGCTCTTAGTTACTCAGTTGATTTGCCTGCTATGAAGAGGCACAGCAGCTCTGGCTGCCTTTATATCCTGTGGGGTGTGGCTCCATGACTCAGCACTTCCTAGGTCTGCCCCACCTCTGCTTCTGTTGTTCCCACCTCTCCTGCCAAGAAACCTAGGGTCCAACCAAGCCTGATTGCCATCAGCTGGGTCTGAAGGCGTGGCCTGGGGGGGAAAGAGTCAGGGGACGGAGGCCTCGTTATCTCTTCCACCCGGCCTGCCTCTGACTCCTGGAGCTAGAGCCAGGGAAGCCGGTGCTCCCGAGGTAAGTCCTGATGGCCCTTCCCCCTCACTTTCCAAGTCACTTTCTGGCAGGAGGCCTGTCTCAGGGGGCGCAGACACAACAGAAGGTAAGTGAATTTCACCCCTGCTTTTGGGGCTTTGGAAAATACATATGTGAAAGAATTGCTTGATCTCTACATTAAAGAGAGTTTTATTTATTTTATTTATTTATTTAGTCACACAGTATATATAAGCATAAGCATGAAATAACTATACAATATATGAGCATATATATAAGCATGAGTATGTAATAACTATATTAATTGGATATAACGAAAGGAAACAGTAGGACAGGAAAGAAAGTTGTTCTGAAAACATTCACTGCCACTGTAAAAAATGCTTGCTACTAACAAACAAACACCCTTAAGTTTTTGAAGTGAAGCTGATCTTGATGATGAACTCGGGAGCATCTAAGAAAAGCCACTGGCCAAAAAACCTGCATACTTGAATTGGAAAAACAATTCAAAATGAAATCATGCAGTTCCTGGCAATAACAGTCAAACAGATTATGATGGTAGCTCTGAGCTCAGCAAAATGTCCCTCTGTTATTTTGAACTGCAAACCTGACCACAGCCGTTTAGAACAAAGAATGTTAATGGTTTATTTTTCAATTGCAAAAGAATGTGTTAACCATCCCTGCAACAGTGACTGTCAAAAAGTGATTTTTTTTAAAGGAGGTTCATGGCACTGATGATATTGCAGGAACCGGTATGACAAATATACTCCTTACTCCTTAAGGGCCTCTGTGGCTCAGACTGCTAAGACAGTCTGTTATTAACAGCAGCTGCTTGCAATTACTGCAGGTTCAAGTCCCACCAGGCCCAAGGTTGACTCAGCCTTCCATCCTTTATAAGGTAGGTAAAATGAGGACCCAGATTGTTGGGGGCAATAAGTTGACTTTGTATATAATATACAAATGGATGAAGACTATTGCTTAACACAGTGTAAGCTGCCCTGAGTCTTCGGAGAAGGGTGGGATATAAATGCAAATAATAAAATAAAATAAAAATAAAAATAAAAACTCCGAGTTCTTAATAGAGCCGAGAATTGCACGTGATGGTTACAATAATATTGCCAACAATATTAGAGAGAGAGAGAACAGAGGAATGCAGAGGCAGATGCAGATCGAAGAGTTTAAAACCTTGAGAATTAAACTCTCAACCTTTTGTCCTATACTATTCTCGGGAAGAAGTGGTTCGTTTTAAGTCAGGAAAGCCAGTTAATAGCTCTCCATGAAAGTCTCTGAAGAAACGCCAAGAAAACTTGATGACAAGCAACACCGACACTTGGAAGGAGAAGCTGCAAGAGATTCTAGGGAGCAGGAAGTGGGGGAGAGCATAATAAATTTTAAGGGTACAATAATGCTGTAAATATAGGGATGTGGTGGCTCAGTGGCTAAGATGGTGAGCTTGTTGATTGAAAGGTCGGCAGTTCAGCGGTTCGAATCCCTAGTGGTACATAACAGGGTGAGCTCCTGTTACTTGTCTCAGCTTCTGACAATCTAGCAGTTCGAAAGCACGTAAAAAATGCAAGTAGAAAAATAGGGACTACCTTTGGTGGGAAGGTAACAGCGTTCCATGCGTCTTTGCATTAAGTCATGCCGGCCATGTGACCATGGAGATGTCTTCAGACAGTGCTGGCTCTTCGGCTTTGAAACAGAGATAAGCACTGCCCCCTAGAGTCAGGAACAACTAGCACATATGTGCAAGGGGAACCTTTATCTTTTAATACTGTAAAGCAGTAAAGAAATAAAAGATAAATAAAAGAGGAGATGTATCAATACAGGCAGTAGAATTCCCAGTATTTGGGTAAAGAAGGAAGCTAATGTGTATGGAGAGTAAAGATCAAGACATTCAGAAACCAAAGACTAATTATGGAAATAAAACTAGAATTAATACTAAGGAAGCTGAAATAACGTAAAGCAGGGGTCTCCAACCTTGGTCCCTTTAAGACTAGTGGACTTCAACAACCAGAGTTCCTCAGCCAGCTTTGCTGGCTGAGGGACTCTGGGAGTTGAAGTCCACAAGTCTTAAAGGGACCAAGATTGGAGACCTCGACGTAAAGGATAGTAATGTGGAAATAGTGCCTTGGATCAGGGGTTTCCAACCTTGGTCCCTTTAAGACTTGTGGACTTCAACTCCCAGAGTCCCTCCCTTCAACTCTGGGAGTTGAAGTCCACAAGTCTTAAAGGGATTAAGGTTGGAGACCCCTGCTTGGATGATAAATTGGGATGAGAATGAAAATAGATAGAATACAATAGATTTAGGGGGAAAAAGCATACATGGAAATTCAAGCTAAAATATATACAGAGAAAGAGAGTCGGTTCCTAAAAATACAAACAGGTAAGACCTAAAAATGTAACAAAGATGCACAACCTTGATTATGTAAAAGGCAAGCTCTATTTGTATAATAAAACACTTTTTCCAAAAAAAGCCAAATGTTTCTTACAAAATCTGTGCCATCCCTCAAAAAATGCCTCACAAGAGTGCATTTTTAAAGCTTCAGTCCTCAACTAAACCAAAGGACTGGAAATGAAGGAAAAAAGGAAGAGCTCATGATGGCTTTTGCAATTCTCCTTCTCCAGGCATGTTGCTTGATAGGCCAAAGCTCCTTGCTACATGTGAAGAAGACCTGCACCAACATGGATATCACTAGAGACAGTGTTAGCAGGTTGTGAAATGTGCAATATTAATTGTGAATTCTGTTACCAACTGAAGCCCTCTTCAAGATAAATTTCATTAAGATCAATGTTTTGGTCCAAGTAAGAAGACATGATAGTGGCTCAGTGACTAAGATGCTGAGCTTGTCGATCAAAAGGTCGGCAGTTCAGCGGTTCGAATCCCTAGCGCCGCGTAACAGGGTGAGCTGTTGTCCCAGCTTCTGGCAACTTAGCAGTTTGAACACACATAAAACATGCAAGTAGAAAAATAGGGACCCCCTTTGGTGGGAAGGTAACAGCGTTCTGTCGCCTTTGGCATTTAGTCATGCCGGCCACATGACCACGAGATGTCTTCAGAAAGTGCTGGCTCTTCGGCTTTGGAATGGAGATGAACACTGCCCCCTAGAGTCAGAAACGACTAGCATATGTGTGTGAGGGAACCTTTACCTTTAAGAAGACATGAGGATTTCATTTGAGCAATCTGTTACAGGTGCCAAAATGTAGTGAGCCCATGGCTATTATCCGAAGATATCAGGTCTGGAGCACAAATGCCTGGCATTAGGAAAAGCTTTTCTCTTGCTCAAGGGTCTCCAACCTTGGCAACTTTAAGACTTATGGACTTCAACTCCCAGAGTTTGCTGGCTGAGGAACTCTGAGAGTTGAAATCCACAAGTCTTAAAGTTGCTAAGGTTGGAGACCCTTGCTCTTGTCTACCACCAAATAATTGCTACCAACCTTGACAAAAGAGAGCCAAAAAGAGAGAAGATAATGGTTTCTCCTTGCATTGCCCAGTGTTGCCTTGGGAAGTAAGAGCCATTACTTCCAGCAGCAATCTTTGTAGATTTGAACCTACAAATTTGAATGTAGCTTCCTGCTTTCCTCTTCTCTTGTCTCACATAGCTGAGTAAAGTAACCAGAATGGGGCTGTTTCTCAAGTAGGTAAGCAAACAAAGTGGGACAGTCACAACTCCCTCTTTCATACATTATCACATTCCAGTTATAGTGGTGGCCCATCCTCATTTCTGAAGACAAAAGTGGCAGCAGGAAGATTTGGACACAATAGTAATAGGTTCTACAGCTGGGGTGTCAAACTCAAGGCCTGGGGCCTGGATCTGGCCCTGAGAGTACTTAGATCTTGTTGTGGTCCACCAGCAGCCTGTGGAGCTGGCAGTGGAGTTGGACAGTGATGAGGCTGAGGAAGAACATGAGCCTGTCCTGGAGGCTGGGGAAGGCCCGGATGAGGGCTCTGTGTCAGAGGTAGAGATGAGGCCAGGGTCATCTGGGAGTGATGTGTGGACTCCAGAGCCTCCAGAAGTTGATAGTAGTGAGGCAGAGGAACAGGAGGAGCCTATTCCTAATACACGCATGAGAAGAGCTGCCAGAAGGCAAGAGCAGCTAAAGCAAAGAGGATGATTCGGAAGTAGGGCCAAGAGATGATTGGCCCCTCCCATAAATCTTCAAAGACCAGCAATGGCGTTTGGGCTCTTTGTCGGAAAACAACATTGATAGACTTGCTCTTTGTCTTGCTGCATTTATTTCTTGTCAGCATCTTCTACTTTTGAACTTTTGCCAAGAAAAGCCTTTGGCAGTTTGCCTAATTAGACCAAGGTTGGTGATAAGACTGAAGCATTGTGTTATGGAAAATTTGTTTTGATTTAGTTTGGAC
This sequence comes from Ahaetulla prasina, assembly GCF_028640845.1. Taxonomy (NCBI): domain Eukaryota; kingdom Metazoa; phylum Chordata; class Lepidosauria; order Squamata; family Colubridae; genus Ahaetulla; species Ahaetulla prasina. The sequence continues at coordinate 20,959,546 of NC_080543.1, forward strand.
AACGCTGAGAATGAGTTAATTCTCAGCTGTTCTAATAAAGTCTGTTTGTTTTTCAACTGATTGTATCTACTACTACCTACTTGGGCCTGGGTCACAACAGATCTGGCCTGTGGGACCACCCTGGAAACAGCAAAGGATTGGCCCACGGTGACTCTGCCAATGAAAACAGAGCTTGTGAGGGTCATGTGCGGCCCTCCTGATCTCTGTTTTCGCTGGCAGAGGGTTTCAGGATGTCATCGCAGCTTGAAACAGAGCTTGTGAGGGCCACAAGCAGCCCTCCCAAGCTTTGTTTACGCTGGCAGAGGGTTGCAAGAAGCCATCACAGCCAAAAAGGGAGCTCAGGAGCCATTTTCACTGGCAGAGCACTCAAGCCATCACAGGCATCTCCGACAAGAACCGGCCACACCCACCCTGGCCACACCCCCTCACCACCCCCCGAGGTCAAACACAACCCTGATGTGGTCCTCAATGAAATCAGGTTTGACACCCCTGTTCTTCAGTGAAATAAACATGTCAGCATCATCCTAACTTGGAATGATCATTAAATGATTGGTCATAAAAAGGTAAGGTTCCCCTCGCACATACTGCTAGTCGTTATAAACGTCATGAGCTAAGGGATATCTGATAAAATGGGCCCAATATACTGATGGAACAATGAGAAAATGTACTTGAAGGAATTGACATTATTATCTGTCAGGCATAAACAACCAGGTCCCCACATCAAGAGTTCAGTTAGCTAATTTATTTCTCAAGCCTATACACAGGAATATTCTCAGACTGACAGTTTGCCCCTAGGTAGGACTACATAAAGATTCAATGGCATTCCAAGAGGGCTGGATTTTGCCTTCTTGTGCCAGGTGGGACTCGAGACTAATTTCCCACTTGACTCCTCCCCCTGGCTTTGCCAGTCTCTCTCCAATTATAATTATAATGTTATAATTTAAAAAATTTCTAAAATTATGCATTGGTATAAAAAGGTAAAGGTAAAGGTTCCTTTCGCACATATGTGCTAGTCATTCCTGACTCTAGGGGGCAGTGTTCATCTCTGTTTCAAAGCCGAAGAGCCAGTGCTATCCGAAGATGTCTCTGTGCTTATGTGGCTGGCATGACTAAACACCAAAGGTGCATGGAATGCTGTTATTTTCCCACCAAAGGTGGTCCCTGTTTTTCTACTTGCATTTTTATGTGCTTTTGAACTGCTAGGTTGGCAGAAGCTGGGACAAGTAATGGGAGCTCGCTGTTATGTGGCACTAGGGATTCAAACCACTGAACTGCCAACCTTTCAATTGACAAGCTCAGCATCTTAGCCACTGATATACCACATCCCCTCTCATATATCAATATACCATTGGTATATGACTCCCAAAAATGTGTGTTTGTGTATGTATGCATATGGGAAATGTGGACAATATAAAGGGTCATTTTATCTTGCCTGTAAAAAAGATAACAAACTTGTAAAAAAGCCACAAACTTCTGGGTTCAGGTACATAAAAACATACAAAAAGATCATAAATATCAATGTTCAACTAAAACCAAAACTTTTCTTGCTGGGTTTAATGGAAAGTTAATTAGAAAAGAGCCATGGAAGGTTATTTTTGTACATGACTATTGCTGTGAGACTATTATATGTGCATAAATAGAATGATTCTGAAATACCTACAATGGAGAATGGTTATGAAGATGACAGAACTAGCAGAAACTAGGTAACATTAATTTGTTTGATTAGAGAAAACAACTCAGCAATTGGAAAACCTTTATGGACTTTTTGCTGAAAAAAGAGAAAAGCGAACTTGTGATGTATGGATTTGAAGATAGCTTATGAAAAGAAGTAAATTATGATTTAACTTTAGAGGGAGAGAGAGGGAAAAATGAATGCATTTATAGCACTATAAAAAAGTTTGGACTTTCCTTTCCTTTCCTTTCCTTTCCTTTCCTTTCCTTTCCTTTCCTTTCCTTTCCTTTCCTTTCCTTTCCTCTCCTCTCCTCTCCTCTCCTCTCCTCTCCTCTCCTCTCCTCTCCTCTCCTCTCCTCCCCTGCCTTCAATTTCAATTTTCTTACTCATTATTTCTCTTTGTTTTCTTTGTTTCTTTTCAATATTTGTATTTCTTTTAACTTCTCAAGAAATCCTCAGTAAAAATGATATGTATGTATATGTATGCATATATGTATATGTATATGTATATGAATGTATATTTTTAAAAAGACTCAAGTACTTACTAAAAAGCAAAGCAAAAGACATCAGAAAATGTGATCCATAGATATTTGCATACTAGACAATGGTTGCTTTCTATTCATAGTCAATAAGGGTTGCAAGTTTATGGGATGAAAGCATAGCCTTCAAAGACAAGGAATGCCAGATATCAAAGGAGCAAAGGGATAAAGTGAACTCCAAAGACGATGGCTGTTGGAAGAAAGCCAGTCACATAAAACACCAGCCCCAAATACCAGAAGCAACTGGCACACTTCCCAAATCAATTAAAGAAGATTACTGCAACATAAGCAATATAGCCGTTTCCTGCAGCAGAAAATGGAGCTAAGCAAACTAAGGAGGAAATTAAGAGACATGTTAACTAATGAAAAGAGGAAAAGGAGCCTATAGGAAACTGAGCTGCAAAATTAAGCGATTTTCTTTTCTCCCATCTCTGGAGGTAAATGAAAATCTTAGGTCAACATTATCTGACCACTAGGAATGTCAAATATGGAAATGGATCTGAGATACATTAAAGATATTTTGATTCACAAACCAAACCATTTTGAAATACAATAATAGCTCCATAATGTTATCTACTGAAAGAGAGAAAATATATAAATGTTCCTCTTCATTGACTAAATACTGCGCTAGAAAAAAAGTCAGTGGAGATTCTAGTCATCCAGGTCATGTTTGTCCCATGGTTGTCTCATAGACATTTAGCTATGTACTTTGGGATGGGGTCTATGACAACTCCCCACACTCATCTCACCAGAGCCAACTTGCCGTGGTTGACTCACCGCCAGAAATTCACCATGGCCAACTCACCAAAGGACAACTTGCTGCGGGACAACATTTACAATAATATTGAAGAAATAGTGGAATAGAATCATTAAAGAAAAGATGCCAAAGGAGGGACAAAATGAAGTGTGAATGACAAAAATTAAAATATTTTTCAACTATTTTAAATAATTAAATTGAATTGTTGAATTGTCCCACAGTGAGTTATCCTGGAGCAAGTTGGTAAGTTGGCTGCGGTGAATTGTCCCATTCTGTTGGGAGGAACGCCCTTTGAATGGTGCAGGAGTACAAAAGGATTTCTAGGGAAAAAAATTGAAGATTGCAGAAAAAGGGCTAATGATCAGATGGCTGCAAGTCAGGGGTGAAATGCTACCAGTTTGGGCAAACCGTTAGTGATAAAAAGCTACTGGTTCAGACAAACTGGTAGTAAAAAAACCCTACCGGTTTGTCCAAACCAGTATTTCTGACAATCAGTTGTGCCGCGCGATTTATATTCACTAGAAAACTGAAAAACCTGCTTTCTAGTGAATCTAAATTGCACGGCACAGCTGTTTCTCCCCCTCACTGTTCTACTTACCTTAGAAAAGGCTTCTTTTTCTGCTTGCAGTGTGCATTTGGTGTGCAGTGCGCATGCATGAGCAGCATGCTTTTGGTGTGTACTTGGCATGGGGGCACAGTGAACCAGTGGCAATCAGCGGAGGATTTCACCACTGCAAGGAATATACAGTAAATCCTTCCATTCTCCACCATTCAGTCAGAACTGAAGAAGCTTCTTGGGTGAGAAGCAACATGCTTTTTAACAAAACAAGAAAGTTCAATTGAAAGAAAGCACCTTTGGGTTATACTAGAAGTAAGGTTATTGAACTGAGAAAGAGAAAAGGTTTTTCAGAAGGAACTGAAATGGAGTAAATTGGACTATTCCAGGAAACATGGATTGCCTAGAGGGAAGTGCAGCTTTGGACCTACCATCTGCTTCGAAGAGATTTCTCTGCATTTGAATTCAGTGTTAGAATGACTCGTTTCAATTTTACCGTTTTGAAGTGTTTTAATAAAGGATGTTACATTATACTTCTATTAATGTCACATTTGTAATTATCTTCAAGCTTGAATTAATCTTAAATTCTACTTTTTTTGTCTATTCTTTTGCTGCCTTTCATTATTTCAAAAGGAAAGTGAAATATATATTCAATATATCTGTGCTACCGCTTGATACCATTCTTACTTTATGGATAACATCCATCGCAGAGTCTGTGCTCTCTGAGCTTGGTTGTTTTCTTGCAGATATTTCATTACTCAACTAGGTAATTGATGATATTACTTAGTTGGATAATGAAACTATGGGGGGGGAGGGGAATCCAAGCTCAGAGAACAACAAGGAACCCTGAGCTACAAATATTCTCTTACATTGGTATTGTTCTGTCCCCCTCCGCAGTCCGGGAAACACGAGCGATGACTTAATTAGCCGGCAACTATCAGCTCTGGCAGCAAACTAGCGAGCTTTTGCCAAGTGTCTCTGTTATCTCTCTTGATGCCGATGAGTCAGCCAGGAAACCAGGAACGAACAGGACTTTAGCTCTAATTCTCCCTCTAAGCAGTTGATTTGCTTGCCATGAAGTGGTATAGCAGCCCTTGCTGCTTTTATATCCTGTGGGGTATGGCTCCATGACTCAGCACTTCCTAGGCCTGCCCCACCCTTGCTTCTGTTGTTCCCGCCTCTCCTGCCTATGAAACCTAGAGTCCAGCCAGGCCTGATTGCCATCAGCCAGGTCTGGAGGCATGGGGAAAGAGTTGGGATGGAGGCCTCGTTATCTCCTCCACCTGGCCTGCCTCTGGCTCCTGGAGCTGAGCCAGGGAAGTCGGTGCTCCAGAGGTAAGTCCTGATGGCCCTCCCCCCTCATTTCCGAGTCACTTTCTGGCAGGGGCCTGGCTCGGGGGTGGGGGGTGCAGACACAATAGGTATCTATTATAGAGTTTTCCCCATGGCAACCACAGACAACTCTGCAAAATTCAGTATGAATCAAAACTCTGAAAATCTGTGCTTTTTCCTGCTTCCTTCACCAAAATAACTGGCAACTTTTTAAGTGTCTACAAGGATTAATATTATTTGCTTCAATTTCCATGCAACTCACTCCCCTCCCCTCCCCACAAAAGATGTCCTTACCAACTCAGGACATAATCTTTGTGGCCCTCAGAGCCATTGACATATTTCCAGCCATAAAATGGTTACGTGGGTAATACGTTTATTTTGGTGAACGTAGGTTACACCTCCACAGCATGCCATAAAAAGAAAACTTGTAAACATAAAGAAAGGCAAGATGCTTAAAGCTTCTAACATGAATTAAGCTGAACCAAATACTATTTTTTTTCCCTGAGTTTAAAAGAGAGTAGAGCAAACTGTAGTGATCTGACTGTGAACAGATGGAATCACATCTACAGGGTAATTCAATTGTTCTGCATCTGACTTCTTAAGTTTGTCTATCATCAATGTTTCTCCCTAATCTCATTATAGATAAGGCAGTAGAAGACATAGTGAGTAATGGTGTCCACTTGGCCAGCACCACAGGAGCAAAGGTGCTTTTCCATTAGGCATTTATTAGATCTTTCTTCAAAGAATGCTAAAGGCATAGTTTCTAAGCAAGAAATGGTTAGAAACTCGATGGAGCTCTGATATTGTTAGCCAGATACTGGGAGAAAGCTTCTGTGTTTCTTATGATACTGTGTTTCCCCAAATAAGCGCTTGGCCTTATTTTCAGGGAGATCTTATTATTTTGTGGAGTGTGGAGCAAGATGGGGCTCCTCTTGCCATCTTACCTGATTTCCAGCTCTCAGTTTAAATATTTTCAGGGAGGGCTTATTTTTTGGCAGAGGCTTATTTTAGCGCATGCGCGCAAAAGCCCGATTGGGCTTATTATCAGGGGATGTCTTATTTTTGGGGAAACAGGGTAAATCAGAAGGAATACTGTGATAGCTGCACTATAATGTCATTTTTAGTTGCATCCCATTCAGGGAGCTTCTCTCTAATATTTTTTTTTCTGTTCCAAAACTAAGTTACCCAGTGGAGGAGCAGTGTGCAGGAAGCACAGTTGTAGGACATGGAACAGAAATTTAGTCAATTGATCCCACCATATAATCCAGTTAGAAAACTTAACCAGTTGGAGTTCTTGAAGATTTTCTACTTTTTTTAAGGGGCCTTAATAAAACAAGGTAGATTCTAACAAAGATTGAGGGTAGCTTTATCTCCATCTTTAGAAGGCAGCAAGTATGCCCCAAAGAAAATGTATATAGAAAATGTGTCACTTCGTCACATTTTGTGGCAATGAGTAACTTGAATTCCATAACTTTAGTCTACGTTTGCAGATATAAACAACAAAGATGATGACAATCGATCAGACAAGGAGGTGTAAGAGCCATGGTGGTGAAGTGGTGAGCATGCAGTATTGCAGGCTAACTCTGCTTACTGTCAGCAGATCAATTCTCACCAACTCAAGGTTCACTCAGCCTTCCATCCTTCTGAGATTGGTAAAATGAAGGCCCAGATTTTTGGGGGAAATTTGCTGACTCTGTAAACCTCTTAGAGAGGGCTGTAAAGCACTGTGAAGTAGTATATAAGATAAAGTGCTATTGCTATTGTGATGCATTATTTTTATTTGGACAGGGCAGAAAACAAATGTGATACATTTTGATGTTGTACATGCATTAGTTAGTTTAACAATGGTAATAGGAGGGAGCTTTAGCTTTATAACATTTTATTTATAGCTTGGTGAATGAACCAAGTAAGAATTTAGGATTCATAATGAAAATACTGGATGAAAATGGGAATGCCATAGCCAACTTGCTGCGGCCAACTCACTATGGCTAACTCATCATGGCCAACTTACCACGGCCAACTTGCCATGGGACAACTCAGTGTGGGACAATTTAACAATTCTATTTAATTACTTAAAATAAATAAAAAATATTTTAATTTTTGCCATTCACATTTCATTCTATCCCACTTTTTTACAATCTTTCCTTAATGATTCTATTCCACCATTTCTTTGATATTAATGTAACTCTTGTCCCGCAGCGAGTTGTCCTGCAGCAAGACAGCCGTGGCAAATTGACTGTGGCGAGTTAGCCATGGTGAGTTGGCTGTGGCGAGTTGGCCATGGCAAATTGTCATAGACCCATTGAAAATTGCAATTTTAACCCATCTTCAGGGTTCAAGTTGTGATAGGTTGAATCAAAAACTGAACCACTGATTTAGATTGGCAGATATTAGTAAGCTGAGGGGTACCTAATGAAATGGGCCTGTTGAACATAACTGGAGCTAATACAGAAAGAACAGGAAATTAATACTTTTAACTTAGCATAACAGAATTATTTCTCTAGACGTGCGTGGAAAACCAGAATCTTTGGAAATCCCCCACTAATGATGGATATTTATGTAAGGATTATGCACTAAGCTTTGTTCCAGAACATTATATTTTACGAAAGGGTGAATTTTTTTCTTTAAATCATAGCAGGAATCTTTTTTCTTTTTTTAAAAAAAATCTCTGTCCCCAAAATACTGAAATCCACAATTGCTTTCATAATTTTAATGATTTCCCCATGTATTTATATTTTTTAATTTTCAACATTTTCCTAATTCTATAATCCATGCAGAAAACATCAGTTCTAATCAATTGGCGATTGGAGCATGTGATCGGCAGAGGAATCAGGGGTTGGTTTTGAGTTTTGATTTACTGAGGGAAAACCCGGATCCCTCAGATTCGGATTTTCCCAGATGTGCCAGTTTACCTATCCTAGTAAAAGAACTTTGAAAGATGCCTGCTTCGGAGTTTTAACTTGGGGAGTGGGTTTTCTGGAACACTGACATTTAGGGCAGAATAGGAGTAATAATAATAATTAGAAAAAATAAACATTTAAAAAATGAAATAAATAATTATTTTTTAAGACTTTCTTTTCTTCCTATCGTATGTCCCACTTGGTTGATGGATCTGCTGTGTCTGTGATGCGCTTGGTTAGTTGAGGAGACCGAACTATCAATATGACGATTTTTCAGCCCACACATCATAAAACTTGATGGTGTTTGGTGGCTGAGAGCGAGTGATTGGCCAAGGTCACCCAACTAGCTTCTGTGCCTAAGGGACAACAAGAACCTAGGTCAGGGGTCGGCAGCCTTAAACATTCAAAGAGCCACAAAGGTCTTAACCGGAAGCCCCCATTCAATTCTGGAGCCGACCAGAAGTCCAGTTCTCCCAACATAGTCTCCTCTTAGCGCGGCATCCTTTTTCCTCTGCTGACTGGAAGTCTGGTTCCCTCACCATAGAGTCTCCTCCTAGCATGGCGTCCTTTTCTCTCTACCTGTCCTAATCGAAAGCCTTATCAATTGTGGAGCCGACCAGCAACAGGGAGCCCGCAGCAGAGGGATGAAAGAGCCACATGCAGCTCCAGAGCTGCAAGTTGCTGACCCCTGACCAATGTTTTCTTACTTCTAGTTCAGCATCTTAAGTATTACACAACAGAAAGTTACCTTACAGTTATGTAGTTATGCTGAACAAACTATACTGCCCAAACCTTGGAAAAAGAGTTTCTTATAGTAGACACCAATATTATACTAGCTTGACTTCTCTAAGAAGTCATTCCTTGTGTGATCATGCAACTGAAAAAGTCACACGCACACCCTCTCTCTCTCTCTTACACACACACACACACACACACACACACACACACACGGAGGTTTAAGCCTAAACTCTTTTTCTTCAGTGAATCCTGCAAAATGCAAATCCAAAAAACTGAAACATGTTCAACCTTGAATTATCTAGTCTCCTTTTATAAATTTAATCTTTCATTGGAACAGGACATAACCAGGATTTGTAAACCTGAAATGTGATATAATATATGTAAATATAAATGAGTACATTGGGCAGAATAATTATATATAATTAGTAATGTTTGAAGAGTATATATGATATTTTGTTTTATATTTTAGTGTGTATGGCAGAGATGACTTCAGGATGGTCACACTGTGTCCAATATTTTAATAAAAAATGAATAAATAAAACTATATATAAAAAAATAAATGTGATTTTTTGATTTTCAGAAAGGAGCTTCAAACTGTGTCTACCTTCCCAGCCCCATTTCCATTAACAATGATTCTGATCAAAATAAAGTTTCATTTAATCAGAATCGATGTAATGTTAAGCCCATAGGAAGCTATTTTTAAGACCAATAAAAAAAATGTTTAATTTTGTTTTGCCACAGATTCCAAGTCAGTTTTGCAAAACCTGGTATTCTGTTCTGTGATTTCAACTCCAAGGCTAAACTTTTTTTCTGAATTGAATCAACAGATTAATAAAGAAGTGTTAAATTTATCAGCTGAAGAAGTTTAGCAGATAACAAATGGGTGGAACATTTCTTTTACACTGCTGCTCCTAAAATGGGTGAGTTTTCCCTCTTGGAAAATTATTATAATGAAGAAATGTAAAGGAACATGTCTGTATTACAAGGCTGAATAATAACCAACATATAGTAACCAATCAAACAAAGCTGGTAGTGAGTAAATACTGGAAGAAGATAAATGATTTTATTTTAAAGAGATTAAATATATAATAAAAAAGTATTTTATTCAACTGAACAAAGTATCAAATGGCTAGAAGAAATATTTGAGAAGCAACGGTATTATGGATTGACACTGAGGGTTGGCTTGTAATCATGAAATATAATTAACAGGAGATTAAACAAAGAGTTCAGGTTGTGAAGCATTCATTTCTGAAAGGCTAATGTCAGCATGGAATCAGTGGATTAAAAAAAACCACCTTTATAATAACATTGACTTATTCATAACCATAAGCAAGAGCCAAACTATCAACCCAGAATGGGCACCTTGAACTGGAAGAAATTTTTTTGTTGATCTCATTTTCCTCTCGTACGTTGCATCATTTCCTTTCACAAATCTGCAGATGTAAGAAGGGATATTTGGAAAACACCTTGTCCTTTCTCCATCTCCTAAGACAGAGTTCAACTCGTGGGAACATCTGTCTCTGTCTTGCATCTCCCATACATTAGAGAGAGCAAATCTTGGGACTGAGAATATAAATTAAAACTGACCAAATGTTTTTTTTTTTTAATTAAAATAGTTTTACAACAATTAAATTTTTTCCCCCTCCCCCCCTCCCTCCTAAACCCCCCTCCCCCCCCCCGGACTTCCCGGAGCAAACACAAGGTATAGTTCCTTAAACAAAACAGTCATACATTAAATTTTTAAAATCTAACACAATTATAATCTTTCTCTCTCACATAACCTGACTTCTTCCTAAACTGACCAAATGTTCAGTGTGCAATTCCCATTCTGACAGTCATGTGAAATGAGTCACTTCAGGAATATTCTGAGGAGAAATGTATTTTAGTTTTTTTTCGATAAGAAATTTCTGTGGTAATACTGCATTTTTGTCATAAGTGGAATATAATTGAGGCTTCTGTAAGAGAGAAGTTGCATTTACTTGCATGCACTTCCCCAATATTAGTTTCCAATGAATTTGATATATACAGGCTAGAACCTGATATATAACTTCTCTCCTTTACGTTTATCTCAAAATTGCTACCTGATTTTTTCCCCCTGAAGTCTTTCTCCCTGCCTTTTTCATCAAAATGTGATTGGTATTTTATTCAATTTATTGAAAGAGTCGCTCAGCTACCAAATGCCTCATTCTGTTAACTCCCATTGATAAATTGTATATATATAAAAAACCCACCATCCATTGCTTATGAAATGTATATATTAGACCTCTGCTCCAAAACATTTTAGGATGATGATATGCCACAGTGGGTGTCATAATAAAGCAAGGTGAAAAGTTAAATAATCCTTGCAATTGAAATAGGATATGAAGCTTAAAACATTAAAACTAAATTGAAAAAATAATTTAAAATACCCGTGCAATTCATATTTTAACGTAATGTCTACAGTGTACAGTAATTATTACAGCCATACCTATATTGGGGAGAAATGGAAAAACAAGAGGTTTTTTAAAATAGAAACGACTATCTCAATAGTAACTTCTTCAGCTCTGACTGGATGGTGGGGAATGGAAGGATTTATATTCCTTATTTATTTATTTATTTATTTATTTATTTATTTATTTAATTAATTAGTTAATTAATTAATTAATTAATTAATTAATTAATTAATTAAACTTTTATACCGCCCTTTTCCCAAAGGACTCAGAGCGGTGTACAGCCTACATTAAAACAATTAATATACACACTAAAATAACAGTTAAAAAACTTATTCAATAAAGGCCGAAATTAAAACCATCATTGATCATATAAAATACCCAATAAAATTACAATTAAAAACTTATTCAATAAAAGGCGAAATTAAAACCGTCATTGATCATATAAAATACCCAATAAAATTACAATTAAAAACTTATTCAATAAAAGGCGAAATTAAAACCATCATTGATCATATAAAATACCCAATAAAATTACAATTAAAAACTTATTCAATAAAAGGCGAAATTAAAACCGTCATTGATCATATAAAATACCCAATAAAATTACAATTAAAAACTTATTCAATAAAAGGCGAAATTAAAACCGTCATTGATCATATAAAATACCCAATAAAATAACAATTAAAAAACTTATTCAATAAAAGGCCGAAATTAAAACCGTCATTGATCATATAAAATACCCAATAAAATTACAATTAAAAAATTTAAAATTTAAAATTTAGAATTTAAAAATCAGGCCAGTCCCGCTTGGATAAATAAATAAGTTTTCAGTTCCCGGCGAAAGGTCCGAAGGTCAAGCAATTGGTGTAAACCGGGGGGAAGTTCGTTCCAGAGAGTAGGTGTTCCCACAGAGAAGGCCCTTCCCCTGGGGGCCGCCAGCCGGCACTGCTTGGCGGACGGCACCCTGAGAAGACCCTCTCTGTGAGAGCGCACGGGTCGGTGGGAGGCATGTGGTAACAGCAGGCAGTCCCGTAAGTACCCGGGCCCTAAGCCATGGAGCACTTTCCTTGCAGACAGCTGGTCATTTGCATTCTTTTAGAGAGTAGTTGAGGCCACTTGGAGATTTATATATGTCCTCATGGTCCCTGAGTAGTAAAAAAATCTACTAAATTGTAAGACTACATTAACAGAACTTTGCAAGTCCGAACATACAAATATTCTGCTGCCACTTTTAATTGTTTGACCAATTAAGAGTGGATCCTTCCTAAATTTCTTTCTCTGACCATTAAGCTAATGAAGGCTCCTCACTCTCTTGTCTGGCTGTTTCCTAAACAGGATGCCTTCCTTTTGTCCCCTAAGAGTATCCACACATTTCATTATATTGATAAAGTGCAACCGATCCAGAACTGTCTATCAGTTTTCAATATCAAGGAATCTCCCAATCCACAAATGCTCTATTGTTGCTACTACATGAAATCAATTCCCCTAAAAGATGAACACTCTTTTCACATTCTACACTATGTCAAATAGTGTCAGGGTAATGAAGATTTAAAGCTGACCAGCCCCTTTAAGACTGAGGATGAGTCAGCAGGGTTATTGCCCTTTAAGAAGCTGTCTATATAAAGAAGGCCATTAGAGGGCGTCTCTCTCTCTCTCCTTGTGTATCACTCTCTCTCCTCATATATCTGCATTGTAGTTCTCCATGTAGAGTTGAAGAAGATTGATTGATTGATTGATTGATTGATTGATTGATTGATTGATTGATTGATTGATTGATTGATTGATTGATTGCCTGGCTTTGCTTAGCACATGTATGTATATATAAAAACCCACCATCCATTGCTTATGAAATGTATATATTAGACCTCTGCTCCAAAACATTTTAGGATGATGATATGCCACAGTGGGTGTCATAATAAAGCAAGGTGAAAAGTTAAATAATCCTTGCAATTGAAATAGGATATGAAGCTTAAAACATTAAAACTAAATTGAAAAAATAATTTAAAATACCCGTGCAATTCATATTTTAATGTAATGTCTACAGTGTACAGTAATTATTACAGCCATACCTATATTGGGGAGAAATGGAAAAACAAGAGGTTTTTTAAAATAGAAATGACTATCTCAATAGTAACTTCTTCAGCTCTGACTGGATGGTGGGGAATGGAAGGATTTATATTCCTTATTTATTTATTTATTTATTTATTTATTTAATTAAACTTTTATACCGCCCTTCTCCCGAAGGACTCAGGGCGGTGTACAGCCTACATTAAAACAATTTATATACACACTAAAATAACAATTAAAAAACTTATTCAATAAAAGGCCGAAATTAAAACCATCATTGATCATATAAAATACCCAATAAAATTACAATTAAAAAATTTAAAATTTAAAATTTAGAATTTAAAAATCAGGCCAGTCCCGCTTGGATAAATAAATAAGTTTTCAGTTCCCGGCGAAAGGTCCGAAGGTCAAGCAATTGGCGTAAACCGGGGGGAAGTTCGTTCCAGAGAGTAGGTGCTCCCACAGAGAAGGCCCTTCCCCTGGGGGCCGCCAGCCAGCACTGCTTGGCGGATGGCACCCTGAGAAGACCCTCTCTGTGAGAGCGCACGAGTCGGTGGGAGGCATGTGGTAACAGCAGGCAGTCCCGAAGTACCCGGGCCCTAAGCCATGGAGCGCTTTCCTTGCAGACAGCTGGTCATTTGCATTCTTTTAGAGAGTAGTTGAGGCCACTTGGAGATTTATATCTGTCCTCATGGTCCCTGAGTAGTAAAAAAATCTACTAAATTGTAAAACTACATTAACAGAACTTTGCAAGTCCGAACATACAAATATTCTGCTGCCACTTTTAATTGTTTGACCAATTAAGAGTGGATCCTTCCTAAATTTCTTTCTCTGACCATTAAGCTAATGAAGGCTCCTCACTCTCTTGTCTGGCTGTTTCCTAAACAGGATGCCTTCCTTTTGTCCCCTAAGAGTATCCACACATTTCATTATATTGATAAAGTGCAACAGATCCAGAACTGTCTATCAGTTTTCAATATCAAGGAATCTCCCAATCCACAAATGCTCTATTGTTGCTACTACATGAAATCAATTCCCGTAAAAGATGAACACTCTTTTCACATTCTACACTATGTCAAATAGTGTCAGGGTAATGAAGATTTAAAGCTGACCAGCCCCTTTAAGACTGAGGATGAGTCAGCAGGGTTATTGCCCTTTAAGAAGCTGTCTATATAAAGAAGGCCATTAGAGGGCGTCTCTCTCTCTCTCCTTGTGTATCACTCTCTCTCCTCATGTATCTGCATTGTAGTTCTCCATGTAGAGTTGAAGAAGATTGATTGATTGATTGCCTGGCTTTGCTTAGCACATGTATGTATATATACTGTATATGACTTGTATATAAACCACTTTTTGCAAGACAAACCTCTATGTCCTGTATTTCGCTCCTGGGTTGTCTCAAAATAGTAGTCACACTGTGCACACTCTAACAAATAGACATTAAATATCCCTTCTTTCTGAGTTTTTTAATAGATGAGGGTGAAGGTTCGTTCTTTGAGCTTCTAAGTTGGTTTCCAAATTTTTGTTACCAATGTAGGCAAACACCTTCAGTGGAGTTTATTTTTAATATAGATTTCTATAAGGATAAAGAATTTGATGATCCAAGTGACCTAACAATTCTATCAACAATTCGCTTGTCTTCATCTATCCCACTAAAGAATCGAATAACAGCTCATCACGTCTACAACCAGAGAAGCTGTGACAAGAGAAATAAAGCTCGATGCTCTCAACCTAATTGTAATAGCTGCCTGCAAATTTATGGCTGATTTTGCCTGGGACTTCCAATCTAATTTCCCGTACAAAGTTCTAGCAAGTCCTGGATTTCACACCAATATTCTGGATTAGTTCAGCTAAATTGGTGAAATGCCCAGAAGACATTATGCTATGTGCTATGAAATTGTGCTATGGGCTCAGTCACAGAATCTCTGACAAATTTTGCTGAGGTACCGTCTCAGTTCACTTGAAAAACTATTGCATCATGTCTGTATTTTTAACACACCCTTCATCAACAAGAAACTAGAAGGGATTTTTTTTAAAAAAAGTTACAATTAATTGCAGTGAAAATTTACCATACTCTAATTTCTTTATATAAAAATAAAGGGGAAAAAGTGAGGCTCATAGGAAGCTTTGAAGAAAGAATTTCATGTAGAAAATGATTAGAAAAATGCATTCAGCATAGGAAATAATAAACTGATACAGGGTGGTATTGCATCTTTGCACATTTTTAAATGATTGACATATCCTGGTGATATTTTTGCATAGTTTGCCACAAAAGCTAGGAAAGCTAAAAAAAGCTAAGAAACAAAAAAAAAATCAATGCAATTCTTCTAATAACTCATTTAAAATAAATCTTAAAAACCTGAATAGAATAGAATAGAATAGAATAGAATAGAATAGAATAGAATAGAATAGAATAGAATAGAATAGAATAGAATAGATTTTTTTTATTGGCCAAGACACACAAGGAATTTGTCTTGGTGCATTTGCTCTCAGTGTACATAAAGAAAAGATACGTTCATCAAGAATTCTAAGGAACAACACTTAATCATAGTCATAGGGTACAAATAAGCAATCAGGAAACAATATCAATATAAATCATAAGGATACAAGCAACAAAGTTACAGTCATACAGTCATAAGTGGAAGAAGATGGGTGATGGAAACGATAAGATTAATAGTAATGCAGACTTAGTAACTAGTTTGACAGTGTTGTGGGAATGAGTTATTTAGCAGAGAGATGGCGTTTGGGGAAAAACTGTTCTTGTGTCTAGTTGTTCTGGTGTGCAGTGCTCTATAGCGTCGTTTTGAGGGTAGGAGTTGAAACAGTTTATCTCCTGGATGTGAGGGATCTGTAAATATTTTCACAGCCCTCTTCTTGATTCATGCAGTATACAGGTCCTCAATGGAAGGCAGGTTGGTAGCAATTATTTTTTCTGCAGTTCTAATGATCCTCTGAAGTCTGTGTCTGCCTTGTTGGGTTGCAGAACCAAACCAAACAGTTACAGAGGTGCAGATGACAGACTCAATAATTCCTCTGTAGAACTGTATCAGCAGCTAAATAGCTCGGATTCTCAAATTCTGAGTTTATTATTGTTTATTGCAGTATTCATTTATTACTAGTACTGAGTTTATTTATTTGTAAAATTTATTATTTGTACAAATAAATCAAGGTGAGCATATGCAACATACCACCCTCCTATTTTCCCCACAACAACTCTTTGAGGTAGGCTGGGCTGAGAGAAAGTCACTGGCCCCAAAACACCCAACTGGTTTTCATGGCTAAGGATTTATTTATTTTTATTTTATTTATTTATTTCGATTTTTATACCGCCCTTCTCCCGAAGGACTCAGGGCGGTGTACAGCCAAGTAAAATTCAATATATAAACATTAAGAGAAAGTTAAAAAGCATATTATAATGTGGCCCAAATTTTAAAACAAATTTAAATCTTAAAATATAAATAACCCCAGTAAAATTTCAGTCCAGTCCCGCTTGAATAAATAGGTGCGTTTTCAGCTCACGGCGAAAGGTCCCAAGATCAGGCACTTGACGTAAGCCAGGGGGAAGTTCATTCCAAAGCGTAGGAGCTCCTACAGAGAAGGCCCTTCCCCTGGGGGCTGCCAACCGACATTGCTTGGCGGACGGCACCCGGAGAAGGCCCTCTCTGTGTGAGCGTACGGGTCGGTGGGAGGCATAAGGTAACAGCAGGCGGTCCCGTAAGTACCCGGGTCCTAAGCCATGGAGTGCTTTAAAGGTGGTAACCAAAATCTTGAAGCGCACCCAAAAGACCACAGGAAGCCAGTGCAAACAGCGCAGGATTGGTGTTACATGGGAGCAACGAGTTGCCCCCCCTATTACCCGCGCAGCTGCATTCTGGACTAACTGCAGCCTCCGGGTGCACTTCAAGGGCAGCCCCATGTAGAGAGCATTGCAATAGTCCAAGCGGGAAGTGACAAGGGCATGAGTGACCGTGCATAAGGCATCCCGGTCAAGGAAGGGGCGCAACTGGCGCACCAAGCGTACTTGGTGGAAGGCCCTCTTGGAGACGGCCGCCAAATGGTCGTCAAACGACAGCCGCCCATCCAAGAGGACACCCAAATTGCGCACCCTCTCCGTTGGGGCCAATAACTGCCCCACAGCCAGCTGCGGCTGCAGCTGACTGTACCGGGTGCCGGCATCCACAGCCACTCCGTCTTGGAGGATTGAGCTTGAGTCTGTTTCTCCCCATCCAGACCCGTCCGGCCTCCAGACACCGGGACAGCACTTCGACAGCTTCGTTGGGGTGGTCCGGGGTGGAAAAGTACAGCTGAGTGTCATCAGCGTACAGATGATAACTCACCCCGAAACCACTGATGACCTCACCCAGCGGCTTCATGTAGATGTTGAACAGGAGGGGCGAGAGAATCGACCCCTGTGGCACCCCACAAGTAAGGCGCCTCGCGGTCGACCTCTGCCCCCCTGTCAACACCGTCTGCGACCGGTCGGAGAGATAGGAGGAGAACCACCGATAAACGGTGCCTCCCACTCCCAACCCCTCCAACCGGTGCAGCAAGATACCATGGTCAATGGTATCGAAAGCCGCTGAGAGATCTAATAGGACCAGGGCAGAGGAACAACCCCTATCCCTGGCCCTCCAGAGGTCATCCACCAACGCGACCAAAGCTGTCTCCGTACTGTGACCGGACCGGAAGCCGGACTGGAACAGGTCTAGATAGACAGCTTCATCCAGGTACCGGGGAAGCTGCCATGCAACCACACTCTCTACAACCTTCGCCAGAAAGCGAAGGTTGGAGACTGGACGATAATTTCCCAAAATAGCTGGGTCCAGGGAAGGCTTCTTGAGGAGGGGTCTCACCACCGCCTCTTTCAAGGCGGCAGGGAAAACCCCTTCCAACAATGAAGCATTTATAATTCCCCGGAGCCAGCCTCGTGTCACTTCCTGAGTAGCCAGCACCAGCCAGGAAGGACACGGGTCCAGTAAACATGTGGTCGCATGTAGCTTCCCCAGTAACCTGTCCACGTCCTCGAGAGCCACAGTCTCAAACTCATCCCAAATAACCTCAACAAGACGTGCCTCTGCCATCCCACTTGGATCATCGCAATTTTGGTCTAAACTATCCCGAAGCTGAACAATTTTATCGTATAGATAACCGTTAAACTCCTCGGGACGTCCCTGCAGGGGGTCATCCCGCCCCCCCTGTTGAAGGAGGGAGCGAGTCACCCGAAACAGGGCGGCCGGGCGGTTATCTGCCGATGCAATGAGGGTGGAAACGTAGGAAAGTTTTGCCTCCCTCATTGCCACTAGGTAGGTCTTAGTAAAAGAACTCACTAGTGTCCGATCAGCCTCAGAACGGCTAGACCTCCAGGTACTCTCTAGGCGTCTTCTTCAGTGTTTCATCACCCTCAGCTCCTCAGAGAACCAGGGAGCCAAGTGAGATCTACGCCGGGTCAGAGGCCGCAAAGGCACGACACGGTCCAAAGCCCCAGCCGCGGCCCGCTCCCAGGATTATAGATAAGAGTTGCATTTTGGTCACTGGATTAGACAAACCATGCTGGCCAATTTCCTTTAGCCTCATTGTGATGCTCTGAGTTCATTTCATATGTACATTCATTTCCTCTGGATGGTTGAAGGACCTGCTGTTGCAAATGTGGAAATATGCAATGGACCACTAATGAAAAGGAGTAATATTTGTACTGCGTGAACAAAAACCTATTTCCATTACCCTGACTAGTCCAAGAAATGGAACTTTATATTCAGTTTCCTAAGGTAACTATAAAGTTACTTATACCTTGAACTGGGGGGAACTAACGTAATTCATTCATTAAACCTTGGTTTAATTTTGAAAGTGGCACGTATTCTTAAATATATGGAATGCTGCAGGCCTGAGAGGAACTGCCACTGACTCCAAATGCAGTTTTTCTAGAATGTTCTTATCACTCCCAAATGGAAACTGTTAAAGTTGTCCATTCAAGCTTCTTTTTTTAATTAACAGTATAGAAACTGAGGCAAAGAGGCTGCAATAAAACTACTTTATTTCTAATATTTCTAATCACACCAGGACAGCTTAGCTGGTGGCTGGCCAATTTTAACATTAAAAAAGTCAGGGTAATCACACTCAATAATGGAAGACTGATTAAGTCCTTGCTCCCATGTTTATCTGCACAATGAAATTACTCCAAAACGACAAATCCTGCCAAGTCATCCCAAATTACATCTAATGTTTGATAGTTGAAGGTGGCCATCAAAGAACTATTTTTATAATAGTCACCTTTTTCTAATTCAGGACGCCAAAGCCGAGCACTCCTTTAAAAAAACACCATAACTTTATTAATTTTAAAAAATAAAACCTAAAGATTAAAAACTAACAAAGTCAAATGGTCAAAGAGAGGAATAGATAGAAAAGAAAGAAGGAGAAATAGCCTCTAGTTCAGACCAACTGTTGCTTAAGACAAGCAACCATCAAAGGAAATTGTATAGCTGAGCAGATAATAGGCTCCTTTACGACTTACAGTGTCTATCTTAAGGCAGAATTGGTGATCAAGAAGATTTAAGCACTTGAATGTGGGTCACTGGTGCTAACCTCCTAGATCAGGGTTCCCCAACCCCTGGTCTGTGGACTGGAACCAGTCTGCAGCATTCCAGAAACTGGACTGCACAAACAAGTGAAGTCCCACCCATGGGATGCAGGCAGCATATTAAACCATGCCCCCTCCTCTGGTCCATGGAAAAACTTTCTTCCATGGAGCTGGTCCCTGGTGCCCATAAATTTGGGGGCCACTGTCCAAGATGATCAAATAATTCTCAACTTTGACTTCAATTCAATTCTGTTCCTATAAAATGAATGGTGACCCCACAGCCTGGCCTGTATTTTGGCAATTTATTTACCTAATTCATTTGCTTCTAATTGGATTTCTGCTCTAAATCTCTGGATTACTTGACTACATTATTCCCTGTGAATTTCTAATTGTCTAGCCCTGCTGGGATAAATACTTGCAATCTGTCCTTCAGATTAGAATTAGGAGTTGATATTTCTATTTTCTACAGTACCTCTGACACAAAATTGTTGAGTCTTGGATTAATTATAATGATTTAGCTTTATGATTTAGGGATCCTGTTTGGTTAAGGCACCAGGCCAGAAACAGGGGGAAATGTGAGTTCTAGTCCCAATTTGGACATGGAGATATAAGAGATATAAATAAAATTTAAAAAGTAATAAATTTGCTGGTGTATAGCTCCTACTTATTACTGCAACATTTAGTCTCTTTACCCTGTTGGTGGTGGTGGAGGCTGCATTTAAAAGGGAAAATGCAGGAATTCCTTTTGTGGAAAGCTATCTCAAATCTCAGGTTGGTTCTGAAGTTACATGTAAAATCTAGAAAACAGTCCATAGTGAATAGGAATAAAATTAACTGGATAAACAGAATAATGTTTTATTATCCCTAAAATACAAACCATTCAGAATTTAGCACTATAAGAAGAGGAGTGAGTAGTAGTCATAGCTAACTCAATGGCATTATTCTAAGAGATGTAGTTTCTCCTTAGACATGTTGCGTTATTAGAATAGAATAGAATAGAATAGAATAGAATAGAATAGAATAGAATAGAATAGAATAGAATTTTTTATTGGCCAAGTGTGATTGGACACACAAGGAATTTGTCTTGGTGCATATGCTCTCAGTGTACATAAAAGGAAAGATACGTTCATCAAGAATTCTAAAGTACAACACTTAATGATAGTCATAGGGTACAAATAAGCAATCAGGAATCAATATCAATATAAACCATAAGGATACAAGCAACGAAGTTGCAGTCATACAGTCATAAGTGGAAGAGATGGGTGATGGGAATGATGAGAAGATTAATAGTGGTGCAGCCTTAGTAAATTACAATCAGTGTGAAACAATCAACTGGAAATTTGACTATTTGATAAGATTCTTATAGAGAGAAGATTCCCAGAGATCCAAATCATGGTTGTCCCAAAGGTGCTTTTTTCAAGAGGCAACTGAACTTTTTGTTTTTATTTGATGACGTTTCACTTCTCATCCAAAAAGCTTCTTCAGCTCTGACTGGATGGTGAGGAATGGAGGGATTTACCATAATCCTTGCAGACAGCTGGTCATTTAGAGAGTCTTTGAGGCCACTTTGAAGTTTATCTGTGTCATCAGAGTCACCTGAGTAGTGCAAATGGGTGTGGAGCCTTCTTGGAACAGCTGAAAGGATTGTGTTGTAGACCAGAGATAGATGATGTCTATCTCCAAAAAACCCCATTTGGATTAGAAGCAAAATGTCTTCAAAGAAAAACAAGGAAGTCCAGTTGCCTCTTGAAAAAAAGCACCTGTGGAATGACTATTTGGTAGAAATAGAATGCTTGTTTTCAGAGATTTTTAAAGATTGCAATTGGCACATTTTCAGTGCCTTTTTACAAAGATCAAAACAGTATTTGTACACAGTGTATCAGCCATACTCACAAGGATGTCCAAACACCCAAAGATGAAAGCATACTTGGAAGAAACATGCCAGGAGAAATATAATTTTTTTTTATTTTGTCACAACATTACATACAAGCACATACAATGAAAGGAAACAATAGGACAGGAAAGGTAGGTACTTTTGTGCACTTATGCACCCCCCTTACAGTCCTCTTAGGAATGGGGTGAGTTCAATGGTAGACAGTTTTTGGTTAAAGCTTTTGGGAATTTGAGAAGAGACCACAGAGTCAGGCAGTGTGTTCCAAGCGTTAACAACTCTGTTACAAAAGTCATATTTTCTGCAATCAAGATTGAAGCGGTTAACGTTAAGTTTAAATCTATTGTTTGCTCTTGTATTATTGTGATTGAAGCTGAAGTAGTCTTTTACAGGAAGGACATTGCAATAGATGATTCTGTCTGTTAAACACAGGTCTTGTCAGAGTCGGCAGAGTTCTAAATTTTCTAATCCCAGGATCTCAAGTCTGGTGGTATAAGGTATTTTGTTGTTTTCAGAGGAGCGGAGAACTCTTCTTGTAAAATATTTCTGGATTCGTTCAATTGTATTAATGTCAGAGATGTGGTATGGGTTCCAGACAGGTGAGCTGTATTCAAGAATAAGTCTAGCAAATGTTTTGTATGCTCTGGTTAGTAATGTAGAGTTTTTGGAGAAGAAGCTACGCAAAATTAGGTTTACAACTCTTAGAGCCTTTTTTGCTATGTAGTTGCAGTGGGCTTTGGCACTTAGATCATTTGATATGAAAACTCCAAGGTCTTTTACAGGGTGGGGGTCATCTGTAAGGTAATGTCCATCAAGTTTGTACTTAGTGTTTGGGTTCTTTTTTCCAATATGTAAGACTGAGCATTTGCTGGTTGAGATTTGGAGTTACCAAGTTTTAGACCAATCGGATACAAAGTCAAGGTCTTTGTGAAGGGTAGTAGTATTGTTGGTGGTGTTAAATAGTTTGACAACATCAGCAAAGAGAACACAATAACTTGAGATATGGTCACAGAGATCATTTATGTATAGTATGAAGAGTATTAATTATAGTATTAATTTCAAATTAATGGGAACAGGAATAAATATCTATACCTTAGTCTGAAGTTTGAACTAGATAGAGTGAGTAGATCTCTCAAGTCAGAACAGCTCACAAAAGGAAACTGTCTGGATCTGCTCAATCCCCTACTTACGGAAGAGGTAATCTGCAGGTTTGTATAGGTGTTTCCTGAGCCACGGTGGCGCAGTGGTTGGAGTGCAGTATTGCAGGCTACTTCTGCATACTGCCAGCTCCCTGTAATTTGGCAGTTCAAATCTCACCAGGTTCAAGGTTGACTCAGCCTTCCATCCTTCTGAGATCGGTAAAATGAGGACCCAGATTATTGGGGGCAATACGCTGACTCTGTAAACAGTTTAGAGAGGGCTATAAAGCCCTGTAAAGCGGTATATAAGTCTAAGAAGTGTTATTGCTATTTATATTAGGTGATAGCTACACTGAAGCTATATGGTACCTGCTTCATTTTACTTTGCTTTAGCTCTACAGGAAAATTGACTTCACAATACTTACTGCCTAAAAGATTTTTCCTTCTCTGTCATGTTTGAACTATTTTGTTTCTAATAGAAAGTTCCCTGATGTTGGATCTTCCTCTAACAGATTTATCATGTATTCAAATCTCTGATTAGCCCATAAGGTAGTCCTTGACTTACAACAGTTCATTTAGTGACCATTTGAGATTACAAGGCACTGAAAAAAATGACTTATTACCGTTTTTCACACTTGTGACCATTGCAGCATTCCCATGGTCAGGTGGTTAAAATTCAGACCCATCCTATTCATGATGGGTGCAGTGTCTTGGGGTCATGTGATCAACTTTTGGGACTGTCTAACTTTGCTTGTCTCATTGACAAGCAAGGTCAATGGGAAAACCAGATTCACTTAAAACCATGTTACTAACTTAACAATTGCATTGATTCACTTAACAACTGTGGTAAGAAAGGTCGTAAAATGGGGCAAAATTCACTTAACAACTATCTCACTTGGCTCAATTGTGGTTGTAACTGGAGGACTACCTGTACACCCCTGTTATAATTGAAATTTCCTGTTGAATGATAGAGTTTGGAAATAACAGGGCAAATACTTTATCAAGTTTCTCTTGTTCATGGTAATACAAGGTAAGGTAAAGGTTCCCTTTGCACATATGTGCTAGTCATTCCTGACTCTTGGGGATGGTGCTCATCTCCATTTCAAAGCTGTCAGAAGACGTCTCCATGAATGAATTACTTCATTCTCAGCGTAGTTCAACTAAATTAAAGCAAATTCCTCCCAACACAATTCTTCAGTCCTATCACCAACCTTGGTCCAATTAGGCAAACTGCCAAAGGCCTTGCTTGGCAAATGTTCAGAAGACACTGATACAAATGCAACAAGACAAAGCTATCAACATTGTTTTCCAGCAAAGAGCACAAACGCTGTTGCTGGTCTTTTAAGCCTTATGGGAGGGGCCAATCATCTCTTGGCCCTACTCCCGAGTCGTCCTCTTTGCTTGAGTTGCTCTTGCCTTCTGGAACCTCTTCTCTATGCATGCATTAGGAACAGGCTCCTTCTGTTCCCCTGCCTTATCACTGTCAGTCTCTGGAGGCTCTGGAGTCTGCATCTCACTCCCCAATGGCCCTGGCCCCACCTCAGCCTCCGACGCAGAGCCCTCATCCGGGCCTTCCCCAGCCTCCAGGACTGGCCACGCTCTTCCTCAGCCTCAGCCTCATCACTGACTCCGTTGCCAGCTCTGCCGGCTGCTGGCGGACCACAACAACATCATACGAAGATAGATTTTTGCAAGCATCTGAATTAACTGTGAATTTCAGCCATCTGCTTTTGTAGTTTCTACAATATAATATGCTGAGTCTATTTCTCTTATTGTCAGACCATACAAATAGAGGAACAGCAAACAGCATCAAATAACATCTGGCTTTCCAAATGAACCAGCTAGAAATTCAGTAAGTGAGGTGACAGAGTAGCAAAAAAAAAAAAAAAAAGGCTTTCCAAATGTTAAATAGTCTGATGAGGTTCTTTTGCTGAAATCAGAGACAATTTACTAAAATGAAAGCTTTTGTATTAATATGTAGAATTGAGGAAGGGGTTTTTTTGCCCCAAATGTTCTAGAACGTTTCCATGATTACTGTAATCAGTCCCGGGGATAACCAATCCGAGATCTAAGAACTGCATGCATGCCCTTTAAAGTTTTGATTGTGTCTTCTCTAGGGTTAAAAGAAAAATTGCCTGCTCAGGTAAGTTCTGAATGTGACCAAAAGCCAAATTGAACACATGCACCTGAAATAGTTATACAGAAGCTGAAGTTAATTAAATTGAAATCACATTTAAATTCAGGATGTTGTGTTGCCCTACCCACCTTTTGAAGTAGGCCCCGGCATGCCAGAGGCCAAGCGAAGTCTGCCCATGCTCTAATAAAGGTTGTATGTTTCTGATCTTGTCCAATGATTGATGAGCTTTCACAGACGATCTTTGAGTCAATGCTTCTTACAGCTAGTTCAGGCAGGTGGAATTAGCATTCAGTCAAGCGAGCTTATCACAAGTCAGTTGAACATCGGCAAGACTGAAATATGGATGAGATGAGCATTAGGTAAAAATAAAGATACTAGGAGTAAAATTGCAGGTTGAGATCTGAAGAAAAATATCGACCTGAAATTTCAGTCAAAATAGGATGGTTATTGGGAGATTATTGGCAACATTTATTTATTTTATTGCTTGCTGGGTTGATTTGGGCACTGCCTGACACCAGACTCACTCTAATGAGTGATAGCAGAAGAGATGGAGAACTTAAAGATCATCCAAAACAGGCCACCAATGAATTCAATGAGACGTTGCTGATAACAGCAACAATAATGCCAATAGATTTATTCGCACTTCCCTTCTTTGCATGCTTTTATACCAGGAAAATGGGCGAAGAGGCTATTAACTTATAAAAGGACATGTTTGATCCAAGCTGTAGTGAATTCATTTTTAAATTGATTGGGGAAATCAAAACTGCCCACCCAATGGATTACAGACAAAAGGTATTATCTGATCAACAGCTGTTTGTGTCTTTATTTTTTTTCTCTCTCTCTCTTTCTGTCCTTCTTTTGCAATAATCTCACTGGGAGATTCATCTGATTTAATAAAGACATTTGATAGAAAAACTCAGGACCCGAACATAAAAATGTCAAAGCTGGAATAGTTAATAGCCTGATCTGGGATATACTGAGACAGCTAATGAATGTAGCTATTAGGATAGCAATCTTTAGCAAACCACTTTTTCCAGCTGGTGTGCTGAGGGAGTTTTCAGTCATCTGCCCTCTGGTGAAATCTAAGTAACGTTCCTGTTTAATCATGCTCTATCTTTCGTTTCTCTCCACTATATACAGCAGTATATGAAGGCTACAGAAATCAGTTGAACTTGCCTAAAGAAATAATTATTGTTTGCTTATAATAAGATAAGAAATGACGATGAGGTATTTTATCTGCCTGTGAACCGCCCTGAGTCCCTAGGGAGATAGGGCGGTATACAAATTTGAATAAACTAAACTAAACTAAACTAAACTGATCAAAGCAGTAGCACTTAGACTTATATGCCGCTTTACAGTGCTTTACAGCCCTCTCTAAGCAGTTAGACAGAGTCAGCCTACTGCCCCCAACAATCTGGGTTCTCATTTTACCAACCTCGGAAGCCTGGAAGGCTGAGTCAACCTTGAGCCAGTGAGATTTGAATTGCCAAACTTCAGGGAGTTCAGTTGCTAGTCAGCAGAAGTTGCCTGCAGTGCTGCATTCTAACCACTGTGCTACCACGACTGCTGCTGCTGCTGATTTTGATGATGATGATGATGAATATGAAATCAGAAGCTGCACTGAAATCATTACAAAATACTCCTTAGATACCTAATAGTGATATGCAATGTCATTTGGACCTTGGAAATGTTCCAGTCCAACCCTCTGCTTAAGACATTTACATTGATCCAATTATTAAAAAGTAATGGGGCCAAAAGGTATCCTTGTTCAGCTGTTTTGCTAGTTGGCATTTTATATGAGACATACTTGGCTACAAGACATCTCATTCCCAAAGTAGTAATGGAGTAACTGAATAACAGAGTTGGAAGGTACCTTGGAGGTCTTCTAGTCCAACCCTCTGCTCAAGCAGGAAACCCTATACCCATGATGGTGAACCTATGGCATGGAGGCCACAGATGGCATGCAGAGCCATCTCTGCGGGCACACGAGCCGACGCCCAGGTCAGCTCCACCACGCATGCCCATATGCCTCCTGTCGGCCAGCTGATTTTGGGGTCTCTGCTGGGAGGCATGTGCGCATGCAGGGGGTTTAGTTTAGTTTAGTTTATTTAGACTTTTATACCGCCCTTCTCCCGAAGAACTCAGGGCGGTTCACAGCCAAGGTAAAAACAACACAATATATACAGTAAAAACAATGATAAAAATCTTATTAGACATCAGGCCAGATTAAAAACTATTAAAACATAAAAACCCCAAATTAAATCAAAATCTTAAAACTGCTAAAAAAATTATTTTTAAAATTTCTATGCCAGTCCTGCGCGAATGAATAGGTAGGTCTTCAACTCGCGGTGAAAGGTCCGAAGGTCAGGTAGTTGTCGTAATCCTGGGGGAAGTTCATTCCAGAGGGTGGGAGCCCCCACAGAGAAGGCCCTTCCCCTGGGGGCCGCCAGCCGACATTGTTTGGCGGACGGCACCCTGAGGAGTCCCTCTCTGTGAGAGCGCACGGGTCGGTGGGAGGTAATCGGTAGCAGTAGGCGGTCCCGTAAATAACCCGGTCCTAAGCCATGGAGCGCTTTGAAGGTAGTAACCAAAACCTTGAAGTGCACCCGAAAGACCACAGGTAGCCAGTGCAGTCTGCACTGCACTGAGGTGAGGAGTGAGGGTGGGGGTGGTCATGTGCACATGCATAGGGGGGGTGGGGTGCGGTGCCCTCCCGTGCCCGGTTTTGGTCCCAGGAGGCTTCAGGGAGGCCTGCAAGCACCAAAATGGGGGTCATGCATGCATGCATAGGAGGAGGGGGGAGTGTGGGGGTCGTATACGCATTGCGGGACCTGCAGCGCCTGCAAGGGGCATTGTATTATGGGTGTCGGCACATGTGTTCATGTGTGCTTTCGGCACCTGAGGAAAAAAAGGTTCGCCATCATTGCCCTATACCATTTAGACAAATGGTTGTCCAATCTTTTCTTTAGAATCTCCAGTGTTGGAGTGCCCACAATTCCTGGAGGCAAGTTGATCCACTGATGAATTCTTATGTCAGGAAATTTCTCTTTAGTTCTAGGTTGGTGTTTTTTCTTTCTTTCTTTCTTTTTTTTTTTTTTGCATATATATCCCACCCTTCTCCGAAGACTCAGGGCGGCTTACACTATGTCAAGCAATAGTCTTCATCCATTTGTATATTATATACAAAGTCAACTTATTGCCCCCAACAATCTGGGTCCTCATTTTACCTACCTTATAAAGGATGGAAGGCTGAGTCAACCTTGGGCCTGGTGGGACTAGAACCTGCAGTAATTGCAAGCAGCTGCTGTTAATAACAGACTGCATTAGCCTGTTGAGCCACCAGAGGCCCTGGTTCATCCATTGCTTCTTGTCCTGCCTTCAGGTGCTTTAGAGAATAGGTTGACTTCCTCTTCTTTATGCAGCCCCCTAATAGTGGATGTTAGGAGCATTGCTAACATCCACTCACTGCTAGGGCAGCCCTTTTATTAAACTAAACATACCCAATTCCTACAACCGTTGTTTGTATGTTTTAGCCTCCAATCCCCTAATTATCTTTGTTGCTCTTCTCTGCACCCTTTCTACTCTCACAACATCTTTTTTTATATATCATGGCAACCAAAACTGAATGCAAGGTATTCAGCTCATAAGTGAATAAGCACGTTTATAAATATTTGGGAAATCTGAAAAAGCCGTTATTGCAAATGAAGAGCAAATCAAGCTCAGAATCCTGCTAGCAATTAAGGAAAATCCTAGTCTATCCTAATTGATGAAAATACATTCAGGGTCATAAACTTGGGCGCAATATTAGTAATTCAATATACTGCAGGAATAGTCAGCTGGATTCAGACCTTGATAACTTTAAAAAGCAGATTTATATTTTACCATAGAATATGGGGTGAAGGCTTTTACAAGTAAAACAAATTATAGAGGAAGAAAACTATATCCATACAAGAAAGGAACTTTATTGAAAAAAAAATCTCAGAGAGAAGGTTAGCTGCAGAAATCGAATCTAAACATGACTGTATAAAGCAACTTGAAATGAGATTAGAAAATTGGAAAACCACAGCAGTCCATGGGCATTTAAGATTCTGAAGGAAAATTGGATGACCTCAAAACATGGGCAGTGGCTAAAGGATAGTACATTAAAAAATAAAAAATGATTTTGCTGCTCAAGAAATAGCACGACATAGCACTATCATCAACACAAAAATAGCTTAATAGTAAGTGCTGATTGTGATGAGGTAAAGATGAAACGATTGAACGCCTAATAACTAAATGCAGCAAAATTGCATATATTGATTACAAAAAAAAGCAGAATTGATTTGGGGAGATACTATGCTACCATAGCATAAATAATGTTCATGAAAAGAACCCTATTTGGTTTATTAATGTGATGGCCCAAGACTTAGGAATGTTGAAGAACTGGAATTGAAAGGGGAAAAAAGCATACCAGGATTTATTTGCAAAAATTGGGGAAAAAAACTCATAATCATAATGGCTAGAATGGGAAATTAGATGAAATACACAAGGACTTAGAATTTGGATGATCTAAATTTATGACAAGACACAAAACCAGAGCTTCTGAATAACTCATCCATAAATAGACACTATCTTATAATTCCCTAGCTCCTGAGTTGAGTTAAGGCTGCCATCTTGACTTTGATCCTGATGCACCCTATGGACACCCTATGGACAGCCCTATAATCAGCCAAGACTCAATATACATGTGGTTCTCAATGGAAATATTCAGTTATAATTGAGACATAAAATTAAACTATTTATAAAAGCTTCAACTGTGAACCGTGAATGAGGAAGCATTAGGAGCTGGTAAATTCTTTAGATGTTAGTAATGCTGCAAAGCTTCAACTGGATAATTTTAAGGATTCCACTCTAATACATTCTGAATATTCCTCTATCTCTCTTTTTAAGAAATGATCACATTGTGAAGATTATTGAACTCTTTCAGCTCCATAGTACGAACTTATGATTCACCGATGTAACAATTTTATCTGAAACGTTCTTTGCCTTTGAAATATCTCTGTCAATTTGAATCAAGCCCGAAGCATTTCAGCCTCAGCCTCTTTGTTCTCTTAAATTAAGGGCACTGAAAAATCATTCCATTATAAACGGACATCTTTTCTAGCTTGTACGGTACAATGACTAAGAGAATGACCTACAAATGAAAATGTTCCCCATAAACATCTCACCTTTGCTTGTGACAAGCTCAGTGGGACAAAGCCTGAGGCAGCTTGATATTTTTTGACCCTCTGCTACCTGTCCTATATGATACGATAAGACACTGTCAGGAGCTGCAAGATGTTAAATTGTTGAATTTCAAGTGTAGGCTTTGTGCAGCTAAATACCTTTGAGCCCTGGACGTTCAAGCCTTGGATTATCTGAATAGAATAGAATAGAATAGAATAGAATAGAATAGAATAGAATAGAATAGAATAGAATAGAATAGAATAGAATAGAACAGAACAGAGTAGAGTAGAGTAGAGTAGAGTAGAATAGAATAGAATAGAATAGAATAGAATAGAATAGAATAGAATAGAATAACAGAGTTGGAAGGGACCTTGGAGGTCTTCTAGTCCAACTCCCTGCTTAGGCAGGAAACCCTATACCACTTCAGACAAATTGTTATCCAACATCTTAAAAACTTCCAGTGTTGGAGCATTCACAACTTCTGGAGGCAAGTTGTTCCCCTGATTAATTGTTTTAACTGTCAGGAAATTTCTCCTTAGTTCTAAGTTGCTTCTCTCCTTGATTAGTTTTCCACCCATTGCTTCTTGTCCTGCCCTTAGGTACTTTGGAGAATAGCTTGACTCTCATCTTAGTCAGGATACATTCTGAGGAATGGTAAGTAACTGTTGGGGTAGTGGGCTCATTTGGAATTTGAGAGCATTCAAAGATGACGTTCCCTTCCAGAATAACTCGTGCTCCTTCCAACCGCAGGGGAGAGAAAACCCCCCCGCACTCCGGAGCACTCCACTCACGTTTACCGATATTGATATTTGGGATATTTGGGATTGTGTTGGTTTTCCTTATTCTCTTTTGTACGATATTCTGTTTATTCTTGACTCTTCTTTATTACGTATTTAAAATTTGCAAACTTAGCTACTTCGTGTCACCTGCTTGCCTTATGGCTGTTGTATGTGTTAAAAAATTTGAGTAAAATTCTTATTTTAGATAAGAAAAATGAAAATTTACCATACCTGATATGTATTTGTATAAACCTTTTTTGACTAATAAAAACTTTTTGAATAAGTAAAAAAAAAAAAAAAAAAAAAAAAAAAAAAAAAAAGATGACGTTCCCTTGTTGTTCATTGCAAAGTCATGCCTGACTCTTCACAACCCCAAAGGACCGTAGCATGCCACACACAACTGTCTTTCCCTGTCTTCCCGAGTTTGCCCAAATTCACGTTCATTTCATTGATGACACTATATAACCATCTCCTCCTCTGCTGTCACCTTCTCCTTTTGTCTTTCCCGGCATCAGGGTCTTTTCCAATGAGTCCTCTCTTCTCATTAGGTGGCCAAAGCATTTGAGCTTTGGCTTCAATATTGTCCTTCCAAAGAACGGTCAGGGTTGATTTCCTTTAGGATTGACTGATTTGATCTCCTTGCAGTCCAAGGGATTCTCAAGAGTCTTCCCCAACACCACAATTCAAAAGCATCAATCCCAAATGACCAGATGTTAATAAGGTATTGTATACATAAGTAAGAAGCAAAATAGTGAAATGCTTTATTTATTCCACTCTGAGAAGGATCTATAAAAATTGTGTCTTATTTTTACAGCCTTGGTTTTTTTTTTCTTTAAGAGACTCAAATATCTAAAAGGAACTAGCAACCTTCATAATATCTGTTTCAATTTGTATGTCCAAGTTGTAGACTTGTGTTCAAAGCCAAGCTGTATAATGCATTTCAATAGTCCACTCTGGATGTCAGTGGGACTGTCATAGCCAAATAATCCTTGTTGAGAAGAAAGCTGAAGGACACACCAACAATGTGATGGTCTCATTGAATGCAATAAAAATGCTATAGTGGGGGGGGAGTTAAAAAAAACCCATTTCCCCGCTAGTCATTAGGTTGGATGCATTAACACTTATTGGCTGACCTTTGTGCCATAGCAGAATTGATTTATATACTTTTCCTGTCTGTGTGACAACTTTTATTCGTCAAACCTGTCATCAGCCTGGTTGGTGTCTGATTAATTTATCATGGCATCATTCAATAAAGCACCAATTTGGTAAGGAATTGATTATTACCTTTGATAAGCTGGCACATCCCTTTTCCTCTCTCCTCTTCCCCAGAGGCAGTGCTTCATTTTTCTCTGTCAGTAAAACATCTGTAATGGAATTAGAAATGTGTGTTAAATACAATTAGTATCAACAAACGGTGTGAATTTCTTTGTCACTTTGCAGACACCATTTTTCCAGACACAACCACGACTCATGTTATAAGTTTTTATAACCCAACAAGAGTCATCAAAATGGGATGTATAGCGTATATGTTTAAAAATAAATAAAATATATACATAAGAGTCTATGGAGATTCTCAGGTCATCCAGGTCATGGTTGTTCCAAAGGTGCTTTTTCAAGAGGCAACTAGGCCTTCTTTGTTTCGCTTCTCATCCGGCAAGACGTTTGAAGATGTTTTGCTTCTCATTTGTTCTTCAGTTCTTCAGTTTCATATGCAGGAAAGTGTTTTGGAAAAGCAGAGTGGCTTTTTTGTGATTGTGCTTCAAGTGAGGGGTAACATAACACAGGATTACTGCCAACATCACTGGCAATGTGAGGTCGTAGCTAAAGAATCTTATGAAATGATTCATATTACTTTCAAAAGAAATAGCCTGGTGCAGTGGTGAACAGGTTGAATAAAAAAGCATGTAACTTGAGTTTTAATCCTTCTTTAAGCATAAACAGCAGCTGGATGAACTTGTAGCAATCAGTCCCTCTTGTTCTTAATCAGTGTTTTAAATTTCTGGGTATTTGTATCTCGGAGGACCTCTCATGGACTTTGAATGCTAACATGCTTGTGAAAAAGGCACAGAAGCGGCTGTACTTCCTGAGAATGCTCAGGAAGATAAATCTATCTCAGCATCTACTTCTGTCCTACTATCGCAGCATCATTGAGAGTGTCCTGACATACGGCATTCTTGCATGATATGGGAGCAGCTCTTCAGCAGACCTAAAAGCTGTACAGAGAATTATTAAAACTGCCCAGAATATCATCGGGCTCCAGCTATCAGCCCTGGATGACATCTTTGCATCTCGCTCTTTGAAGAAATTGCATAGCATTCTCAGAGACTCTTCCCTATCCTGCTTACAATCTTTTTGGACTGTTGCCTTCTGGCAGAAGATACAGAACAATTAAAACTCGGACTACACGTCTTCTGAATAGTTTTTATCCCAGAGCTATAATTGCACATGACAATGAACTAAAGGGCCACCATCAGTAAGCTGTTGGACAGCATTACTTGGTCTGTTGTGTGGATACTTGGGTGGTTTTAGGGGTGGGGAATTTTTGGTGGGTGGGAGTTGTGTCTGGGGATTGTCATGTGAGTTGGGCTTGGTCTCTGGGTGTTATGTGAATTTTGCCGTATGGATATACTGTGTATACATGTACAATGGCAATAAACTTTATTATTATTATAATGTAATGCTCTGTGACAAACTGGCTGAAAAAAAACCAGCTCCCTCATTTCATCCTGTGTTGGTATTGTAGCGTCATCAGATCAGCTATGTCAGAGGTGTCAAATTCATGGTCACGCTATTGTCACATGATGTATCATGATTTTTCCCTCTTCGCTAAACTGGGTTGGGCGTGGCCAGTGTGTGATGCATCCAGCCTACAGGCCATGAGTTTGACAACCCTGAACTATGTGAACTCAATGGAAGCAAAATGGATCCTGCAACTAAAATGGGAGAAACATAGGAAGGAAAAAAAAATTATTACTGATGTCTAAATGTTTCATTATTTTTTAAAAATATTCTAATTGGCTTATTGTTGTTACTACTCTTCTGCCCTATGACTGAAGTTCTCTGCACTGATTGCAAAACTATTATGCAAAGGCCATGTGCTCTGGAGAAGGCTTTAGTACTGAGAAAGGTAGAAGGTAGAAGGAAAGAGAAGGAGAGGACAAAGAGAGGATTCAATTATGGTGGTGACAAATGCAATGTTCAAAAGCCTGAAAGATCAAATTAGGTGTAGATCAGGCAGTGGTGGGATTCAGCCAGTTTGCACCTCTTTGGGAGAACTGGTTGTTAACTTTCTAAGCAGTTCAGAGAACTGGTTGTTGGAAGAAATTTCCTTTTGTGTTTTTCCACTTTCCAGGGCTAATCCTGTAAAAAAGGCAGGAAGGAAACATTCTGGTGTTGTTTCTAGCCTAATCTTTACAGAAACTGCCTCTTTGGTTAACCCTTATTACATTGTAACAGCTAAGGTGAAGTGCCCATCAACATGAGTGATGTTGAGTTGGCCATGCCCACACGGTCACGTGACCACCGAGCCACACCTATCCAGCTGGTCATTAGGGCAGAGAACCAGTTGTTAAATTATTTGAATCCCACCACTGAGATCAGGGGTGTCAAACTCAAGACCTGCAGGTTGGATCCGGTCCATGGGGTGCTTAAATCTGGCTTGAGGCTCCAGCCTGGAAATAGCAAAGGACTGGCCCTCTGTGCCTCTGGAAGTCAAAACGGGATGTGGGAGAGTCATGCACGGTACCCCTGTGCCCCATTTTGGCTAGCAAAGTGCTGCAGGAAGCATCCGTCCCTTCTCCCCGCCCCCCAGCCAATGGAGGAGAACTACAATGCTGATCCAGCCATCAAAGAAATCCAGTTTGACACCCCTGCTATAGATTTTCACAGAGAAAATCTACCTCTGTGGTTGCCAAAAGTCAGCAATGACTCATACTCAGTGGTGGGATTCTGCCGGTTCTAGATGGTTCGGCTGAACCGTTTGTTAAATTGCTGGTTCGCCCCGCCCCTTGTCCCTCCCCTCCCCACCATTACTTACTGGTGTCGCAGCACCATTTGTTAAATTGCTGGCACGCACTCTCCTCCCCACTGGGAGCACACCCGAACCGCTTGCTAAATGTCTGGCTCAGCCGTCTCTCACCCGGTCCCGCCCCACCACTATTTATTGGCTTTGGAGCACACCAAAGCATTTTTTAAATTGCTGGCTCGCCCACCCATTGCCCCGCCCCACCACTATTTATTGGCCTCGCTCGCAGAGTTGCACAGTTTGCCTTAGTGACACACTGAGGCATAGCTGTAGTTATCGCTATCCTTTCGCTCGTGGCCCAGCCTTTCCTACTTTTGCCGTGGCCTACCATTTTGTTCCCCATCTCGGACTGCCCACCTTGGACTGCCCCAACCGCTCCAGCAGCAGAAGGCAAGTACAGCCGAGTGCTGCCCCTGGGGAAGCAGGACTGGGAAAGGTGGTTGACCTGCGCCTGCCCGGCTGCTGGCCCTGACCTACCCCCATCCAAGCACCTCGCTGGCCACGTGGCCGCCGACCGAAGCATGCCTCCATCCAAGTCTCTCGCTGCCCACTCAATCCATGCACCTCGCTGCCCACCCGATCCAAGCACCACGCAGCCGCCGACTGAAGCCTGCCTCCGTCCAAGTGTCTCGCTAGCCAGCCGATTCAAGCGCGGCCAGCGAGAAGCTTGGATCGAGTGGGCAGCAAAGTGTGTGTCAATCACCTCGGGCTGCCGCCCACCCAGCAGGACTGTCCTACAGCCGCCTCCCACCCACGCAGCGCCAGCCTACCCTACCCCATCTGGAGAAAGAGTGATGGAGAGAAAGAGGGGGGCAGAAAATAATGAAGGAGAAAGAGAGAGATGAAGGATAGAAGGGGAGAAAGATGAAGAAGAGAAAAGGGAAAAAGATGGAGAGAAAGAGAGGGAGGGAGAAAGAGAGATTAAGGAGAGAAAGATGGAGAGAAAGATGAAGGAGAGAAAGAGAGATGAAGGATAGAAGGGGAGAAAGATGAAGAAGAGAAAGGGGGGAGAAAGAGAAGGAGGGAGAAAGAGAGATTAAGGAGAGAAAGATTGAGAGAAAGAGGGGGGAGAAAGATGGAGAGAAAGAGAGGGAGGGAGAAAGAGATTAAGGAGAGAAAGAGAGAATGGGAGGAAAAGAGATGGAGAGAAAGAGGGAAGGAGAATGGATTTGTTCTGGTAATTGGTTTAACAAGCATGGCACTGAAAAAATGACTTATGACCGTTTTTCACACTTACGAACATTGCAGCAAACAGTCATTAGGGCAAAGAAGCTATGTCACATGACCACCTGGACATGCTGACCCGGTCACATGAAGCACCGCAGTTGTGACATGAGTGACATGGTTATTAAAAATGCTGCAACAGGCATAAATGATGACCGGTCATAAGTGTGAGGACTGATCAAAAGTGCGAGAACCTGTCAGAAATCACTTTTTTCAGTCCTCTGGGTAGTCCTTGTGTGCATAGGGACTACCCAGACGGCTGAAAAAGTGATTTCTGACAGGTTCTCGCACTTTTGACCAGTCCTCACACTTATGACCAGTCATCATTTATGCCTGTTGCAGCATTTTGTGCATAGGGACTACTCAGAGGGCTGAAAAAGTTATTTTTGACCTGTCCTCACACTTTTGACCGGTCCTCACACCTACAACTGTCCTCACATTTTACATTTTTCATCCTATCTTGTAACCGTGGTGAAGAGAAGCAGTTGTGAAATGAGTGACATGGTTGTTAAAAATGCTGCAATGGACATAAATGTGAGGATGGTCATAAGTGCGAGGACCGGTCAGAAATGACTTTTTTTAGCCCTCTGAGTAGTTTCTATGTCCATAGCCATGGCCACCCGGTCACATGAGCAGCTAGGCTCGCCCACCCAGTCACATGAGCAGCTAGTCACGCCCAGCCAGTCACATGACCACCAAGCCACACCCCAAAATAAACCATGCCCACAGAACCCGTTGTTAAAAAATTTGAATCCCACCACTGCTCATACTGATGATGTTACAGAATTGGGTAATAAAACAGCTGCAAGCAAACAACCAAAGTCAGAAAGTATTAAGAACTCTACAGTAAGCAGCAACTTGATGGCGCCTAATCAATCAATCACCACACTGAAAATTATTATGTAAAAAAAATGGAAAAACCCTGCTGATAAAAAAAAACACCTCTTGTCACATCATCCATTGATAGCTCTGAATAAAAATAGATGAACGCAGTAAAAAAATAAAGCAGACTCTGCAAGTATGCAGGGCAAATGCTAAGAAGAATAACTTTCAATACCTTGAAAAATGACAATTTTAACAATTCATCAATGAGGAGCTGCTTAGATAGCACACTGCTGACGCTAGAAAGCTGCTGGTTTTTACATGGATAGTGGCCATAATATGCCACCTTATCTTCAAAGTTCCCCACCTTATCCGTAGACAATATAGTGATGATATAATTACAGCAATTTTTTTTCAGAGCCAGATTTCTTTTTCCTGCAGTTTATTGATTTATTATTATGGTTTGTCGCACAGTCAGACTTGCCCTAGAACCTGCGCATATAATAAACCCTTCCTTCCCAGAGGAGCTGGCTTGTGTCTCGTCTTTCTACAGCATCAGCCAGATGTTTAGATTTGGCATTTTTGTCCACCCATCTAGTCCTGATTTTAGTTTTATTCATTATTTCAATCTCTATAGCCTTTCAGTTTAGCAGTGAGTTTCACTTACCTTCGCTACCAGTTTGGAACTGTGAGCATGTGCATGTGCTCGCTTCGCTTGCGCAAAGGCCTTCTGCTCATGCACAGAGTGTCCATGATGACATCCAGGCAGGTGGGTGGAGCCTCCCGCCGCCACCACTACTGGTTCGCTCAAACCGGGTAGAAACCCACCACTGTTTCAGTTGCTGCAGAAGTGTAATGAAGGGTAGGATATTGTTAGCTATGTCAAGAACAGAGATAATAATAACCTTTATTGTCACTGCACAACATATGTACAATGAGATTGGTGGAGCTCCCTCGGTGCGCCCACCCAAGACAATACAACTCACAGTGGAAACAGAAATCCCTAACCCAATAAATCAAATTAACAACCACCCATTCCTATTACACCGGTGTGAACATGTTACACATTGTGCCGGCTCTACAAGTCCATCGTACTATATAGTTATGATATTATTTCATATTCAGGAATCTGACAGCCCACAGATAAAAACTGTTCTTCAGTCAGTTTGTGTAGATGGCTACACTTCTATATCTCCTTCCCGATGGTAGGAGGGTAAAGATGTGCTGGCAGGGTATGAGTCGTCATAGGTAAGCTTTTATAGATAAAATCTTATCTATAAGATTTTCTCCATAGATAAGATTTTCTCTTATCTATGATCTTCTGGGTAGTGGGGGAAAAAATCAGTTGTTGTGCTAGACACTACTTTGCAGATTCCATAATAACTTAGAGCCAATATTCAAGGAAACCAGTACAACATAGGAATAAAGAGACATAGATTAAACCACACAACCTTAGCCATACAATCTTTCCAAGTGATTTTTCACCAGACCAGAGGTGGGTTTAAGCAGGTTCTGACCAGTTCTGGAGAACCGGTAGCGGAAATTCTGAGTAATTTGGAGAATCAGTAGTAAAAATTCTGACTGGCCCTGCCCCCCATCTATTCTCTGCCTCCCGAGTCCCAGATGATCAGGAGGAAATGGGGATTTTGCAGAACCTTCCCCTGGAATGGGGTGGGAATGGAGATTTTACAGTATCCTTCCCTGCCAAGCCCAACAAGCCAAGTCAAGCCACGCCATGCCCACCAAGCCATGCCATGCCACACCCACCAAGCCATGCCCACAGAACCAGTAGTAAAAAATTTGAAACCCACCTCTGCACCAAACAGTGTCTTTAGCCCATCTCTTTTTCTCAAATAATATTAAGAAGGAAATATTATGGAGGACATCTTCACCTCCAGGCAATGGATTGGAACATCAATACAATATTGTAGAGAGTGTGGTGGCATGGCAGCTTCCCCGGCACCTGGAGGAAGCTGTCTATCTAGACCCGTTCCAGTCCGGCTTCCGGCCCGGTTATAGCACGGAGACGGCTATGGAGATGACCTCTGGAGGGCCAGGGACAGGGGCTGTTCCTCTGCCTTGGTCCTATTAGATCTTTCAGCGGCTTTTGATACCATCGACCATGGTATCCTGCTGCGCCGGTTGGAGGGATTGGGAGTGGGAGGCACCGTTTATCGGTGGTTCTCCTCCTATCTCTCTGACCGGTCGCAGTCGGTGTTGACAGGGAGGCAGAGGTCGCCTCGAGGGGCCTCACTTGTGGGTACCCAGGGTCGATTCTCTCGCCTACCCTGTTCAACATCTACATGAAGCCGCTGGGCGAGGTCATCAGTGGGTTCGGGTGAGTTATCATCTGTCGCTGATGATACTCAGCTGTACTTTTCCACCCCGGACCACCCCAGCGAAGCGGTGAAGTGCTGTCCCGGTGCCTGGAAGCCGTGCGGGTCTGGATGGGGAGAAACAGACTCAAGCTCAATCCTCCAAGACGGAGTGGCTGTGGATTCCGGCACCCGGTACAGTCAGCTGCATCCGCAGCTGACTGTTGAAGCAGTTAGTGGCCCCAAAGGAGGTGGTTCGCAACTTGGCGTCCTCCTGGATGGCGGCTGTCCTTTGAGGAACATCTGGCAGCCGTCACCAGGAGGGCTTTTACCAAGTTCGCTTGGTTCGCCAGTTGCGCCCTTCCTTGACCGGGATGCCTTATGCACGGTCACTCACGCTCTGGTTACGTCTCGGCTGGATTATTGCAATGCTCTCTACATGGGGCTGCCCTTGAGGTGCACCCGGAGGCTGCAGTTAGTCAGAATGCAGCTGCGCGAGTGGTAATGGGAGCTCGAGGCGCCCACGTAACACCTCTGCTCCGTGGTTGCACTGGCTTCCTGTGGTCTTCGGTGCGCTTCAAGATCCTGGTTACCACCTTTAAAGCGCTCCATGGCTTAGGACCCGGTACTTACGAGACCGCCTGCTGTTACCGTATGCCTCCCATCGACCAGACGCCTCACAGAGAGGGCCTTCTCAGGGTGCCGTCCGCCAAACAATGTCGGCTGGCGGCTCCCAGGGTAGGGCCTTCTGTGGGAGCACCGACGCCTGGAACGAATTCCCCTGGCTTACGTCAAGTTCCTGATCTTCGGACCTTCCGTCGTGAGCTAAAAACATACTTATTTATTCAAGCAGGACTGGCATAAATAGTGATTTTAAATTGGGGTTTTAGAGATTTTAAACATTTGTAAATTTTTTAAATTTTTAAATTATCGGCCATTTATTAATAGTTTCTTTTAATTTCTTTTAATTGTATATACTCTGTATTTTATTTCGGCTGTACACCGCCCTGAGTCCTTCGGGAGAAGGGCGGTATAAAAATCTAATAAAACTAAACTAAAACTAAACAAAAGTATCAATTCTATCGTTCTGAATATTGTGAGGAAGCAAACAGTGGTAAGAAATATTTGGTAGAATAACATCCTTTTTGGAAAACTACTCTTTTCTTTTGTTTTTGATTCCATCTTCAAAGTTTTTAGAGAAGTCGTTGTAATACAGTTCCTTGTCTCTTTTAACAGATCTCTCTTTAGTTTCCAGCTATATCAGAACATCTGGACAGGTTGATAATGGATAGAGTGAGCAATTTTATTTTTTATCAAAGCTCTTCTGTAAATATAAACAACATCTGATCATCTGGATTGAAATGGCTCTCATGAGGATACCTGTGCCAGCTGTCTGAATCTTGGCAGAATCAATACAGCCACACCTAATAAATGACAACCAACTGTCTATTTAAAAGAGGACGCTAATGATAGGACCTAAAGAAATTCCCATTTGTCATAATATCAATTTCAGGCTTCAAAACATTGGCTTCTTTCAGACAGTCATTTTCCTCTCTTGTGTAGTAATGTGTTGTGTCCCACTCCCTCTCCGACGACCGGGTCTAGGAAGTCCATATCAAGCGTGGCCACGAAGCCTCTGCAGCTTTGCCAAATTCCTTTCAGATTTCTCAGGGCAGGCAGGAATCCAAGTTGTGACTTCAGCAAACTAAATGAGACTTTGCTTGACTCAAAGTTGCTTGACTCAAGCTGGTCCTTTATATAGGCTCCATGACTCAGCACTTATCCAGGCCTGCCCCTCCCTTCCTTCTGCTGACGTCACCTCTCAGATCTCTGGATCCTCCCACTGTGAATTCTCTTCCACTGGATCTGCTGCCGGTAATTCCAGCACGTGGCTGGCTCCCTGCTCACATGCTGTAGGAGTGAGGTTTGTTTGTTCATTCCTGACATCCTGTCTGGCCATGGGGCCAGGGCTGGGGGCATGACAGGCCATTCATCTTCATTATCAGACTCCGAATCTGATAGCAGGCCCGGGAGGAGACAGGAGGGGCCCGGCTGAGGAGAGGAGGGAGGACGAGGCACAACATAAGGATTTGGATTCAGGATGATTTTTCCCCCTTTTAATGGCCCTATAATCTCTTGCATCGGGCTGGAGTTGGGGCGACTGAATGGCGCTTGAACATTTACTGGCCAGATGCCCTTCCTGACACCTATATGGAGTTCACAGCAGACAATTATTCATTGTGCCCAGAGAGAGAAATATCTGCCGCTTCCTAGAATCAAACTCACAGCCTTCAGATTGTGAGGTGAGAGCTTCTACCTCTAGGCCACTGCACTGCTCTGGATTCAGGGTGAATAAACCTTCACAATTCAAAATCAGAGCTAGACATTTTATGTTCTTGCATTTCATCTCACTTTTTTTTTTCTACTGACCAGTTCAAACATTGAGTGACATGTCACTGAATAATTACCAGAAGCAACTTGCTATCCACCTTTCCCTTCCCTCATTTTTCTATTAACTCTTGCTGCTTCACGGCAGCCAGAAGGGATGAACAAGGAATTAAATATATCAAAATATTTGGAACTGCAGATCTAATTTGCCTGTTCTGTTTCCCTTCCCCCAATACTCCCAGCAAAGAGTCCGTCAGAGGCCTTCCTTTTTTTTTCCTTTTATTTACATAGATACATGTCCTGGCCACGTCTACCCACGGGCCTGCCAAGTTTCTGGAGATAACGAGGAAATTATAGATAAGGCCAGAA
Organism: Ahaetulla prasina; assembly: GCF_028640845.1. Taxonomy (NCBI): domain Eukaryota; kingdom Metazoa; phylum Chordata; class Lepidosauria; order Squamata; family Colubridae; genus Ahaetulla; species Ahaetulla prasina. The sequence goes on from NC_080543.1 coordinate 21,001,403, forward strand.
TTACTCACGAATATATTCTTCCCTCCATGAAATAGTTAGCTCGCGCCAAATTCATTGCTTTGTCCGAGACAAAAAACCAGGAAGTCCCGCCTCCTATTTATAGTCTCTGCAGATGTCACTGCATGACAATTATGACTTGGCTTTGTCCCAACTCTTCCGCTGCTGCGCGCCGATCAAGCCTTCGTAATCTTGCGTCCCTCCAAAACTGTTCTTGGGCGTTGCCAAATCAGAAGAAGGCCGGGAGAATCAGGCCTTGCCGGCCCCTCCCTTTGAGTGGGTGCCAGGGAGGAGAGGGCTCAAGAGAAACAGGGCTTGCCAGGTCTTCTCCTCATTTTCTGAATCATCCGAGTCCAGGAGTCTGGGTCCAGGAACCTGGGTCACAACACTATCCTCACCGCAGGGCCCTTCCCCGGGCTGACGATCGGGATGCGGTCGGGCTGGGTTCTGCTCATGGAAGGCCTGCACCAGGTCAGGGCATGAACGCCGGAGGCATCTACCCAGGAGAAATCAGTCCCGTATCCCTTCCACGCGATCAAATATTGGAAACGACCCTTTAGCCAGCGAGAGTCTCAGACGCTGTGGACTTCAGATTCCTCCGACCCGTCCTCGGCGACAGTGACGGGTGCTGTTGGGCACCGAAGGGCCTCGGTGTGGCCTCAGGAACCAGAAGGGACCGGTGAAAAACGGGGTGGATCCGCATGGATCGTGGCAGGGTCAGTCGGTAGGCTACCGGGTTGATGACTGCCTCGACAGGGAACGGGCCGATGAATCGGTGGTCCAACTTCTTTACCGGGCGGTCGGACGGGAGGTGTTTGGTGGAGAGCCACACCCGGTCTCCAACTGCCAGCGGGGGCGTTGCCCGTCGGGAGCGGTCAGCGGACCGTTTGTAGTCCTCCTTTGCCCGATTCAGCTGCTGACGTACCAACTGTTGGACCGCATGCAATTCCGTCAGGAAGGTCTGCGTTTCGGGAACAGGAGAGTCCGGTGGTGCCAGAGGGAATGGTACCCCACATTGGCAAAGAACGGGGTCATCTGAGTAGAGGTGTGCTGAGAGTTGTTAAAAGCAAACTCCGCCAGAGACAGGTAGTCGCCCAGTTGTCCTGTTGCTGGTTGATGAAGCAACGGAGATACTGTTCCAGTATACCGATGACCTTCTCTGTACCCCGCCGGTCTCCGGATGGTGCGATGACGACAGACATACCTGCACCTCCAACGCGCCATCAGGCTCTTCCAGAAGCGGGCTGTGAACTGAACTCCAGCGGTCCGAAACCACCCTGTCCGTAGACCATGGAGGCGGAAGATGTGCTGCAGAAAGAGGCGGGCGTTTTGCGGCTGTGGGCAGTCCGCGGCATGGGATGAAGTGTGCCATCTTGGTGAGCATGTCCACCACCACCAGCACCGTGGTGAACCCAGAGGACGGCGGCAGGTCTGTCAGGAAATCCATAGAGATCGCCCCAGGGTCTGTCGGGTGTCGGCAAGGGCTGGAGGAGCCCGGAGGGGCCCCGTGGCGGTCTTGGCTTGCCGGCACGGTACGCAGGATGTCACGAGGCATGTACATCATGCCGCACTGGGCCACCAAAAGGTCCGTGTCACCAGGTGGAGGGTCTTGAAGAACCCAAAATGTCCTGCTGCAGGGTTGTCGTGGCACTGGGTCATGACGAGGGCTCGGAGTGGTCCTGTGGGCACATATAATCGCCCCGAAACTTGAGTAAGTCCTCCTCCAAGGTCCAAGGAGACGGGGCCCACCTCCGCTCTCCTTTGCTGCGACCAGGCGTCCTGGCGCTGCGCCTCGCACCTGGGCCCGCAAGTCCACTGGCTCCCGTGCTGCGGCCAAGGCTTCTGCCGCAGCACTGTCCGTGGAGGAAGGGGTCCTTGGCGCAGAGGTACTCTGGCTTGCGGGACAGGGCATCCGCCCTCCGGTTGTGACCGCTGGGAATGTAGGTCACGCGAAGTTGAACCGGCAAAACAACGACCACCGGATCTGCCGCTGGTTCAACTTCCGAGCTGTGGTGAGGTGCTCGAGATTCCGATGGTCCGCTCGACCTCCACCTGATGTCGGGCCCTCCAGATGGTGTCGCCAAGCCTCGAATGCAGCCTTGATAGCCAGCAACTCTTTTCCCAGATAGTGTAGTTGCGCCGGAAGGATTGAGTTTCCGGGAGTAGTAAGCGCAGGAAAAGTGTGCCACCATTCGCCGGAGCCTGTAGCAGCACCGCTCCCAGAGCCACATTGGACGCGTCCGCTTCCACCACAAAAGGCCGGAGCGGGTCGGGATGCCTCAGGACGGGTTCCGTGACGAAGGCTTTCTTGAGGGCTGTGAATGCTTCTTGCTGCGGGGACCCCACCGAATGCAACCTTCTTCCTGAGGAGCTGGGTAAGTGGAGCTGTCAGTGTGGCGAAGCCCGGATGAAGGTCCGGTAGTAGTTGGCGGCCCAGCAGGCGCTGAACATCCTTCACCCGACGAGGGCTTCCCAGCTACACAAAGCTTCTACTTTACATGGGTCCATGGCTATGCCTCGGGCGAGATGATATGCCCGAGGAATTCTATGGAAGTCCGGAAGAAGACGCATTTCTCCAGCTTCGCATTGAGTTGTTGCTCCATAGCGTTGCAGAACCAGACTGACGTGTCGAAGGTGGCTTTCCTGGACCGGGAGTAAATCAGGATGTCGTCAGGTAGATAACCACGAACCGATCCAACATGTCTCGGAACACGCTGCTCATGAAGTGCTGAAAACGGCGGAGCATTGGTCAACCCAAATGGCATGACAGTGTATTCGTAGTGTCCGTATCGGGTGCCGAATGCCGCCTTCCATTCGCCTCCTTCTCGTATCCGCACCAGGTTGTAGGCCCCGGAGATCGAGCTTGGTGAAGATCGTGGCCTCCGCAACCTTTCCAGTAGCTCCGGGATGAGCGGCAGGGGGTAGCGATTCCGCACCGTAATGGCGTTTAGCCGGCGGTAATCACAGCATAGGCGCAAGTCCCCTGTCTTCTTCTTCACAAAGAGGACCGGGGCCGAGAGAGGGGACTTTGAAGGCCGGATGAACCCTCGGGCCAGGTTTTTGTCCAGGAAGTCCCTGAGGGCGGCCAACTCGGGCTCCGACATGGAATACAGGCGTCCCACAGGCAGTGGTGCGTTGGGCAGAAGGTCCACGGGGCAATCGTAGGGCCGATGCGGGGGTAGTCGGTCCGCCTCCTTCTCGCTGAACACGTCGGCGAAGTCCGTCAGCTCAGGAGGCAAGGTGATGGCAGCGGGGGGGACGTTCTGGCCGGCACAGGTGTGGCGGATGTGACCGACGCACTGCAGACTCGGGAAAGAGATGGCGTCCCGCGACCAGGCCACCTGAGGATCGTGGGTCCGAAGCCAGGCCAACCCAAGGACCAAGGGAAAATGAAGGTCCGCCGTGACATAAAACTGGATCGCCTCCTCATGGTCCCCAATAGCCAGGCGCAAAGGCTGGGTGGCAAATTTAATGGGGCCGGACACCAGTTCTCGCCCATCAATTGTCTCTACCTGCATCGGAGGGTCCACCGGAACCACGGGGACCGCAAACTGGGTCACAAAGGCCTGGTCCATAAAGTTTGTTGTGGCCCCTGAGTCCACCAGCGCATGCGCCTGGAGCCCGTCCGACTGGTTCCCCAACCATATCCGTGTGTCCAGAATCAGATGCCGAGGGGGCCCAGAGTCTACTTCCGCAACGTCCAGTGGGGGCTTAGTACGCGTTCGACCTAGGGTTTCCCGAGGTCGGGCCTGCCCGCTTCCCGATTGGTCACGCTGTGATTCGGGGACGGCGTCGTGCCCCACTTCGCTTTCTGGGGCAAGAAGCGCGGTGGCCGGGCTCCCCACAGTACAGGCACAATCCCCTTGGCGCCCGGTTCCGCCTCCTGGGCTGTTAGGCGAGGTCTGGCCGCTCCCAACTCCATGGGCTCTTCCGCAGCGGTTACAAAACGTGGGGCGACCCTGGGTGCTGGTGGTGCAGGAAGTGGGGTGCAGATGTCGACGGAGGGTCCCGGGGTGCGACGGGACGGTCGCTGGCAGACGGGCATCGAGGCGGAGACAAAGGCACCAAGTTGTCGAGGGTCCGCGCGCCCACGCTGGCCAGCTCGTCTTGCAATTCCTCTGAGAGTCCCTCCTGGAACGCTGCCCACCAGCGCTGCATCATTCCAGTCAGAGTCCTGGCACAAAAGACGAAATTCGCGATGTACTCCTGCAGGGGCGTTTCCCTTGACGGAGTTCCTTAAGGCGCCTGGTTGCCGCCAGCATTCGAACGGGTCCTCATACATGGTGCGAGGTGCTGCCAAAACGCTGTTGGTCCGCCAGCAGGGGCTGTCCTGGAGCAAGAGGGCGTGGCCCATCGAGCAGCCGAGCCGGAAAGAAGGTTAATCACGAAGGCCACCTTAGCCCGGTCGCCTGGGAAATCCTCTGGCCTCATAGCCATGTAGAGCTGGCACTGTCCCAAGAAGGTCGGGAACATCTCAGGCTGCCCAGAAAACTTATCCGCACGGTTATCGGGCACTTGCGGCGAGGAGGAGGAGTGGGAGGATGGGGGGCTGCAGGCACATTCCTGGCAGCAAGTTGGCCTGCCAAGTGAGCCACTTGCTGCTGGAGCTGTTGATTAGCCGCGTAGCTGCTCTAACTGCTGCTGTACCTGCTGCTGGTCCATCTTTGGTGGAAGATGTTTTAGTCAGGTCTTGGACAAAATGTTCTGTTTCCCTTCCCCCAATACTCCCAGCAAAGAGTCCGTCAGAGGCCTTCCTTTTTTTCCTTTTATTTACATAGATACATGTCCTGGCCACGTCTACCCACGGGCCTGCCAAGTTTCTGGAGATAACGAGGAAATTATAGATAAGGCCAGAATTACTCACGAATATATTCTTCCCTCCATGAAATAGTTAGCTCGCGCCAAATTCATTGCTTTGTCCAAGACAAAAAACCAGGAAGTCCCGCCTCCTATTTATAGTCTCTGCAGATGTCACTGCATGACAATTATGACTTGGCTTTGTCCCAACTCTTCCGCTGCTGCGCACGTCGATCAAGCCTTCGTAATCTTGCGTCCCTCCAAAACTGTTCTTGGGGCGTTGCCAAATCAGAAGAAGGCCCGGGAGAATCAGGCCGTGCCGGCCCCTCCCTTTGAGTGGGTGCCAGGGAGGGAGAGGGCTCAAGAGAAACAGGGCTTGCCAGGTCTTCTCCCTCATTTTCTGAATCATCCGAGTCCAGGAGTCTGGGTCCAGGAACCTGGGTCACAACATTGCCTTTCTGGTTCTAATATTCTACATTTCCAACAATATTTGTATATTTTTAAAAAGCAGTCAACATTTTAAACCCTTTTGTTTTTCTGCCTGGCATATATCTGTCCACTTTAAGCTCACAGTACCATGGAATTATCTACCTATGAATCATTTTCTTATTACAACGATAGAATCGTGAATAATGTGGCTATACATAGTTAGTGATACTTGGCCTAAGTTCATTACAGGTAGTCCTTGACTTACAACAGTTCATTTAGTGACTGTTCAAGTTGCAATGGCACTGAAAAAACACCTATGACTGTGTTTCACACTTGTGACCTTTGTAGCATCCCCATGGTCATGCGATCAAAATTCAGATGCTTGGCAACTGACTCATATTTACAATGGTTGCAGTATCCTGGGGTCACGTGATCCCTTCTTGTGACCTTCAGACAAGCAAAGCCAATGGGGAAGCCAGATTTACTTAACAACCGGGTGACCAACTGATCACCTGCAGCGATTCATTGAACAAATGAGGCAAGATCGGTCATAAAATGGGGCAAAACTCACTTCACAAATGTTTCACATGACAACAGAAAATTTGGGCTCAGTTGCGGTCGTAGGTTGAGAACAACCTGTATTGATACGTGATCATGATCAGTGGTGAAATTCAATTTTTTTGACTACGGGTTCTGTGGGCGTGGCTTGGTGGGCATGGCAGGGGAAGGATGCTGCAAAATCTCCATTCCCACCCCACTCCAGGGGAAGGATATTGCAAAATCTCCATTCCCACCCCACTACCGCCAGAGGTGGTATTTGCCAGTTCTCCAAACTACTCAAAATTTCCACTACCTGTTCTCCAGAACCTGTCAGAACCTGCTGGATTTCATCCCTGATCATGTTGCTGTTACAACATATACCATATGAGCTTTTCTCTGTAAGGTATTCTCCTTTTGTGTTGGGACTAAGATTCCCAGAATTGTGAGGGTTGAATGTTTATAGAACCACATCTAGAGAACTCTAATCCCAAACCAAAATCTGCCTTACAGATTTTTACACACACACACACACACACATATAGTTTTAAAGATTAATGCCAAACAAAGAAAACCAACAAAGAAAAGGATAAATAAGAGAAATAAAAACAGTATGAACAGTATCTCTGGGGAGTGTTAAGTTTCCAGCTTTAGTTACCACCATCTACAGAACCGATTTCTTGATATGTTTTGCTGACAATGTGGCTAATCTGTTTTCCATACCAAGATCACTAAATCCTAAAGCCCCATACTATCCAATGGGGGAAAAATCCTTACAACATAATTTAAACTGCACTGAAGCTTTCCATTTTAAACAAGTCAAAAATGGTGATTTTAGAAGAATGTTTGCTGTATGCTAAAGAGAAAGATAAAAAAAAATATTTTATAGATGGCACTTAGATCCCAAAAAATTATCATGTATGTATCCTGATATCCAAGCGAAATGTTGGAGGTGTGACTGTGATGACGCTACATATTTTCATATTTGGTGGACTTGCAAGAAAATTAAGGCCTTTTGGATAAGAATTTGGTGGATTATTCAAAATGTCCTGAAGAAGAAGATAAAGTTCCTGCTGCAATTTTTCCTTTTGGGAATTATAACGGATTGTACAGGGATTGAGACTAAATTGATTCTGAATTTAATAACAGCAGCAAGGCTGTTGATTGGACAATACTGGAAGAAAAAAGAGTTACCTACAATAGAAGAATGGATATTGAAAGTCACTAATTTGGCTGAGATGGCTAAAATCTCAGCTTTTTTGAAAGACAATACGCAGGAAAGATATTTAATTGAATGGAAAAAATGGATTGATTATTTACAAAACAGATATCAGATTAAGAAATATCCGATTGCCTTTGAATAATTAGGAAGTATTATTTTATGTAATGGGGGGGTTGGGAAATGAAAAGATTTGGATGAGGTTAATTGGATTAGAAGGGAAAATTTTACTCTATGTTTGGTTTATGTATAACAATACCTTGTGATTGACCCGGGAAGCCGGGGGAGGGGGAAGGGGTTTTGTGGGGGGAGGGGGAAAAGGGGGGAAATGTTTTTGTTTCTTAAAACTTTTTCAATAAAAAAAAATATGGACTGTAGTGTGAGAGATTGTAGGGGTTTTTTTGGGGGGGGCGGGGAAGTATGACACAGTTGGTAATGAGATGGATAGTCACAAAAAAGCAAAAACTGAGCCATTTGGTCTCAATTTTAAGCAATGTGCTTTGGTCTGTAATATTGTTCATGACCCTTCAAAAACCATAGAATTTTTCGTAAGCATCTTGTTTTCTGCATTTAAAGAGGAGGAACTATTCTACTCTACTGCCATCTATCTACAATGGAAATCTCAGATATTTTCTGATTGTATGCTCTGATTTCATACTTCTTATCTCAGAACTGGCATTATTGTTTTCTTTTGGATTTGTCTTTAATTTAATATTTATATATCATTGATTTTCAGGGTTTTATTTTCTTCATTAAAGCCAATACACACTATACCCGTGATGGTGAACCTATGACATGCGTGCCAGAGGTGGCACACAATACCCTTTCTTTGGGCACGCAAGCCATCACCCCAGTTCAGCTCTGCTGCGCATGCACGCATGCCTCCTGCTGGCCAGCTTGTCTTCAGGTCTGTGCCATGCAAGCACAGGGGGTGGGGTGCATATGGAGGGTGCACGCACATGTGCGGGGGCCGCATGCGCAGGGGTCAGGGTGCATGTGCAGGGCCACATGCACATTGCATTTTGGGGGTTTGGGCATGCAGACGCACATTCTCGCGCTCGTGCACACACTTTGGGCACCCAGTCCGGAAAAGGTTAACCATCACTGCTTTATACTTATAGACCAGTCTTAAGACTGTCCCCTCCAGCATGCATTCACTTGTTTGATTATCACTGCATTGTTTTTTTTCATTGCACATTTTCTATATATGTTACGGGGAAAATTTAGAAAGACTTTGGTGCTGTACCTAACCCTGGATCATTCATCACCGGGATTCACAATGTGTTCACCAATGCTTCCCTTGATGCCTGCTAGGCTCCTTGTCCCATTTTATTTGTTTTAAGATTATTTTAAATTTGAAGAAAAGGAAAGCAGCATACTGGAAAGCAAAGTGTTCCCCTTCAAAAACAATAGTTTAAAAATTCCAAGGATGCTTCAGTCTTTGCCATATCCAAAGAAGCAGTTTTATAAAGTAAGAATGTTAAAGACTGCAGCATGCCAAGAAAAAGGAGAAACAAGGGGAACAAGAAAAAAAAAGAAAAGAAGTGGGATCGAGGTCAAATAGAATAATAAGTATCCTCACTAGTTTCCTTCTGATGATTGTGTTTCTTTTGATTAGCCACTAGCTAGCTGCTATGGTGGACAGTAAGCACTTAGAGTTACATACTGCTTCATAGTGCTTTACAGCATTCTTTAAGTGGTTTACAGAGTCAGCATTGTTGCTCCTAACAAGCTGGGTCCTCATTTTGGCAACGTCGGAATGATGGAAGTCAGAGTCAACCTTGAACTAGGATCAAACTCCTAGCAGTGAACAGAACCAGCCTGCAATGCTGCATTGTAACCACTGCACCACCACAACTCAATTTGTGAGAGTACCAATAACAGTGATGGCTAATCTTTTCTGGACAGAGTGCCCGAACCCCAAAATGCAATGCACAGTGGAGCTGAACTGGGGCAACAGCTCATGTGCCATCAGAGAGTGCGCTATTTGCCATCTCTGGCACACGTGCCATAGGTTCGCCATCATGGACCTATAACATGCTCTCAAAATTTCAATTGTGCCCCAAATATTTGAGGATCATTGAACTAGCATACCGTGTTTTCACCAAAATAAGACCCTGAACCCTGAAATAAGCGCTTGGCCTTATTGCCATGCACTCAAAGCCCGATTGGGTTTATTATCAGGGGATGTCTTATTTTGGGGGAAGCAGGGTATTAGCAATATATTATTGTTTTTTATTATTTTATTTATTTTATATTATTAGATTATTATTTTATTTTATTTTTTATTTTTATTTATTTCTGCCTTCCAGTCATTTTGACTTCTGGTGATTGCTTCGGCAAGTTCTTGCAATTTTTTTGGCAAGATGTTCAGGAAAAAATGGTTGTTGCCTGCATCCTAGGGCTGAGAGAGAGAGGGCATGACCCCCTAGGTCATCCAGCTGACTTTGTGCCTAAGGCAGGACTAGAACTCACAATCTCCCATTTTCTAATCTGTGGTGTTTAACCGTTTTACCAAAGTGGCTCTTAATTTAAGATCTATAATCTAATATATTTAGTTGTACAATTTAGATACAGTAGTTAAAGGCCCCAAGCTAGGAAATGGGAGACTATGAGTGGCAGTCTTGTCTTAGGCACGGCTTTATGACCTTGTGCAGTTAATATCTCTACTGCCTACTTGTCAAAAAATCTGCAGGGCCTTGTCCATGCAGTTGCCAGGAATCAAGAATGACTTGAAGATATTTAATATCCTCAAGTGACTAGGTGTCTCAATGGCTAATACACTGAGCTTGTCAATCAGAAAGCTTGGCAGTTCAGTGGTTTGAATCCTTAGCACAGGTCTCCTGAGTGAGCAGGGGGTTGGACTAGATGACCTCCAGGGTCCCTTCCAACTCTATTACCGTTACTGTTCTTATATCATAAACAATAACAGCAGCCCAGGAGCATAGAGGGACAGCCCTTAAGGCTTACACGTTTACATAAGTATAACTCTGTTGGTTCAGCAAGTTTGTCCCAAAACATGTTTACTCTAACAGAAAGGCATATTAACTTGTCTAAGAAGATGTAGTCTGTGGTTTGGCATGAACCATCAAAATCCTGTATTAGCCAAGCCAACTTCCCTAGAGAGTTTTTCTTCAGCTTTAAAATGTTTCTGATCTGCACATTTTTCTTTAAATGGTTTAAAACTGAAAGTAAATAGTCCTTAAAGGAGATAGAATTAACAATACTAGTTATCCATTTTTAAAGGATGGATGGATATATGATTAGATGATAGATAGATAGATAGATAGATAGATAGATAGATAGATAGATAGATAGATAGATAGATAGATGATAGATGATAGATGGATGGATGGATGGATAGATGATAGATAGATAGATAGATAGATAGATAGATAGATATTGATTTAGCTTCGATATCTCTTCATCTTTTGAATCAGAAGAACACCCATTAACCTGCTAAACAATGCCTAGCTTTGTTAGCAAAGTAGTTGAGTGCCAATAAATTAACTGAGAATTCTAGCAAGATGGTAATCTTGGGAGCCGATAATTAACTTGCTTAAGATTTTGTTGTCAGCCTATCTTAGATAGGATCAGCCACTCTGAAAGGCCCATTAGTTACACTCAAACAGTAGACTAAACCCAGGCTGACAAAACACAGTTGCTATTATCACTTAACACACTATACCGAAACAAATAGACACATTATTGCTTATCTTGATAGACTAGTATGTTAGGACAATGGCCAGCAATAGTGAGAGCACAGGGAATGATCTGGATCTGAATTATCAGACTTTGACAATAAGACCAAAAGCAGGTAAATCTATTCATTACTGAACTGGAGGAGCTGGATAAAGACTGGAAGATCACTATGGCCATTCTCAACCCATGGCACCTTTCAAATGTCTTGGACTGAAATGGCTTCATCTTTAGCTAGCGTGAGTTGACATATCCTAAGGAGAAGTGTAATAAATGGTTTATTTTGGATTTCTAACACATTGAGCACTCGTTTTGAGGCAGATTATTCAGGACAAAAGACATTAAAACTACTGGCTGTTCCCAAGGTGATTGTGAGGCTTAGAAAGATGGTGAATTCTAAATGTTTTGAATTGCAGAAATTGCTGTTTTCTTCATATTACAAGAATGCGCATCAAGTTTTAGCATTTTTGAATTCATGAACAGAGCGACAATACTGCATTAACACTACACGCTTAACAAGATCAATTACAAACCTATTAGCTCCATTTAAACAACACCCTAAGCTTGAATTTTAACGTTGGTTTTGTTTCATTTCTCACAACCTAGCATATTGTATGAACGTATTCAGTTAGTTAATGATTCTATGAATTATGCTAACTCAGAAAATGGAAAAATCAACCACCAAAGTATGTGAACACCGCCTATGGTTTTAATTGTTACTTGAGGTAAAATGCTCCGATGAAACATTCATACTAGAAGAACTGACAATTATTGTGGACTATGGGAGACCATTGTGGTTATGCCTACAGGGTCAAAGCCTTTGTCACCAAAATGACAAAAGCCGGGTTGCACTATTGTAATGCAATCTCTCCCCTTTCATCATGAGCCATGATGGCGCAGTGGTTAGAATGCTGTATTGCAGGCGAATTCTGCTGACTGCCAGGGGCTCGATCCTCACCAGCTCAAGGTTGACTCAGCCTTCCATCCTCCCTAGGTCAGTAAAATAAAGACCCAGGTTGTTGGGGGGCAATATGCTGACTCTGTAAACCACTTAAAGAGGGCTGTAAAGCACTGTGGAGCGGTATGTAAGTCTAAGTGCTATTGTTATCATTTGCCCTATACATCTTTGCCATGCACGCTGACACTTCCAAGCCATTATATTGAGAAAACCATCTTCTTGTGCTAGCAGCACTCTACTGCAACTCACTTATAAGATCCATGATAGAAGACCAAACAAAGGAAAAAGAGTAGAACCATAGAAATTCATCCTCCAGCAACACTTCTTTCCTCCAGCAACATCCAGCAACACCCAGTCAGAGAGGGATTTATTTGGCCATTCTTCCCAATCAGCATTTTATTCTTAAGGGGAAAAAATCACTTCCCTCTATGTTTTATGGAGCGATTGCATGGTATTCTTATAAAGGCCAATGCCCCAAATAACTCCAAAGCATGGAACCATGGTCCAAGCTTTTTAGCTTTACATAACTCTAGTCAAATGCCTTTACACAACTCTAGTCAAATGCCTGCAGCAATATAACCAAACATTTTCCTGGATAGAACAAAATGTAAAATCTGTGTCTATGGTCTAATGAGTGGCTAAGAATTCTCTCTTCAGTGGCATACAGGTAATCCTTGACTTACAACTGGTTGCTTAGTGATTGTTCAAAGTTACAACATACCCCCCTTGCAAAAGTACTTATTGCTTGATTTCAAACTTTGTACAGTCACACATAAACCACATGATTTCATGTTGGGTGCTTGGCAACTGAATCATCTTTACAGCCATTTGCAGCATCCTGCAGTCATGGACCACAATTTTTGTCTTGTCTCCCCCCACCATCCTAATTCTGGAAAAACAGTGCCCATTGGATATAATATAGATTTGCTTAATGACTGCAGGATTTGTTTAACAACCAAGGTGTTGCTTCATGACTGCAATGTTCACTTAATTTCTGCTGCAAAAAATGTCATAATGTTGGATCCGGTCATGGGTGACCAGTTAATGACTACAATGACATATACCATAATCCCAGGCTCAATTACAATTGTGGGGTGCCACAGGGGTCGGTCCTTTTGCCTCTTCTGTTCAACATCTATATGAAGCCGCTGGGTGAGATCATCTGTGGTTTTGGGGTGCGATGTCACCTGTACGCTGATGACACCCAGCTGTACATTTCCACCCCAGACTACCCCAACGAGACCGTCGAAGTGATGTCCCGGTGTCTGGAAGCCGTACAGGTCTGGATGGGGAGAAACAGGCTTCGGCTCAACCCCTCCAAGACCGAGTGGCTGTGGATGCCAGCTTCCTGGTTCAGCCAGCTTACTCCATTGCTGACTGTTGGGGGTGAGTCGTTGGCCCCATGGAGAGGGTTCGCAATTTAGGCATCCTCCTGGATGCACGGCTGTCTCTAGAAGACCATTTGACGGCCGTCACCAGGGGGGCTTTTTATCAGGTTCACCTGATTCACCAGTTGCGTCCCTTTCTAGACCGGGTTTCCCTTTGCACAGTCACTCATGCCCTCGTTACATTCCGCCTGGACTACTGCAATGCTCTCTACATGGGGCTCTACTTGAAGAGCACCCGGAAGCTCCAACTGGTCCAGAATGTGGCTGTGCAGGTGATAGAGGGAGCACCTCGTGGCTCCCATGTAACATCTCTCCTGTGCGGACTCCACTGGCTTCCGGTGGTCTTTCGGATGCAATTCAAGTTGTTGGTTACCACCTTTAAAGCGCTCCATGGCTTAGGACCGGGCTATTTACGGGACCGCCTACTGCCACCAACAGCCTCCCATCGACCTGTGTGCTCCCACAGGGAAGACCTCCTCGGGGTACCGTCAGTTAAACAATGTCGACTGGTGGCCTCCAGGGGGAGGGCCTTCTCTGTGGGGGCTCCTGCCCTCTGGAATGAGTTGCCTCTGGGGTTTCGCCAACTCCCCGACCTTCGGACCTTCCGCCGTGAGCTGAAGACTCTTTTATTCCATCGAGCAGGGCTAGCCTAAAAATGTAGTTTTTAATGGGGCTCTAGTTTTATTATTATTGTTAGTTTTTTAGTATTTTGGCCACAAATTATATTAATTTTATTGTGTTTTTAATTTGTATTTATTGTGTTTTTTAAACTGGCTGTTAACCGCCCTGAGTCCTTCGGGAGAAGGGCGGTATACAAATTCAATTATAAATAAATAAATAAATAAATAAAAATTAAGGACAACCTGTGTCATTAATCATGTAGGACAGGGGTATCAAACTCGATTTCATTGAGGGCTGCATCAGGGTTGTGTTGGACCTTGGGGGTCTGGGGTTGGGATGACCAGCTTGAGGTCCCTTGGGTCAGAGGTGCCTGTCATGGCCTGAGTGCTCTGCCAGTGAAAACAGGTGCCCAAGCTTTGTTTTAGGACGCGACTGCCTCCTGCAACCCTCTGCCAGCAAAAATGGAGCTTGGGGGCCCTCCTGAGCTCTGTTTTCGCTGGCAGAGGCACCGCTGGGTCGTTCCTTCACTGTTTCCAGGGTGGGCCAGATCTAAGCACTCTGCAGGCCAAATCCGGCCCTTGGGCCTTGAATTTGACACCCCTGATGCAGGGTGGGCTCCAAATTTTTTTACTATCGGTTCTGTGGGCGTGGTTGGCCAGCCATCACTACCGGTTCTGCGACTGACAGCAAATTTTTACTACCGGTTCCTTCGAACTGGTGCGAACCAGGAGCAGCCCACCACTCCCGATGTAGGAGAAAAACATTGTTTGTGAACTCTTTTTTCCATGCATCTGGAGAGAGTCTGAATTGTCTGTTGATATAAAGGGAGCAGTAACAGTATTCCAGGATACTGAATAGCCTACTTAGATCAGTGTCATTGTTTTCTAACGTTTTCAAAGTTTTTGAAGTGGAAATTCAGTCCATCCTGTTTTTATTGCAGTAAAAAGTCTGCACATTTTTTGTGCCAATTATTGTGGTCTAGAATCCTTACAAATTATGGAAGCCATCCATTTTCAAAATGGTGGCAGGTGTTGCTGCAGCTAGAGTACAAAAGAATTATCACTGAGGGTAGTATGATCTGATTTTATTCAAGGGGACATTTATTTTAGCAAGAGGAGTAATTCATTACTGTTATGGACCTTTTAATCTCTTTCTAATCCTCTTATATTTCCAGGCCATCTGCTTTCAATTCTTTTTTTCATCATTTGACCAGTAGAAGATTAGGAGGAACTGATGAGGTTATGAGGCTCACCTGGAACAATGTTGGGACTTGGTTTTAGGTCCAGATGAGAAATTGTGTTGTAGACATGCATAGATATTTTGGAATGCAATTCTCCCCAAATCATAGCTATGTTTTAAATTGAGAACACAATTAGGTGTTATGAGAAGTGAAATATAGCAAACATCTAATATATGCTTCAGTAAAGCGCACATTCAATCAAATTAAATTCTCTGTCCTTCTTCATCTGGATCCATCACTTTTCTTTTATACAATTTCTGGAACAGTCCTTGAACTAGCTACAATAGAGGAATATGATATAAATAAATTGCATTTTCAAGAAACCATTTTTTTTCCCCTGGACCTTTCTGGTTGTGGCTCTCCTTCACGGTTTTATTTATGTCACTTATAACAATTTATATTCCATAATCTATAACGTATTTCCATTTTTGTTTAACCAGCTCTAAACCAAATTATGTACATATTAAAAATATGTTTTTGTTTCTAAGCGCAGGGTTTAAAATATTAATGGTCAGTGGGATTCTGCCAACACTTCCAGAGATACATTACAAAGGATTGTATTTGAGACAATAAGGGGGTCTGATCCCTGCTGAAGTCCCGGCAGAGAAAAGCAAATTGTTGTTTCATTTACACAGAAATGCTATCAAAGGGAGCCAAAATTAAATTACAGAGGCAAGGCAAAGAGTTGAATTCTACCCACAAAAGTACACACACATTTTCTTTTCTAAAAATAGAAGTATGGGAGAGCTTCAACAGCACATGTAGTCTAACTCTAAATCAGTGAGAGTTTATCCTCTATTTCAGGGCTGTCAAACTCGTGGCCCACGGGCCAGATGCATCACGTGCTGGCCATGCCCATGCACAATTTAACAAAGGGGGGAAAAGTCCCGCTACATCATGTGACAATGCAGCGATGATGTCAGTTTGACACCCCTGCTCTATTACAATTAAAGTGAAAGTTTGGTTTCATTGGTAAAGTAAAGGTAAAAGTAATGGTTTCCCCTTGCACATATGTGCTAGGCATTCTGACTCTAGGGGGTGGTGCTCATCTCTGTTTCAAAGTCGAAGAGCCAGCGCTGCCTGAAGACGTCTCTGTGGTCATGTGGCCAGCATGACTAAATGCCAAAGGCGCACGGAACGCTGTTACCTTCCCACCAAAGGTGGTCCCTATTTTTCTACTGGCATTTTTTACATGCTTTCGAACTGCTAGGTTGGCAGAAGCTGGGACAAGTAACGGGAGCTCACCCCGTTTCATGGCAGCACTAGGGATTCAAACTGCTGAGCTGCTGACCTTTTGATCGACAAGCTCAGCATCTTAGCCACTGAGCCACCATGTCCCTGCTCTATTACAATTGAAGTGAAAGTTTGGTTTCGTTGGTACATTGTTTTAATTTCTAACTAGAGAGAAAGTATGGAAGTTGTTCTATTTGTTTATATCCATAACAATCCTCCCCTCTCCCTCTCCCTCTCCCTCTCCCTCTCCCTCTCCCTCTTCATCTCCATCTATCAGAATAGTGTAACAGAGGATAGGCTAAAATAGGACTTGGGAACTAGGATAGATTTGGTTTAAAAATGATTGGGAAGAAACGTAGACCTCTAATTGTGACAACACTGAAAGGAGCAGGGCTGAAAATTTTGGGCCATATTCTCCATCCCATCATTGGGAAATGGGTGTAGTTAAGACGTACCTGGAATTCAATTGCGCTGAGACCAGATTGAATCTTTCCTCATACTGACAGACATACAAAACACAAGGTGTACTTTGTACAAATCAGGATAAGGCCACGTGCGTCTCTCACAACCCTATTTGCAACCCCCAAACATCCAAAATTCTCCCAGTGAAATGTCATAATAAAATGACTAAAATCAACTTTAACCACCAGTCATTAGCTAGTAGCATTGATCAGCATTAGAACAATTGATCAGTGGAACAACTAGCCTCCAGAAGTTGTGAATGCTCTAACACTGGAAGATTTTTGGAAGAGATTGGACAAACATTTGTCTGAAATGGTATAGGGTTTCCTGCCTGAGCAAATGGTTGGATTAGAAGACCTCTAAGGTCCCTTCCAATTCTGTTACTCTGTTACCACTGTTGATCATAGATCTGTGATGGTGAACCTATGGCAGGTGTGCCTGAAGTGGCATGCGGAGCCATGTCGCCTGGCACGCATGGCGTTGCCCGTTCCTCTTCTCGGTTTCTGGCATGCATGTGCACGCAATGATCTGCTGGCTTTTGTGCATGTGGCAGTGCCAGAAACTGAAAGAACTGATCTTCCATTTTCCAGCGTGAGCATGTGTGCCAGCCAGCTGATTGGCACGTGAACATGCGTGGCAGTAACTGGAAGACTTGCTTGCTGGCACACATGCATGCACCGGAAACCAGAAGTACCTTATCCAGTGCATGCATACACCCTGGGCAGCTCCTCTTCCTGGTCGCGGCCCTGATGATTGCACGCACGCAAAGTGCTCCCTTTTTGGCACTTGGTGCTGCACAAGCGCACTCCCTTTTTGCCTCTCCATGCCGAAAAGGTTTGCCATCACTATCATAGGTCAATAGAATATTTTGCCATTGGAATGTTGCTTTCTATGACAATTTTAATGACTCATTTCTGCAGATGAAGAACCAGATAGGACTGTTTCTTGCAGTACATTATCTATATGAGATTATAAGATTGCATTAACAGATGCTAGAATCAAGGTCACATAAAGTGTTAGCATCGCTTTATAATGCCTTGGTAAGACCACACTTGGAATACTATATCCAGTTTTGGTTGCCAGTCCCAGCTAGTTCTTCATCTGTAGAAACTAGGTCATTAAAATCGCCATAGAAAAGAACATTCCAATGACAAGATGTTCCATTAACCTAGGATAAACAGTGATCAATGCTACCAGCCAATGAAGTATGGTAGTTAAAGTCAGGGGTGCTATTCAGCAGGTTCTGACAGGTTCTGGAGAACTGGTAGTAGAGATTTTGAGTAGTTCAGAGAACAGGCAAATGCCACCTCTGGCTGGCCCCAGAGTGGGATGGGGATGGAGATTTTGCAGTATCCTTCCCCTGCCATGCCTACCAAGCCACGCCCACCAAGCCACACCCACCAAGCCACGCCCACAGAACTGGTAGTAAAAAAACACCACTGGTTAAGGTTGAATTAGGATACCAGATTCAAGATTCCCCTCAACCCAGGGGTGAAATGCTCCCGGTTTGGACCAGCTCGCCCAATCCGGTAGCGATGGCAGTGGGTGGTTCGGAGAACGGTATAAAAAATCCCTGGCCCCGCCCCCTGCCCCTGCTGAGCCGTGCCATCATCAGAGGTTGTTGTTGTTGTTTTTTAGTTTTTCTTCAGCTGAAAACATGCCTTTAAAAGTAAAAAAAAAAAAGCCTTTGAGGATCCCGCGGCTTAGCCGAGATCGTCAGAACCCATTAAAAGTTTTTTAACCAGCCGAAGAGGTTGTAAAAAAAAAGTTTTAAAAGGCTGTTTAAAACTGTTCTCCAAAGCACCTGAGGGTAGAACAAGAAGCAATGAGTGGAAACTGATCAAAGAAAGAAGCAACTTAGAACTAAGGAGAAATTTCCTGACAGTTAGAACAATTAATAAGTGGAACGACTTGCCTTCAGAAGTTGTGAATGCTCCAACACTGGAAATTTTTAAGAAAATGTTAGATAACCATCTGACTGAGATGGTGTAGGGTTTCCTGCCTGGGCAGGGGGTTGGACTAGAAGGCCTCCAAGGTCCCTTCCAACTCTGTTGTTATGTTATGTTATGTTATGGCTCCTCTGGCGATCCCAGCTGAGTTCCTCATCACCAGAACTTTAAAAAACCTGTTTTCTACAAGCTCTTCAGCCGAATAGCTTGTAGAAAACCTCCTTTTAAGAGGTTCTGGGCTGTGACAAGGCACTTACCTAATTAATTGTTCCTTTCGGGCTGGGAAAGCCATGCTTTACATCAGTTGCATCAGCTAGCAACTGAATCTGCCTGCCTGAAATCCATCTCCTCAGTCAGCAACTGAATCTGCCTGCTTTGTTGGCTGAGGAACTCTGGGAATTGAAGTCCACAAATCTTAAAGTTATTCTAAAAAATATAAATAAAATAAAATAATAAAATAAAATATTTCTGCAGCTTTCTGAGATTTGGTGTGTTTCTGTAGTGTTTCACTCTAACTACAAAAACACACAAAATCTCACAAAGCTGTATGTGGCATTGTGTGTGTGTGTGTGTGTGTGTGTCAGTTGTGTTGTGTTGTGTGTGTATAAAGTGTGAAAGTTGGTTTTTGAGCTTTTTGTGGCTGTGTGAGGTTCCTGCATGTTGCAGGGGCCATTTTGGGTGAAGTGCAGTTGCTTTTACATTGTATGTGAGTCAGTTGTGTTGTGTTGTGTTGTGTGTGTGTAAAGTGTGAAAGTTGGTTTTTGGTACCTCTTATTGTTTTGTATACTTTGTTTATTATTTTTATTATTTATTGTTATTGGCCATGCCCACCCAGTCATCTGACCACCAAGCCACGCCCACCAATTAAGCCACGTTCACAGAACCGGTAGGGAAAATTTTTAGATTTCACCAGAGCTAATCATTTTCACTCAATCGACCCCTACCTCATAGAATTCTTGTAGCTGAAGGATGGAATGAGAAAAGTCTGAATATTCTGCCTTTTTTCTTGAGTCAAATACAGTAATAAATCAATATAACTTTTTATGTGTGTTTTTTTTAAAAAAAGAAATGGTCTGGGGTAAATCCCACACCCAAAATAATCCTCTCCTTAATATAATTCTGCAATCCCTTACAATCTAATTCTACTATTTTACGCTCTGAAATTCCACAAAACATCAAACTCAAATAACCTCTTATACAATAGTTATGAATATTCCTTCATGCCTAGGCAATGCTATTTTTCCCCTAAAAGTGAGTCAAGCTAAATTCTGCTCGGTTTTTAAAAAAAAACATATTTGGTTTATTACCTCATTTATGTGTTATTGTTGTTTTTAAGACTTCTTTCTAATGTCAGAAAACACAGCAAGTGCTTTGCTGATCTCTTGGGAATTCACCCCTTTTCTGTGCACAATTCTTGTGTGAGACCAGAAAGGAAAAAAAGAAAAAAACTTGTAAAGTCAGGCTTCCTGAGTTTTCAAGACATTCGGCAACAGCTCTGTTTGTTGATCACTGTATGGTATTGTTTCTGGGGAATATTTCTTTTAATGAAACAGGATACATTTTAGGAGATGTGAGTATGTTCAATTAGTTGCTCATCTAATTCATCTTTTCCAGTTCCAGTGATTCATTTCGTTATTTCTTCTGCACAGCTGTTATGAACAGATGCACACACTGTGTACGTTACGGAAGATTCTGGAAAATACTCAAAATGAGCATTAGCACTGCTTTCCTGTTGTTGTGAAGGAATCTTACAACATGCCAATATCCCAACCAGGTTGTATGATTGGTCAAGCTAGGTTCCAATGACCTCATCAGATTCTCCCAAGGACAATACAGGCAGCGCTATTGGCAAGATGTTTTCTTAGAATTCTGCTAACAACAAATGGTTGATAGTTTGGAGTTGGGGTTTTATTTATTTAGGGGTTTATGGGAAGAGTAGTTTTCTATTTTTAATAAAATGTATATATATCTCAATATATTATGAATCTATCGCAAAAAAAAGAAGCCTTTGAGGATCCCGCGGCTTAGCCGAGATCGTCAGAACCCATTAAAAGTTTTTTAACCAGCCGAAGAGGTTGTAAAAAAAAAGTTTTAAAAGGCTGTTTAAAACTGTTCTCCAAAGCACCTGAGGGTAGAACAAGAAGCAATGAGTGGAAACTGATCAAAGAAAGAAGCAACTTAGAACTAAGGAGAAATTTCCTGACAGTTAGAACAATTAATAAGTGGAACGACTTGCCTTCAGAAGTTGTGAATGCTCCAACACTGGAAATTTTTAAGAAAATGTTAGATAACCATCTGACTGAGATGGTGTAGGGTTTCTTGCCTGGGCAGGGGGTTGGACTAGAAGGCCTCCAAGGTCCCTTCCAACTCTGTTGTTATGTTATGTTATGTTATGGCTCCTCTGGCGATCCCAGCTGAGTTCCTCATCACCAGAACTTTAAAAAACCTGTTTTCTACAAGCTCTTCAGCCGAATAGCTTGTAGAAAACCTCCTTTTAAGAGGTTCTGGGCTGTGACAAGGCACTTACCTAATTAATTGTTCCTTTCGGGCTGGGAAAGCCATGCTTTACATCAGTTGCATCAGCTAGCAACTGAATCTGCCTGCCTGAAATCCATCTCCTCAGTCAGCAACTGAATCTGCCTGCTTTGTTGGCTGAGGAACTCTGGGAATTGAAGTCCACAAATCTTAAAGTTATTCTAAAAAATATAAATAAAATAAAATAATAAAATAAAATATTTGTGCAGCTTTCTGAGATTTGGTGTGTTTCTGTAGTATTTCACTCTAACTACACAAACACACAAAATCTCAGAAAGCTGTATGTGGCATTGTGTGTGTATGTGTGTGTGTGTGTGTCAGTTGTGTTGTGTGTGTGTATAAAGTGTGAAAGTTGGTTTTTGAGCTTTTTGTGGCTGTGTGAGGTTCCTGCATGCTGCAGGAGCCATTTTGGGTGAAGTGCATCTGCTTTTACATTGTGAATCAGCTTTGTTGTGTTGTGTGTGTGTAGAGTGTGAAAGTTGGTTTTTGGTACCTCTTACTGTTTTGTATACTTTGTTTATTATTTTTATTATTTATTGTTATTGGCCACGCCCACCCAGTCATCTGACCACCAAGCCACACCCACCAATTAAGCCATACCCACAGAACCGGTAGGGAAAATTTTTAGATTTCACCAGAGCTAATCATTTTCACTCAATCGACCCCTACCTCATAGAATTCTTGTAGCTGAAGGATGGAATGAGAAAAGTCTGAATATTCTGCCTTTTTTCTTGAGTCAAATACAGTAATAAATCAATATAACTTTTTATGTGTGTTTTTTAAAAAAAGAAATGGTCTGGGGTAAATCCCACACCCAAAATAATCCTCTCCTTAATATAATTCTGCAATCCCTTACAATCTAATTCTACTATTTTACGCTCTGAAATTCCACAAAACATCAAACTCAAATAACCTCTTATACAATAGTTATGAATATTCCTTCATGCCTAGGCAATGCTATTTTTCCCCTAAAAGTGAGTCAAGCTAAATTCTGCTCGGTTTTTAAAAAAAAACATATTTGGTTTATTACCTCATTTATGTGTTATTGTTGTTTTTAAGACTTCTTTCTAATGTCAGAAAACACAGCAAGTGCTTTGCTGATCTCTTGGGAATTCACCCCTTTTCTGTGCACAATTCTTGTGTGAGACCAGAAAGGAAAAAAAGAAAAAAACTTGTAAAGTCAGGCTTCCTGAGTTTTCAAGACATTCGGCAACAGCTCTGTTTGTTGATCACTGTATGGTATTGTTTCTGGGGAATATTTCTTTTAATGAAACAGGATACATTTTAGGAGATGTGAGTATGTTCAATTAGTTGCTCATCTAATTCATCTTTTCCAGTTCCAGTGATTCATTTCGTTATTTCTTCTGCACAGCTGTTATGAACAGATGCACACACTGTGTACGTTACGGAAGATTCTGGAAAATACTCAAAATGAGCATTAGCACTGCTTTCCTGTTGTTGTGAAGGAATCTTACAACATGCCAATATCCCAACCAGGTTGTATGATTGGTCAAGCTAGGTTCCAATGACCTCATCAGATTCTCCCAAGGACAATACAGGCAGCGCTATTGGCAAGATGTTTTCTTAGAATTCTGCTAACAACAAATGGTTGATAGTTTGGAGTTGGGGTTTTATTTATTTAGGGGTTTATGGGAAGAGTAGTTTTCTATTTTTAATAAAATGTATATATATCTCAATATATTATGAATCTATCGCAAAAAAAAAAAAGCTCCAATGTGCAGAATAAAAGTGAAAGAGCTGTGGTGGTACAGTGGTTAGAATGCACTACTGCAGGCTGCTTCTGCTGACTGTTGGCTGCCTGCAATTTGGCAGTTCAAATCTCACCAGGTTCAAGGTTGACTCAGCCTTCCATCCTTCTAAGGTCAGTAAAATGAGGACCCAGATTGTTGGGGGCAATAGGCTGACTCTGTAAACTGCTTAGAGAGGGCAGGAAAACAATGTGAAGTGGTATATAAATGCTAAATGCTATTGCTGGAGGATTGGAGGCTAAAACATATAAAGAACGGTTGCAGGAACTGGATATGTCTAGTTTAATGAAAAGAAGGACTAGGGGAGACATGATAGCAGTGTTCCAATATCTCAGGGGTTGCCACAAAGAAGAGGGAGTCAAGCTATTCTCCAAAGCACCTGAGGGTAGAACAACAAGCAATGGGTGGAAACTGATCAAGGAAAGAAGCAACTTGGAACTAAGGAGAAATTTCCTGACAGTTAGAACAATTACATTTGCTTCCAGAAGTTGTAAATGCTCCAACACTGGAAGTTTTTAAGAAGAGATTGGATAACCATTTGTCTGAAGTGGTGTAGGGTTTCCTGCCTAAGCAGGGGGTTGGACTAGAAGACCTCCAAGGTCCCTTCCAACTCTGCTATTCTGTTATTCTGCTATTGCTATTTTCTTTAAAATATCTTGTTTGTTTTCAGTGGTCTTCCTTTGCACAAATGCTTCATACAGGAAGCTGTCGACTTACAACAGTTCATTATTTGACTGTTCGAAGTTACAGAAAAGGCACAGAAAAAAGTGACTTATGACCACTTTTTACAATTTTTACCATTGCAGCATCCCCAGGCGATCAGAAGTCAGATGCTTGGCAACAGACTCATATTTATGACTGTTGTGGTATCCAGGGGTCATGTGATCACCTTTTGGGACCTTCTGACAAGCAAAGTCAATGGGGAAGATTTACTTTACAACCATGTTACTTAACAGCTGCAGTGATTCATTCAACAACTATGGCAAGAAAGGTCTTAAAATGGGGCAAAACTCTCTTAATAACTGTCTCATTTAGCAGCAGAAATTTTGGGCTCAATTGTAGTCGTAAATTGAGGATTACCTGTAATATCTAACAGATGTATACTTCTTCAATTACAAATACAATGTTTTCTTCTATCTGTGGTTTCCAGCTCGGGCATTTTTTAAAATGTATGGACTTTCAATTTCCAAAATCTTCCAACCAGCAGAGCCACTAGGAAATTGAAGACTGCTGAGATTGGAGAATGCTGACTTACAAAATGCAAAAATGCTGAGTTACTGCATTTTTGTTTTTCCTATTCTTGTTTCAAGTAGATGCTTGATTCTGCTTAATTTGTTATTATAGATCTCTTTTTGATCAGGCAATGTGTGACAGATATCACACATATGTTGAAGACTACTTTAGCTTCAATTGCAACAATACACGAGCACACAATAGATTTAAGCTTAATGTTAACCGCTCCAATCTTGATTGTAGAAAATATGACTTCAGTAACAGAGTTGTTAATACTTGGAATACACTACCTGACTCTGTGGTCTCTTCCCAAAATCCCTAAAGCTTCAACCAAAAACTGTCTACTATTGACTTCACCCCATTCCTAAAAGGTCTGTAAGGGGCGTGCATAAGAGCACAAGCGTGCCTACCATTCCTGTCCTATTGTTTCCCTCCATTATATCCAATTAATATAGTTATTATATACTCATGCTTATATATATGATTATGTATTGTTTAGTTATTTCATGTTTATGCTTATATATACTGTGTGACAAAATAAATAAATTAAATAAATAAATAAATAAAAATATTGGTGTTGATAAATGGATACTACATTTGAAAGGGTGATGTCATATCTTCCTGGACAACTGTGCAGTGTTGTGGTCTGCCAGCAGCCTCCGGAGCTGGCAATGGAGTCGGACAGCGATAAGGCAGAGGAAGAACATGGGCCAGTCCTGGAGGCTGGGGAAGGTCTGGATGAGGGCTCTGCATCAGAGGCAGAGGTGGGGCCAGGGTCATCTGGGTGGGTGCGGACTCCAGAGCCTCCAGAGGCTGACAGTAGTGAGGCAGAGGAACAGGAGGAGCCTGTTCCTAGTGCACAAATGAGAAGAGCTGCAGAAGGCAAGAGCAGCTAAAGCAAAGAGGACGACTCAGGAGTAGGGCCAAGAGATGATTGGTTCTTCCCATAAGGCTTAAAAGACCAGCAATGGCATTTGGGCTCTTTGACAGAAAACAACATTGATAGCCTTGCTTCTTGTCTTGCTGTATTTATTTCTTGTCGGCTTTTGAACTTTTGCCAAGAAAATTGATTAATGCTTCTGCGCATGTCCAAGATGGCGCCGCCCTGCTGATCGGGGGCGCGGCGACGGGCCTTACGGGCTCTTTTTGGGTCTGGGGGGGCCTTAATACCATCATAGGCCCCCGCCCTGATGGAGGAAGATCCAGCCACCCGTAAATAGGGTGGCTGGCGCTGGCGACTCGCTGGGCGTTGGGAGAAGCCCCGGAGTCACGGCGGAGCCACGGCGTCTCAGAGGTAATCCTGGCGGCCTAGCGGCCTGCCGAGCCGCCGCCAGCCTTTTCGGCGGCGGCGGCGGCGGCGGCGCGGGGGAAGCAGCGCCCCTGGACCCCTGCCTGGAAGACTTGGCCAGTTTGGAAGTTGGGTTTGGAGTTTGGGCGTCTCCGGTGGCGATGGGAGGGCCGGAGGCTGCGCCCAATGAAGATCTGGAGGGCCCGGCTCCATCGGCCTCTTTGAACCTGCGGTGGCGGCGGCGGCCTGGCCCTTCCCTCTCCGTCGGGCGTTGGCACCGTGAGCCCTGGGTCTGCTGGCGGATTTGGCGACGGTGTCCCCTCTCATCTGGGGAGCTCCAGTGGCCTGCTCGCGGTGGCGATGGGGGCGCCCGTGGCGATGGCCTGGCGGAGGCGGTGGCGGCGGCCTGCCCGGTGCTGAAGTGGCGGATGGCCCGATAGGCCCAGGGTGGCTGTGACCTTGCCCTAGTGGCGCGGATATGTGGCAGCGCGGAGGAAGGCCCGCGGGTCCAGCGGACACCCCTCCACTATTTACCATCTTTATAACATCTCTACCATCGTTCCTCTCCCCTTCTTCCTTAGCCCACCCCAGGTCGTTTGTATGGGGTGGTGAACTGACTGAGTCAGCGGTTTTGTCATCTACCGCACATGGATTATCTCGAACTATTTCCCATCAGGACAGACTGGTCATGGTCATTTTATCATCTGTTATGACTTTTGCTGCCAACTTGACCAGCCCAGGATGGGCCTTGCCCGGACCGTCTCAGTGATGCGAACATTTACCGCGGCTGACCTTCTTGCCCTGCGAGATGCCCTCTCGGGTCTGGCCCTCAGATTATCGAGGCCCACCTTGAGGACGGGCTTTGGAGTCCCGAGAGGTGGCATGCTAAAAAATAGGAGGCTTAGGGTTTTAATTGGCTGTTTTAATAGATTTTTAAGGGAGTTTTAAAGGGATTTTAAGGGGAGGAAACCGACGGGCTTGGGTTGGGGGTGGGAGGAGGGTGGGTGTTGGGGTAACCCGTCGGGGAGTCAGTTCCTGCACATGCTCGTGGCGGGGTTGGTGGGTCCGAGGTCATGGGGAGTCGGTGTTCCATTGGTCGAGGTGGTGCTATTTCCACGGTAAGGGGAGGGGCAGATATGGCGGAAGTGGGGCTCATATCGTGTTAGGGGTGCGCTCGATGCTTACAGGCGATCGCGCGCCCGAGCCTCAAACTTCTCCCGTTCCCGGATGGTCAGGATCCTCAGGGCCCTGGCCTTGGCTGATGTTATGCAATGCACGGTCCGTGGCCAATAAGGCCCCCTAATTCACGATCTTATTCAGGGGTGCAGCGGACCTTATGGGCGCATGGAGACCTGGTTGGGCCCAGAAGGGGCGTGCCCTTGTTCAGATGTGCCCACGGGTTTCCGAGCATTTCATCAGCCGAGGGCCAGGGTAGGGGTGGTGGGGTGGCGGTTGTGATTAGAGAGAGTCTAGAGCTGAGGGAGACCACTGTACCTCAGATTGCCGGGTGCGAATCCCTCTTTGTGAGATGGGGTCATAGATGTCAGATGGGCTTGCTGGTCGCGTACCTGGCTCCTTGCTATGTGACAGCTGCCCTGCCCGAGCTCCTGGAGGTGCTTGCTGGGGTGGTAGTTGTGACCCCCAGACTTTTAGTCGTGGGGGACTTTAACTTGCCATCGACCGACTCGTCATCGACGGTAGCTCGGGAGTTCATGGCTTCCATGACGGCCTTGGACCTGACCCAAGTAGTTGATGGCCCTACTCACGTTGGGGGTGGCACTCTGGACCTGATTTTTGTCTCTGGTCAGTGGTTGAGAGATCTGGACTTAAAGGAAATAGTCATTGAACCTTTGTCATGGTCAGATCACTCTCTTCGCCTGGACTTTCTGACCGCCATTCACCACCGCAGGGAGACGGAGCCGACACGTTGGTTCCGGCCCCAGGCGCCTGATGGACCCGGAGGGGTTCCGGACGGAGCTTGGGCCATTTCCTGAGGGTCTGGCTCACGGCTCGGCTGAGGAACTTGTTGCGGCCTGGGAACGGGCCGCGCGGGGCCTTAGACCGGTCGTGCCTTTGCGACCTCTGACCCGGCGCAGGTCCCAACCAGCTCCTTCGTACTCCGAGGAGCTGAGAGAGATGAAGCGCCGGAGAAGACGCCTAGAGAGTTCCTGGAGGTCTAGCCGTTCAGAAGCTGATCGGACACTAGTGAAGTCCTATACTAGGGCTTACCTAGTGGCAATGAGGGAAGCGAGGCGCATCACGCCTCCTCATTGCATCGGCAGATAACCGCCCAGCCGCCCTGTTTGGGTGACCCGCTCCCTCCTACACCAGGGGCGG
Organism: Ahaetulla prasina; assembly: GCF_028640845.1. Classification (NCBI taxonomy): domain Eukaryota; kingdom Metazoa; phylum Chordata; class Lepidosauria; order Squamata; family Colubridae; genus Ahaetulla; species Ahaetulla prasina. The sequence continues at coordinate 21,029,094 of NC_080543.1, forward strand.
GATGACCCGCTGCAGGGACGTGCTGAGGAGTTTAACGGTTATCTATACGATAAAATCGCTCAGCTTCGGGATGGTTTGGACCAAGATTGCGGTGATACGGGTGAGACGGCTGAGGGTGGTCTTGGTGACATTGTATGGGATGAGTTTGACCCTGTCGCTCCGAGGACATGGACAGGTTGTTGGGAGGCTGAATGCCACCACATGTTTATTGGACCCGTGCCCTCCTGGTTGGTGCTGGCCACGCAGGAGGTGACACGAGGCTGGCTCCAGGCGATTACGAGCGCTTCTTTGGTGGAGGTGTCTTTCCGCCGCCTTGAAAGAGGCGGTGGTGAGGCCCTCCTCAAGAAGCCTTCCTGGACCCGCTGTTTTAGGTAATTATCGTCGTCTCCAACCCGCTCATGGCGAAGGTTGTAGAGAGTATGGTGGCATATCAGTTTCCCTTGCACCTGGATGAAACTGTCTATCTAGACCTGCTCCAGTCCGGTTTCCGACCCGGTTACAGCACGGAGACGGCTTTGGTCGCGTTGGTGGATGATCTCTGGAGGGCCAGGGATAGGGGTTGTTCCTCTGCCCTGGTCCTATTAGACCTCTCAGCGGCTTCGATACCATCGACCATGGTATCCTGCTGCGCGGTTGGGGATTGGGAGTGGAGGCACCGCTTATCGGTGGTTCTCCTCCTATCTCTCCGACCGTCGCAGTCGGTGTTGACAGGGGGCAGAGGTCGCCCCGAGGCGCCTCACTTGTGGGTGCCGCAGGGTCGATTCTCTCGCCTTCTGTTTAACATCTACATGAAGCCGCTGGGTGAGATCATCAGTGGTTTCGTGTGAAGTACCAGCTGCGCGGATGACACCCAGCTGTACTTTTCACACCGGACCACCCCAACGGTTATCAAGTGCTGTCCCGGTGTCTGGAGGCCGACGGGTCTGGATGGGGAGAAACAGGCTCAAGCTCAATCCTCCAAGACAGAGTGGCTGTGGATGCCGCATCCCGCACAGTCAGCTAACTGCTGACCATCGGTGGCGAGTCACTGGCCCCGGCGGAGAGGGTGCGCAACTTAGGCGCCTCCTGGATGAACGGCTGTCTCTAGAAGATCATTTGACGGCCGCTCCAGGAGAGCGTTCTACCAGGTTCGCCTGGTGCGCCAGTTGCGCCTTTCTGGACCGGGAGGCCCTATGCACGGTCACTCACGCCTCGTGACGCCTCGCCTGGATTACTGCAACGCCTCACATGGGGCTCCCTTGAAGGGCATCCGGAGGCTACAGTTAGTCCAGAATGCGGCTGCTGGTGATAGATGGAGCCCTCGTGGCTCCCGTGATAACACCCATCCTGCGCAGGCTGCACTGGCTACCTGTGGCCTTCGGTGCGCTTCAAGGTTTTGGTGACCACCTTTAAAGCGCCCATGGCATAGGGCCGGGTTATTACGGGACCGCCTACTGCGACCAGATACCTCTCACCGACCCGTGCGCTCTCACAGGAGGGACTCCTCAGGGTGCCGCCAGCTAGGCAGTGTCGTCTGGCGGCGCCCAGGAAGGGCCTTCTCTGTGGGGGCTCACCCTCTGGAACGAACTCCCCAGGACTCCGCCAACTTCCGGACCTTCGAACCTTCCGTCATGAGCTCAAGACACATTTATTCATCTGTGCAGGACTGGCTTAGATTTTAAATTTTATAGGGGTTTTAAATTGATTTTAATATTTATATTTCTATTTTTAATGATAGGGCATTGGAATAAGTTTTTTAAAGATTATTTTAATTTTGTATATTGATGTTTTATATGCCTGTGAACCGCCCTGAGTCCTTTGGGAGATAGGGCGGTATATAAATTTAAATAATAAATAAATAAATAAATAAATAAATAAATAAAAAGCCTTTGGCAGTTTGCCTAATTAGACCAAGGTTGGTGATAAGACTGAAGAATTGTGTTATGAAGAATTTGCTTTGATTTAGTTTGAGCTATGCTGAGAATAAGTTAATTCTCAGCTGTTCTAATTTATTTATTTATTTATTTATTATTTACATTTCTATACCGCCCTTCAGACTCAGGGCGGTTTACAGCCAAGTTAAAAAGACATATACAAAAATTAAAACACAATATTTGAAATTTAAAAATCTGAAACCATAAGGCTGAATATTAAAATAACAAGTAATAAAATCACTCAATTAAAAATTACTCTTAGGCCAACCCTGCTCGGTGAAACAAAAAAGTCTTGAGCTCACACTTAAAGGCCCAGAGGTCAGGAAGAAGGCGTAGCCCCAGAGGCAGTTTGTTCCATAAGGTAGGTGCCCCCACAGAGAAGGCTCTTCCCCTGGGGCCGCCAGCCAACATTGTTTAGCTGACGGCACCCCGAGGAGACCCTCCCTGTGGGAGCGCACAGGTCGATGGGAGGCTATTGGCGGCAGTAGGCGGTCCCGTAAGTAACCTGGTCCTATGCCATGGAGCGCTTTAAAGGTGATCACCAACACCTTGAATTGCATGCGGAAGACCACCGGCTTATAAAGTCTGTTTGTTTTTGAACTGATTGCATCTACTAATACCTACTTGGGCCTGGGTCACAACATGCAGAAAGAGGTCAGAATTATGATTCTGCCTGAAAACAGGGAACCATTATATTAATTGTGTGCAATGGGGTTTAGAATTTAAAACAGAATAGAGCTGGATTGGACCAGAGTGGTGCGGTGGCCTAGAGGTGGTACTCTCACCTCACAATCAGGAGGCTGTTAATTCGATCCTAGGTAGAGGCAGATATTTCTCTCTCGGGGCACACTGAGAATATATCTGCTGAAAAAAACTCTGCATTGATGACAGGAAGGGCATCCGGCCAGTAAACACTCAGCTCCATTCAGTTGCCCAGATTCCACCCTGCAAGGGATTATTGGGTCGTTAAAAGAAGATAATGAATGGGGTTGGACCGGAAAGACTAAGTAAGGACAGTATTTTATTAATATTTTGTAATAAGCATGTATGACTCCATCACATTGTGGATACAGTTCTGATTACAGTTAATCACCAATATTGAAAGTACAGGCTTAAGAGTAAGGGCTATATAGGTTAAAATCTGAGACTTGCTTTCATTTTTTTTGGTCTGCAATATGGAGGTTGATTATTTTACACCTCACAAATGTTGGGCAATAAGTCAAATCCATTGCTCTGTATTTTACAAATATATTGCTTACCGTTCATCCAAATAAATTAAACTCATTTCAGAATAAATTGTGTTACCTTAAGTCCCCTTTTTATCAGCAGATGCAGCTTTACCTGTTCCCAGACTTCAAGATCCTTCACATCTGTAACGTTTTCTTGCAGTGGGTCAAAAAAACATCTTAGCAGATATGAAATTGTTTTTTGATATTAAAAATGCACTAAGAACCAAATGTATCTGAAATGAAATAATAATCCAGATATACTCATGCAAATACATCCATAAAGAGGTCACCAGGGGGAAAATGTTTTTCCCATCTTCAAAATATCAAGTTCTTTTCTCCTCATTTATGTAACAAAAAAGCAATGACTTTTGGCAAGAAATGAATAAATAAAATTGTTCCCATCACTTTAACTGGACCTGATTTACCAAGGAAGCATTAAGGTCAAATCCTAATTTGGACAAGTAGCTTTCCTGATATACAGTTTTCAAAATTTCAATTGCCTTACACAATGTAAGCCGCCCTGAGTCTTCAGAGAAGGGCGGGATATAAATGTAAAAAAAAAACAAAAACCCCATCTTGGGCCGGAATATTTTAAGGACCCATAAATCTATATTAATCTATGTTAATAAATATCTAAATCTATTGTTTGTCTTGCATTTGCTTCATTCCTGGTAGACGCAGTCTTTTTCGCCATATTGCTTAAAAAGGGATGGGCTTCAAAAATTTTAGCAAGGGGTTCTCTGCCCGGTTGTTGGGTAGGCACGGCCATGGTGGATGTGGCCTACTCCTGCACCATGGTAGAGGGGTGTTTTTGTCCTCCCTGGGCTCCAGAGGCTTTCCTCGAGTCTCCGGGAGGGCAAATATACCCTCCTAGGCTCCGGAGGCCCTTCAGAGGCCAGAAACAGGCCCGTTTCTGGCCTTCCCGAACTTCCGATAGGCCCGTTTTTCACCCTCCCAGAGCCTCCACGCGTGCCCTGCACTTGCCTGAATCCAAAATGGGCCTCGTGGTGACTCCTGGGAGGGGCAGGGTGGGGTGAGTGGGGCCAGCCAGGAATGGGATTTGGGGGTTCTCTGAACTGCATAGAATCTTAGCCAGAGGTTCTCACAAACCCCTGCGAACCTCCAGAAAGCCCACTCCTGTGCTTAAAGCTCTGAAAAGACTGGCTAGGAGAGAACTGTTATAATTTTGGCTAATATATAGTGTATGTTTCTATGTGAACATAGATATATACCATTTCAAGTGTTCATAAGCTATCTAGAAAAAGAAAAGAAAAAATTGTAGAAAAAAATATGTCTCAATTCAGAAAAGTGGGACAGAAATATAACAGTCTGGGTAACAAAGCTGGTAAAATCTTGAAACTTCACAACCTAAATATTTATTGCCGTAATATAGTATGAGATACAGTTTTTTGAAGTCTGGAAACTCCAGTAATTACAGAACTTATTGACTTACCCTGGACATTACAAGTATATTACACCAATATTTTATCTTCTTGATAATTAAACAATAATAAACAAAATTCATTGTTAATAAATAAACAATAATACGTTTTTGTATCCCAATCCTGAATCAATATTTAAGTATAATTTCCATATAGCATCATGACTTATTGGTACAGAAATTTACCAAGGTATCCATCACAAGCCACTATTTATACCACTGAAAATGTACCTTTTTAATCCTTTGACATTTTTGCATGGGTTCATGTTTTATTTAACAAGGAATAATATTCCTAACAACCCAACAAACCATTTTAACATGTTCTAGTTGCCTTGAATTAAGCTAATGATTTTATTGCAATAGAATATAGGAGTTGAACCTTTGGAAGTTTTACTGGATGCTCACTGATGTTAAAAAAAAACAAACCTGAGAAATAAAAATGAAGTATCACAAATAAAGAGTTTGCTGCTTCAGCTTGACACATGCCTGTATTGAAATGAAAACAGATTTAAAAAGCCATTTCATAGAGATGGAGGAATAATGGAAAGATAATTATGTTCACCTCCTGGATTTATCAGCTACAAGCACAGTTCAACTCTGCAAGTGATGTCCTTGTCCAAGGACTTTAGCCACATCCTTCAATTTAAAACTTAATCCTCGGGAAAGAGGTGGCTTAAAAATGCCTAACTTTAAACTATATTATGAAGCAGTAGCCCTTTCAGTAATAAGTGACTGGTTTAATTTAACGGAGGAAAGAATTTTGAATATAGAAGGTTATGACTTGTTATATGGATGGCATGTGTATTTATTTTATGAAAATAAAGTGGATAGGGCTTTTAAGAATCATGTGTTGAGAAGTGCTCTTTTGCGGGTCTGGAAAAAATATTCTTATAAATTAGATTACAAGATTCCTATATGGGCGAGCCCCAGACATGCAATAGAGAATATAAATATAGAACAGAAACAGGAAATGATTACTTATAAAGAACTTTTGTATGCTGAAGGAGGTAGATTGCAATTAAAATCATTACAGGTATTAAATGAAGAAGGGAGGAATTATACTTGGTTTCAATATGGGCAAATAAGTGCTAGATGGAAAGAAGATCAAAAAATTGGTATAATGCAAAGGGAGGAAAATTTAATAAAGCAAATTAGAAATCAGACCCAGGAGCATATAAAGAGATTGTATAATGTGTTGCTTGAAATAGATTCGGAAAAGGATTTGGTAAAGGACTGTATGATAAAATGGGCACAGAATATTCAGGAACCAATAATGTTGGAAACATGGGAGAAAATCTGGGTTAGAAATGTTAAGTTTACACAAGCACAGAATTTAAGGGAAAATTTTTATAAGATGTTTTATAGATGGCACTTAGATCCCAAAAAATTATCACGTATGTATCCTAATATCAAGCGAAATGTTGGAGGTGTGATTGTGATGACGCTACATATTTTCATATTTGGTGGACTTGCAAGAAAATTAAGGCCTTTTGGATAAGAATTTGGTGGATTATTCAAAATGTACTGAAGAAGAAGATAAAGTTCCTGCCACAATTTTTCCTTTTGGGAATTATAACGGATTGTACAGAGATTGAGACTAAACTGATTCTGAATTTAATAACAGCAGCAAGACTGTTGATTGGACAATATTGGAAGAAGAGGTACCTACAATAGAAGAATGGATACTGAAAGTCATTAATTTGGCTGAGATGGCTAAAATCTCAGCTTTTTTAAAAGGCAATACGCAGGAAAGATATTTAATTGAATGGAAAAAATGGATTGATTATCTACAAAACAGATATCAGATTAAGAAATATCAGATTGCCTTTGAATAATTAGGAAGTTATTTTATGTAATGGGGAGGGGTTGGGAGATGAAAAGCTTTGGATGAGGTTAATTGGATTGAAGGGAAAATTTTATTCTATGTTTGGTTTATGTATAACAATACCTTGTGATTGATCCGGGAAGCCGGGGGGAGGGGGAGGGAGGGGGGAAGGGGGTTTTCTGGGAGGGAGGGGGGAAAAAGGGGGGGAAATGTTTTTGTTTTTTTAAAACTTTTTCAATTAAAAAAAACAAAAAAAAACCTTAATCCTGAATCAGATAGAGAGGGAGAGAGGGAGGGAATTCAGGAAAAAAAAAGAAAATAAGGGTAGTATATTGATATACTGGTTTGGGATGGATTAGATAAAATTCTTGACACGGGAAGAGTATATTGAACATTTTAAAGGAAAGTTGGATATAAATACAGTGAATAACAATAACCCCAAATTCATTACATAGCCCTTCCTGACTATGATGCAGAGGTGGGTTTCAGCAGGTTCTGACCAGTTCTGGAAAACCAGTAGAGGAAATTTTGAGTAGTTCAGAGAACCGGTAGTAAAAATTCTGACTGGCCCCGCCGGCATCTATTCTCTGCCTCCCAAGTCCCAGCTGATTGGGAGGAAATGGGGATTTTGCAGTAACCTTCCCCTGGAGTGGGGTGGGAATGGAGATTTTACAGTATCCTTCCCCTGCCACCTCCACCAAGCCACGCCCACCAAGCCATGCCACGCCCACCAAGCCACACCCACAGGTAGTAAAAAAATTTGAAACCCAGCACTGCTATGATACTCATGAATATTTTAACCTGAATAATTCAGCATCTTAATACTTCTAAATCGCATTTACATTTCTAACAGAGATTGGCATTGCAGTTGATAGGTTCTGTGCCTGAACTTTCCACAGATGAGTCACCCAAAGAGTTTAATTTTATTGAATTTAAGACCAGCCCTCTGACTTCAGCAGACTGGAGAAAGCCTGTCTTTGTTGAGCCCCATAAATTCAGGCCACATACAACAAGCAATTGTGGGAAACTTGTTTATTTTGACCTCGCAGTTCCTGGATTCTAATAGTAGTAGCTGGTTATAAGAAAGATGTCTTTGAGCTGAAATAAGTGCCCAGCACAAAGGTTTGCCTGTGACCAGACCAATATCATCTCCTTGAATATAGCAGGCTATAAATGTAATTGCAGAGACTCATATTTTTTGCCTCTTTCTAAATTGGTTTGACATTGTTTGACTGAAAGAAACTTAAAATTGTGATCATGTTTAACTGATGAGGGCCAGAGCCATAAATCTGAGTTATGATGCTTAATTTCATCTTAAGTGAACTATTACGAGAAAGATAAAATAGACACACAATGCATTTCCTTGGCAAAAAGTCAGTATGTTTATTGTTCTTTAGAAGAAAAGTGTTCCTGAGATCAGTATCTTTGGAGAATAATTCCCATGGATACAGAGACTGTAAAGCTAGTGCAACCTATGGAATGATTAATATTCCTTAAATTGTTCAAAGTCACTGCTCCAAACAGAATACAGATAATTCTTGACTTACAACCACAACTGATCCCAACATTTCTGTTGTTAAGTATGACATTTGTTAAATGAGTGTTGTGGCCCACCGGCGGCCAGTAGAGCTAGCAGGAGAGTCAGACAGCGAGGAGGTTGGGGAGGAACTTGGGGGCTGGGGAAAGTTTGGATGAAGGCTATGCATTGGAGGCAGAGAGGGAGGTAGACAGAGGAGAGGCAGAGGAACAGCTGGAGCCTGTTCCCAGTGCAAACATGTGCAGAGCTGCCAGAAGACAAGAACAACTCAGAAAGCAGGGTCGACTTGGGAGTAAAGCCACAACTTGGAGGTGATTGGCCCCTCCCATAGGCAATAAAAGATGAGGGAGTGGGCTTTTGCAGGAAACAATTTGTTCACTCCGTGACTCTGAGACACTCTGTGCCAGGTTTTGCCTTGTACTGTGGTTGGAAACAAGTTACATGGCAGCTTGCCAAATGAGATAAAGTGTGTTGAGAAATATTCCCTTGAAAAACTGTTTGGACAAACCTTGCTGATTGTGAATCAACGTAATTCCCAGTCGTGTAAATAAAAGAGGTTTTGCCAGGACCAATTCCTGCCTCCTGCTTGTTAAGGGAGCCTAGGTCAGAACAGTGAATTTTACCCCATTTTACAACCTTTCTTGCTACAGTTGTTAAGTGAATCACTGCAGTTGATAAGTTAGCAACGAGTTATTAAGTGAAACCAGCTTGTCCATTGACTTTGCTCATCAAAAGATCTCAAAAGATGACCACATGGGACAAAGCAACTGTCAAAAGTATGAACCAGTTGCCAAGCATCTGAACTTTGATCATGTGATCATGGGGATGCTACAAAGGTTGTAACTGTGAAAAATGGTCATAAGTCACTTTTCTTAGTGCCGTAAGTTTGAATGGTCACTAAATGAACTGTCATATGCTGAGGACTATCTATGGTAAAGTTCTTCCATTATGGATCTTTCAGTTACTTCTTTCCTAAAGCTTGCTCTTCTGGTAAATCTAAACTGGCTTGTGTGACATGTTCATGGAGATAGCTTGGAAAACTACAGACAATAGCTGGTGAGTCCTACCTTAAGCCTATTAAATATTAAATATGTTTTTATATTTGTTACCTTTCTGCAACCAGATTCTTTCCAGTTGGATAAGATATTGAACAGTTTCTACTCAGTGTAACTAAGTCAGCTGGGGCTTATGGACATTGAAGTCCAAAATATATGAGAGGCGATATTTTGGGGGAAGCCACAATTATGCAAATGTAACCACAATTATGCAAACACAATGTAATTGTTTTATAGTACTCACTTTGGACCAGTTTTGTTACTATAACAATATGGATCAAGAGATAATAATGGACGATTGCCATGTTACTATAAAACAGTATTTTACACCACCATTGCCTATAATAACAAAAGTACTCTAGGCCTCTACAGTCAGCAAATTATTGTGACAGCTATTATTTCATTCTCCAGAAACCCGTTAACCTACATAAAATAGTTTCTAAAGTTGAAATTCTAGGAGTAATAGTCCCAATATATATTTTGATTTTAGTAAATTATGCTCACCCCAGCCATAAAAATGTTAATAAAATATTTAGTCTCCATAGATGAAACTTCCGCCATTAGAGGAAAATTTATCATGTGGCAAAGTGACAGTGTTATTCAATTATGTAGCTTGCTCTATAAAACTTAGCATTATGGTTATGTGTGCACATCCATAAATGTCTGTATATATATAAAGGTACATTTTGCAACTTTTTACAGCATCCACTCAAAAGACTCTAGATGACACATACTAGAACAGGGGTGTCAAACTCAAGGCTTGGGGGCCAGATTCGGCCCATGGGGCCACCGTGGAAACAGGGAAGGATCTACCTGCAGTGCTTCTGCCAGCGAAAACTGAACTTGTGAGGGCTGCATGTGGCCCTCCACGAGTTCTGTTTTCACTGGCAGAGGGTTGCAGGAGGCTGTTGCAGCCGAAAATGGAGCTCGGGAGCCCTTTTCACTGGCAGAGCGCTCGGGCCACCACAGGCGCCCCCCCGGACATAAGTGACATGCTGGTCATGAGCCCACCCTGGCTGCCTGAGGTCAAACACAACCCTGATGCGCCCCTCAATGAAATCATCATACCCCTCTACTAGAACATAACATCAAAATATTAAAAAACACAGTAATCATTATTGTAATAACAACTGTTTAACAACCATTAAAATAATGAAATCAATGAGCATAACAAAAATGAAAGCAAAAATAATTAAATAACTAAAAATATTCTTGCAAAGGGTACAGAATTGTTCAAAACTGATGACTTTTGTTCCTGTCAGGCATAGGTGAACTCACAGGCAAAACGGAGAGCCAGAAAATCACCAAAAAGGGAAAAGAAGAGAATGAAAATGAAGAAGGGAGGAAAAAACAAACAAAATTATGAGGCTGTATGTAATACAGAGCATCAAGCCCCAAGCTAGCCAGAAAATGCTTATCTGGGACATATTGAACACATTTGTCACATTGCAATAATTGTTTTGCTTTGCTCGCTTTTAGGCTGCTAAATATAAAAGGTTAAATTTAATAATGCCTACATGGGGAGAATGTCTGGAAAACATGTACTTGAAAAGTAGGTTTTGAAATAATTTCTCTGTTTGAAAAAAAAACCAACCTCTGCTGAAATATTGTGGCAGATTGTGGAAACAAATTTATATGTGGAGCTGCTTGTTCAAGTCAGCTTATGCAGCAGAGCACAGCTTTGATAGGTGACTGCTGAGGGATATTTTCAAGGAGAAATTTGATAGGTCTGTCTAGAAATGTTTGTCTCTAGAAGACATTCTCTTCTGACTCCAGTTTAAGATTTGCCTTTGTACCTTTATATTCAAGACTCAGCAGTCCAGTTTGACTATGCCTTTTGCTCTGAAAAGCTTTTATGTCAGTGTGACTATTTTTAATTTAATCTGTTTACATTTATTTTAAATTATTTATTTGCCTTTTTATGGATTGCAACCTATCTGAAGACCCTCTTCCTGAGGGAACTGTTAAACAAGGAATAGATGTAGAGAAATGTAATATTCTTCATTAACAAGAGTATTACATTAACCATAAAACAAGATGAAATTCAAAGAGAAATAAGTTAATTTAAAGAGACATAAGTTGGTGGGGCAGTGGTTAGAAGAATGCAGTATTGGAGGGTAACTCTGCCCACAATCTGGAGTTCGTTCCTGAGAGGCTTGAGGTTGACTCAGCCTTCCATCTTTCTGATGTTGGTAAAATGAGGACCCAGATTGTTGAGGGCAATATGCTGACTCTGTAAACTGCTTAGAGGGGGCTGTAAAACACTATGAAGTGGTATATAAGTCTAAGTGCTATTCAGTGGTAGGATCATCCCGATTTAACAACTGGTTCAGTGATTGTGTGCTTTGCGCGCATTCACAGTTTAAAGAAATCTTCACTTCCGCATTTCTTTGGGGAAGAAACATAGCTGAGGTGTGGCAATCTGCTCTGCCACATGAATCACCTGAGAAGATAAAGGTAGGAAAATAGTGTGGGTGGGCAGGTGGGCCCATCTGATCGTCGGGATGAACCGGTTCGCTCCCAGCTAATCATCAGAGCTACCGGTTTTCCCTGGTCCAAACTGGTCCAAACCAATAGAATCCCACCCCTGGTGCTATTGCTATATGAAAGGAAAATCACTGCTCCCTGTATTCGCCTATACCTTCTGAATAACATTTCCTAAAAAGAATTTCCAAAATGGGAAAGTAAACCCTCAAAAATGAGCGGAGACAAAGGAGGAGTTGGAGAAGTTTCCTTCCCTTTTGAGAATTTTCTCAATGAACCCTTTCCACAAACCTTCTCCAGGTATTTTCATGAACACTGAGGGCCAAACTGGCTGAAGAATGGAGCTCTATATACCATTCCTACTGTTATTAATAATGGGCAAACTTCCTGTTGCTGTGCACCTTTGAATTGATTTTTGTTGATCTGCAAGCGTCTCCAGTAATATTGTTGACCAATACTCAGACCAATATATATAATAACTGAGGTGAGATTTAGTCAAATAAACAGAAAAGCTGGCTGAGGAACTCTGGGAGTTGAAGTCCACAAGTCTTAAAGTTGCCAAGGTTGGAAACCCCTGATCTAGAGATCATCAAGGCTGGTGCTGCATACGCAAGCCAAAAGTGCAGGCCGCAGTCACCCATCTTTGCTCTAAGAACCTACTTTCAAACCTCATTGTAAAATTGAAAGGCATACTAGCCTAAGTGTCAGATTAGGAATGAAACATTAGGACAAACTTAAAAGAAATGGAAGATAAGAATGAGGCATTAGGACAAGCTTAAAGAAATCCAGGGACTCCAAATACATCACATTTATTGAAGAAAGTAAGCCATGCTCCAATTTTTTTCATCAATGGCTGAAATTCAAAAGCAGGCCATATATATATATATATATATATATATATATATATATATATATATATATATATATAGGTCTTTATGCTCAGTAGTGGGTCGACGTTCAGTCTCGTTCATCTAGCTCAGCCTTGCTGGGAGCAATGTGATTGCAGAAGCACGGTTGAAGCCTGAAGATGACGAATGAGACTTTGTCAAACGTCACAAGACACTTCCAATTTTACGAGGAGAAACCCCAATAACCAAAGACCTACATACAAACACCCGAAAAACCTCAGAAAACAAATATATATATATATATATATATATATATATATATATATATATATATATATATATATATATATATATATATATTTATATAAACCTCAGAAAACAAACCTCATATATATATACACACACATACATACATACATACATACATACATACATACATATATAATATTCAAACCCTTTATTTCACTTTCTTTCTCGTACTACATAATGGACTGCTTGGGCAAGCTGTTTTAATCAGCCCATCCTGTTTACAGCAGTCATATTTGCAGTCTTGTTATTTTTAACTCCCACATTCAAATTACCTTGAATTTATTCTTTGCTTACATTTTTAAGGCTCAAACCTTTCTCTTTTCTGTTTTTTTCCCCCTCTATCATAACACAAGACAGACCTTTGGCTTTCTATTTCCTGATGACTGACTATTATCGGAAGTCATCATGAATGTCGGCATTGTATTTCATTAAAACGGTCTCTGAATAAAGAAGGGGCGATCAAAACTGTGGAAAAAAAAAACCCCAAGGAGGTTAAACAGATCCTTTACTGTATTCGTTACAAAGGACATGGATTTCCTTTTCTCCTTAATCATGGTAAAAGAGGGGGGGGGGAAGAAACCAAATCTGAAATTGAGCCGTATATGTACAGCTCGACTTACAACTGCAATTGGGGTTAGAATTTCCATTACTAAGCAAAAGAGTTGGTAAGTGAATTGTGCCAATTTTATAACCTTCTTGTTATGGCATTTAAGCAAATCACTATCATTGCCAAGTGCCTGAATTTTGATCACATGACTGCGGGAATACTGTAGCAGTTGTCTTAAATCACATTTTGTAGCGCCATTGTAATTTTGAGCAGTTGCTAAACAAATAATTGTAAACATCAGTGGTGGGTTTCAAAATTTTTCACTACCAGTTCTGTGGGTGTTGCTTGGTGGGCGTGGCATTGCTTGGTGGGTGTGGCTTGGTGGGTGTGGCAGGGGAAGGATACTGTAAAATCCCCATTTCCTCCCAATCAGCTGGGACTTGGGAGCAGAGAACAGATGGGGGCAAGGCCACTCAGAATTTTTACTACCAGTTCTCCGAACTACTCAAAATTTCCACTACCGGTTCTCCAGAACTGGTCAGAACCTGCTGAAACCCACCTCTGAATGAATGAAAAAAAAAAACTATGGTGGTTGCTGAACAATCCCAGCAACCCTCACAACTGACTATGCTGCTAGGAATTGTAGTTCTAAAGACCCCTGGAGACCAAGAAATTTCCTTCTTCTGCTCAAACGCTTCAATTATATAGTACCATAAAAGTTAGATATTCAGTGGAATGTCACAAGTAGAATAACAGATTTGGAAGGGACCTTGGAGTGCTTCTAATTCAACTCCCTGCTCAAGCAGGAGAGCCTGTATCATTCAGGACAAATGGCTCTCCAATCTCTTCTTAAAACTTTCAATGATGGAATAACATAACTTCTGAAGGCAAGCCATTCCACTGATTCATTGTTCTCACAGACAGAAAATTTATCCTTATCTCCTTGATAAGGTTCCATCTATTAATTCTTGTCCTGCCCACTGGTGGTTTGAAGAATAGGTTGACTAAACTATTGTGGTTTGAAAGCTATTTTCTGGGACAGCCTCTCAAATATTGGAAGACTGCTATCATGTCATCCCTAGTCGTTCTCTTTGTTAGACTCGACATTATTTGTTCATCGTATATTTTCACCTGCAGCCCTCTCTCATCATTTTTGCTGCTCTTCTCTGCACTCTTACCAGGGTTTTAGTTAGCAGTATTAGCAATACTAAAGCTTCACATAATCTTGATACTACTCCTCAATGGATCCTTATGATTTATATTGATATATTGACCATCAATTGTGTTGTAAATGTTGTACCTTGATGAACGTATCTTTTCTTTTATGTATATTGAGAGCATGTGCACCAAGACAAATTCCTTGTGTGTCCAATCACACTTGGCCAATAAAAATTCTATTCTATTCTATTCTATGGATGCAGCCTAGGACCGCATTGACTTTTTAGCAGCTGTAGTACACTATTGGTTCATACCTAATTGGTTGTTCACTAAAACTCCTAGATCCTTCTCACAGTTACCGCTGTTGACCACTTATTCCAAAACTGGGCATTTAGTTTTGCTTGCCTTACTTTTCTTGCCACTGAATTTTGTTGAATAGGGTCCAGTGTTCAAATTTGTCTAAATCCTTCTGGAAATTGAACCCGTCTTCTAAAGTGTTGTCTATTCTTCCTAGCTTAGGGTCATCTGCAAATTTGATGACTTCTCCTTCTATCTCCTCATCTAAATTATTTATGGAGATGTTGCTGAGTATTGGGCCTAAGACAGAACTTTGTACTACCCCATTGTATACTTCTCTCCATGTAGATGAAGTTTCGTTGACGACTACATCTTGAGTGCGGTTTGTCAGCTAGTTATAAATCCATCTGATGGTGATGCTATCTATCCCACATTTTTTTTATCTTACCAAGGTTGTGGCTTACCTTACTGAAGTCCAAGTAGATTATGTTTAGATCATTTCACTAATTTAATGTCAAAGAATGTAGTAAAATTTGTTTGGCATGATATCTTTTTGATAAACCCATGTTGGCTTCTGGTAATAGTTTTGCTTCCTTGTAGGAGTTGGTAGTTCCATTACTTGATGTCTTTTCCAGGAACTTCCTGATGTCAGGTTGATTGGTCTATAGTTTCCTGGATCCATTTTTTTTTTGAAGATGGGTACCACATCAGCTTTTTCTAGTCCCCAGTCCTCAACCACAGGGATTCAGGGGGTTCTGAGATCACATCTGCCAGCTCCTTCAGAACTCTAGGATGTTATCCATCTGATTCTGGTGATCTAAACTCATTTAGACTAGATAGGTGTTAATTTACCATTTTCTTGCCTATTTTGACTTGTATTCCTAATCTGTCTTTTACAGTACTGCTTTTGATAGGTAAAACTGTTTTCCCCCCCTTTTGTGTAAAGACAGATGAAAAGAACAAATGAAGCAGTTCCTCCTTTCCCCTGCTATTTGTCACCTCTTTGCCATCTCTCCCATTAATGGACCGATTCCTTGATTTTTTTTCTTGGTTTTTTATATGTTCAAAAATTTTTAAAATTATGTTTGATATTTGTTGCAAGTCTTAGATCATTCTGAACCTTAGCTTTTTCAATTCAATTCAATATTATATAGAGAAAGTCTGACCTTTGAATTTCTTATGCCACATAAATTCTAATTTTTATCCTGTTCCAAAGCAGTCCAGTTTTGTCCGATCCATTTCAACCTTTGGTTTCAGTTAACTGGATTGGAAAACATTCAGACCTATAACATTCAGGGGTGTGGTGGTGCAGTGGTTAGAGTGCAGTACTGCAGGCTACTTCTGCTGCCTGCCGGTTGCCTGCCATTTGGCAGTTCAAAACTCACCAGGCTCAAGATTGACTCAACCTTCCATCTTTCCAAGGTCAGTAAAATGAGGACTTAGATTGTTGGGGGCAATATGTTGACTCTGTAAAACCGCTTAGAGAAGGCTGTAAAGCACTGTGAAGTGTTATATAAGTCTAATAGTTATTGCTATTGAATATGACTGTTTTGGCACTGTTGATGGACTATTACAAGACATTTCTACTGGATCATATGATATAATGTAAATGTTCTCTTCATTTACAAGGTACTCTGGTGGCGCAGTGGTTAGAATGTAGTATTTGGGGGTGAATTTTGCTGACAGCAGTTTGGCAGTTCGATTCTCACCGGCTCAAGGTTGACTCAGCCTTCCATCCTTCCGATGTCAGTAAAATGAGGACCCAGATTGCTGGGGAAAATATGCTGACACTGTAAAACTCTTAGAGAGGGCTATAAAGCACTATGAAGTGCTATATAAGTCTAAGTGCTATTGCAATTGCTACTACGAAGACTGCTCTTCGATCAGGAATACCACATGTAATTTCTGTTGGGAAAATCCAGCATTTTAGAAAATTGAACAACTCTACCAATGCAAGATGTTTCTTCTAATGATATGCCTAAATAATATTTGTATCATTTAGATATGCCAAATTCCCAGATTTTGTTTTCATTTACTAAATGATAAATCTTTCAGGGCTGGATTTCATTTATCAAGAAATAAAATTCATTCGTAATTTATTTTCCCAGAAAGGGTCATGGTGATTTGTATTGAAAGAATAATTAGTCTCTTAGTGCCAGCTGCAATGATTCCAGTTCCAGGAGCAATAATTTTTAAGTTCTCTTGCCTTTTAAAATGGCTATTTTATTTTATTTTATTATTTTATTTTTTTGCTTTAAGTTAGTACTGCTTGGTACACTTTCGTCATCATTGTGGTTTAAAATTCTGTTCTGCATTCTAACTTGAATACGTCAGCCTTCATTCTTTGCTTGATAGCAAATCATCCAGCTGGGTATATACTGCAGAAATCCTGAGCAATTTGAATGCAAATTAAATCAATAACAATTTCTTGGAAGGGTTTTGCCCTTGGAGAGGCAGCACATTATCTGTTCAGATAAAGCTGTTCAGAAATGCTTTATTAAGTGGAACAGCATCATTCACTATGAAAATCCTTCTTGTACTGCTTGATCCTAAACTGATCAGGGATCTTATTGCCCAGTTGCCCCTCAAAGTCATGGAATCTATCATCAACCAATCCATTACCTCACACTTAGAAACTAACAACCTACTCTCCAACAAACAATTTGGTTTCAGGAAAAAGCTATCATGCAACTTACAACTTCTCCACTGCAAAAACATATGGACTTCAAATCTAGATCAAGGCAAATCAATAGATGCAATCTACATAGACTTCTGCAAAGCTTTTGACTCAGTAGTACATGATAAACTTCTCCTTAAACTAACATCCTATGGCATCTCAGGACCCCTCCACAAATGGATATCTGCTTTTCTGTCTAACAGACAACAAGTGGTCAAAATTGGCAATGCTTTATCAAATCCTGTTCCTGTCAAGAGTGGCGTTCCTCAAGGCAGCGTCCTTGGACCAACACTCTTTATACTATACATTAATGATCTTTGTGACCATATCTCAAGTAATTGTGTTCTCTTTGCTGACGATGTCAAACTATTTAACACCACAGACAACACTTCTATCATTCAAAACGACCTTGACCATCTAACCGCTTGGTCTAAAATTGGCAGCTCAAATTTCAACCAGCAAATGCTCAGTCTTACATATAGGAAAAAGAACCCAAAACTAAGTACATACTAGATGGACATTACCTTACAGACGACCCCATCCGTTAAAGACCTTGGAGTTTTCATGTCAAATGATCTAAGTGCCAAAGCCCACTGCAACTACATAGCAAAAAGCTCTAAGAGTTGTAAACCTAATTTTATGTAGCTTCTTTTCCAAAACACCACACTACTAACCAGAGCATATAAAACATTTGCTAGACCAATTCTAGAATACAGCTCACCTGTTTGGAACCCTCACCACATCTCTGACATCAATACAATTGAACGTGTCCAGAAATATTTTACAAGAAGAGTTCTCCATTCCTCTGAAAACAACAAAATACCTTATCCCACCAGACTTGAAATCCTAGGCTTAGAAAACTTGGAACTCCGTCGCCTTCGACAAGACCTAAGTTTAACTCACAGAATCATCTATTGTAATGTCCTTCCTGTCAAAGACTACTTCAGCTTTAATTGCAATAATACAAGGGCAACCAATAGATTTAAACTTAATGTAAACCGCTTTAATCTAGATTGCAGAAAATATGACTTCTGCAACAGAATCATCAGTGCTTGGAATACTTTACCTGACTCTGTGGTCTCTTCCCATAATCCTAAAAGCTTTAACCAAAAACTTTCTACTATTGACCTCACCCCATTCCTAAGAGGACCATAAGGGGCGTGCATAAGCGCACAAACGTGCCTACCGTTCCTGTCCTATTGTTTTTCTTTTCTTCTTCCTATATATGTTTATATGGTTATATACTATATAATCTTTTTGTATGATGTTGTGACAAAATAAATAAATAAATAAATAAATAAATAAATAAATAAACTGGGCAACATGGAGGGGATTTGATGGATTGTGTTTTAGAGGGCAAAGAGAAACTGGATGAATAATTTTTCTGAATTTCTCAAAATTCTTCAACCAAATCTCAGGGCAACATTTTACTGTAGTGATCACTTTACCACTATTGGTAAAAGAAAAAATTAATCACAGGAGTTGTATCCACATGTCTTTGCTTGGAATTTAATGGAAGCCTGGAAATATGATTAAACAGTGAAAGCACTGATCACTAAACCACAATCCACCATTGAAAATGTGTGATTGCAACTGAATTTGGGCAATAGCCTTTTGGAAGGGCACTGGGGATCTCAAAAATGGAAACTAAGGAATCCACAGCCTGCCAACCCCTTACCAACAGAAGTTCCTAAGTTTAGCAGAAAAACAAAATATGTTCCAAGTTTCACCCTTCAAAAAAACTGATGTTGCTTTGAAGCTATTCCTTCCTGATGTAGTCCCTGATTCTGTCAAAGCACATGCCAATCTCTAGAAAAAACATATTTTCCCTATTGATAGAATAAAAAAAAAATCCTTGTGAAATCTGTGTCAGTGAAGTTCATTGCTATTAAAACTGCTTCTCAAATACTTTTCAAACTGTTAAAGTGCTTTATGCTTTAGTCACTTAAACAGTTTAATCATGCGAATTACAGAGGAAAAAGTATGAGACTTCTTTCAGTAAAGAAATTGAAGATTTATTCAGAGTTTACTACTTATCTTCTTATACAGGAAAGAGAAAACAAAATATGCATCCATGACATTGTATTGTGAAGGACAGAATGACTGAAACACTTCAATTCCATTGGTACTTCAGATTGTATACAATGCTGGCAGTATTACACAACAGCATACAAGATATTGCATGTGTGAGATTGTCAAAAATTTGGTGATCTTTTCCCAGAGCTGTCAATTTAGTATCAAGTGATTTAGCTAACTTATTGCCCAGTTGCTCAAATATTTTCTGAAGCAAATCTAGTGTAATTCCTCTCTCTGCAAGTTGTTCTATGATCCTAGCCTCCCCTTTACTATTTTGCCACTTTACTGTTATCTGTCATTATGATATTATAATCCAAAAATAAAAAAAACATATCTCAAACAAGGGAAAGAGAAAAGGCAAAAGAAGGGAAGGAAGGTGAGGCGAGGCGAGGCGAGGCGAGGCGAGGCGAGGCGAGGCGAGGCAAGGCAAGGCAAGGCAAGGCAAGGCAAGGCATTGTTTTGTATATAAACCCCCAACAAAATCAAGTTCCTGTATTAATTGATGAGCGTGATAAATTTGTTTGGGTAGAAGTTAACTTGCATGGGACTAAGACATTGACACTAGAAATTTATACCCCAAGTCAGGATAAAGCACTGTTCTGTAAAGTACTTCTGGGAAGATTAAAAGGTTTGTATTATGAAAATTGATGTTTGATGGGGATTGGAATGGTCTCCTCAAAGCTGGATAAAACTTCTAAGAAACATATTAAAATCACTCAAGGCAACTTACCAGCAGTTTTATTTCATTTTATGGACAATTCAGGGCTGGATGATACATGGAGACAGAAAAATGGAAATTCAAGAGGCTATGCCTATTTTTTTTTTGAAAGTCATAAGTCCTTTTCAAGAATATATAGATTTCAAACAACTTGCCAACTAAGGTTTTGGAAGTAGAGATATTGCCAAAGACTTTTTTTGATCACAATCCTATGAGTTTTATTTATAAAATAATGACATTGATTTAAGAATGATTTCTGACAAGGAATCTTTTATAAAACTTAATCCTGAACTGAGGAAGAAGAATCAAAAGAAAACAGAAGCATTTTTGATGAGATAAAGTGAAAAGAAGAATTAAATAAATTTCCAAAGAAGATAAATATTTGTCATCAAATTAAGCTCCCACAGTAACCATTTTGTAATAGTAAGAGAAATGGAAATAAAAATGAATTATATAAAGCAAAAAAGGGAGTTTCCACATAAACCAGGAGAAAAACTGGCATACTGTATGCATTATGAAAGGAAAAACAAGAAAGTGATATTGTTATTACAACATTGGCCATACAAAAAGCATTTCATCAATATTGTATAAAGGAAGCGACATCTCTCTAGAGAAAATAAATGAATATCTAAAGAAACAAAATTTACTGAGGATTAAAAAACAGAGATAGATTATTATTATTATTTTTTTTTTCAAAAAAGTTTTATTTTGACATTCTTATCCAATAACATATCCAATAACATATTTAATGTACCATCATATACAATTAATCGGGTCTGCCCGGTCACCACCCCCTTCCTTTTCCTTTTACTCTCCTTCTCTACCTTCTTCTACTTTCCATAACCATCCTCCCCCTCTCTTATCTACATCCTCTCCTCTTTCCTCCCTACTCCTTTCTTCTCCCTCTTCCCCTCTTCCTTCCTTTCCTCCTCCTCCTCTTCTCTTTCCTCCTTCTCTCTTCTACTCCTTCTTTCCCTTCATTCTAAAGTAGTAGCCAGGCAGGTCCGATCTTACATTAATTATACATCTTCAATCATCTTTGTACATTAACTATCAATCCATTTTCTGCCCCCTCCCCCTCCCTTCCCTTCCTCCCCCACCCCCAGGACTTCCGAGAACCGAGTACAGGGTATAAAACTAACAACAAAATTAAAATCTAGCACAAATCATAATCCATAGTCATTCCTTAAAACCTCCACTCCCCTTCCAAAGACAAAGAAGATACTTTTCTTCCACTCCATTATATATCAGACCATTCCACTCCTAGAGTTCTCAGAAGTTTCCGATTGAGTTAGTGTTTATTCTTGAATAAAGTACATAGTTTTAATATCCAACCTTCATCAATCAATATCAAAACAACGTTCCATCTTCCAATATTCACCAAGGGTTCTTCTAAAATGTCTTTCTTCCTTAGCAGTCTCTCAAAAATAGTTCATATTTCCAACTTAGTTTCTTTAATTTTTCTGTCCAACCTTCAGGGTAAGCAATAGTCCATCTTTTCACATCTTTAACATTTATATATACAACAAATAATATTAAAAATATGGAAAGTATCAATTGTAGTAATTAGAATCTTCACTTTAGCTTACGTATCTCAAGTAACATTAGGAAAATTACACCTATAACTTATCCAAAATATATCTATTATAACAATTACATTCTAATTAACATTACATCCATCTCTTAAATATAATATTTAATCCAAATTCCTAAATTTTACTATCTATCCTCCAAAATTAAACAATATTCCATCTTCCTATTCCTTTATACCTTTAATATATCATATAGTACCCCTAAAATTACACATTTATATCCACAATAAAACATTTACAAAATTAACCATAATCATATGTAATAAAGTTAAACATTCTCCTCCTTCTTCTATCTTACACATTTTCGACCATCTATTCACCATTCAACTTAACATCTGTTAACAAAGAATTCCCAATCTTTAATACATTAGTATAAAAATCTCGTGCTTTACAAATTGTGTTGAGAAAATACTTTCTTCCTTTATAATTCAGTGTTAAACCTGCTGGAACCTCCCATCTAAAATATATCTGATGTTTCTTAAGCTCATCCACCAGAAAGGCAAATTCTTTTCTCTTTCTTAACATTTTAGGAGGAATTTCCTTCATCATTATTATATCTTGTCCTAATATTTGAAATTTATTTTTATAACATGCTGCAAAATTCCATACCTAATCCTCTTATTTGTAAAATAAATAACCACATCTCTCGGTAAACACTTCTGCCTTGCCCACCAGGAATTAACACGATAAATTTTTTCAATATTAACTTCAAAATCTTCTGGTTCCATTCCCTCTATCTGAGCAAAGGCCTGAATAAAAATCTCTTTCAAATTTTCCTCTTTAGATTCTCTTAAACCCTTACCCTTATAGCATATTCCATTAATTTATATTGTAATATAACCCTTTCTTCCTCTGCCTTATCAGCCTTAACCTGAATATCATCTATTTTATTTTCTAAATTCAAATTAATTTGAACTTCATCTATTTTCCTTTGCAAATCTAAATTAATTTGGTTAAATTCATTCAGTCTTTCTTCTGTCTGTGTACTAGATAACAATAATGGAGTAATTGATTCCTTTAATTTTTTCATCTCCTTACTCTGCTCTTCCACCAAATCTTTAAAATCCAGTATTTCTTTCTCCATTTCATTAAATTTTTGATCTATTTCTGAAAGATGAGCCTCCATAAGCTCCTGTAAAAAATTCCTTAGACTTTCTTTAATATCCTCTCTCAATTTCCGTACCTGAAGTGAAGATATTTCCAATATTTTAGAAGTGGTTAAATCTCTTTGCTTAAAAGCCATTTTTAAACTAAGTAATATCAAGAAGAAGAAAAAAAGGGGGGGGGAATAAAAAGAAAAAAAAACCCAATAAATTTTTCTTCTTAAACACTGTAAGAAAAAGATAATAAAAAAAAAGAATAGATTTTTTTAAAAAAAGAATTCCATTTAGAAAAAAAAATCTTGTTATTTTCTTCTTAGAGGTTCCACGCCAGCAATTGTAATCAGCATTTCCTTAGCTTTCACTTTCAAAACACAAAACGCCATCTTTCTTCATCTCCACTCTTCAAATAACTTCTCTGTCAGGGAGTTAAAATCATCTTACAAACGAATGCCAGCCTCCTGCTTTCGATTCTTTCCGTGTTGACAATTTATCAGTAATCCTCTTCAGTCACGGAGATGGACGTTCTGCGTTTTGCTCTGCTTTTGCAGAGGCGTTCTGGATTCTGGAGCTTTTTTTGAACTATAGAAGGAGCGTTCCCATCAAACCACCAGAAATCATTCTGGGACTTTTCTTGGGGGCTCAACTTCAGTTCAAATGCTCATCTCCCCCTCCTTGCCCGAGGGTAGAGATTTACGAGCTGTTGACAGAAGATTAACGCTGTCTAAACAGCTCTCACAGAATCACAAAGAACGGGCGAACTGAGATTGTCCGCCATTTAGCGCAGCGGCGCCACCCGGAACAACAGAGATAGATTATTAATGGACCTAACATTAGGGAAGTTTCGATGCTATAAAAAAGATTAAACAATAAGGGAAGTTTCTGAAGCTATAAAAAAGATTAAACCAGAAAGGTGCCTAGTCCAGATGGATTATCAGGATTTTATTATAAATTTTTTTGAGGATGAATGTTTATAACCTTTACAAAACATAACGGACTTTATTTTATGGGAAAGAAATTTGTCAGAGAGATGGAAAGATGCTGATATAGCATTAATACCTAAACTTGTTGATTTAACTTCAACAAGAAATTATAGGATAATATCTTTATTGAATAATCACTATAAATTGTTCACAATTCTAGATTGAAAATAATTGTGGAAGAATTTAGTCATTAGGATTAATGTGAACTTCTACCTAAAAGACAGTTGAAGCACAATGTTAGTATTGGTGTTGGACATTTGGGAATACTTGAAGCAATATACCGTATATACTCGAGTATAAGCCGAGTTTTTCAGCACGTTTTTTGTGCTGAAAAACGTCCCCTCGGCTTATACTCGAGTATATACGGCTTATACTCGAGTTGTTTTTTCTTCTTCTTTTTTTCACATTATACCGGATGGCGCAAACTTGGCGGGCTTTTGCATTAGCGTGGGGAAGCCCTGCCGGTGCAGTGAGAGGGCGGGGCGGGGGAGCCGCCAGCCTTCTCGGCTGAGGGAGGGAGGGTTTCCCCGACCGGTAGCTGCCTCATTTCCCACCCTCGGCTTATACTCGAGTCCCCAGTTTACCCCAGTTTTTTGGGGTAAAATTGGGGACCTCGGCTTATACTCGGATCGGCTTATATTCGAGTATATACGGTAATGAAAAAACAAGGCACATTGATAATCTTAGATTATTTTAGGCAGAGACCTTTGACAATTTGACCTGGGCCTTCTTGTTCAAGGTTTTGGAAGATATGAATTTTGGAGATAACTTTATAAAATGCATAAAGAAAGCACAAATAATTGTTAATAGAGATCTAACAAAACCCTGTAAGATACAAAGAGGAACAAGACAGGAATGTCCATTGTCTCCTATCTTGTTTATTTTGGTCCTTTAAATACTGAATAAAGATATAATATAAGATGAGAAAATTGTCAAAGTAAAGATTAAAAAAAGAAACTTATAAGTTAAGGGCTTTGTAGATAACTTGCTGTTGGTTTTGGAAAATCCTTTAAAGAGAATAGAAACATTAATGCACCAAGACAAATTCCTTGTGTGTCCAATCGCACTTGGCCGATAAAAAAAAATCTAATGAGAAAATTCAAAGAATTGGGTGCATAAACAGGTTTCAAGATTAATAAACAGTAGATAAAGATTAACAAAAATATGAATATAGAAAATCAAATAGAACTGATGAATAAAATGGGCTTTAATTTGAAGAAGATAAAATATCTTGATATAAATATGAACCAATCATTTGTCACTGATTTTTTTTACATACAGTTACTAAAATTTAAATTAGACAGAAGCTTATGGTTTTGAACATTGAAAGACTGAATTTGAAATAGAACTTGAAAGAAAAATGTGTAAAAATGATGAACACATAATTGCTAAAATGTATAAAATGCAAAGTTTTATTGAAATGCATAATTGATTTGAAACAGAAGAAGTAAAAAATGTATGATAAAGTGGGATAAAATGCTTGGTTATAATATACAGATGGAACAATGGGAAAATATGAGTTTAAAAGACTGAAATTTATATTATGTTATAACATTAAGGAGATTTTTAAATAAAATGATATACCATTGCTATAGGTCGCCACAGAAATTTTCTAGGACATATAAAGAAACTTCAAAGTTATGCTGGAAATGTGAATGAACAGAGGGGAAATTTTATCATGTTTGATGGAAAAGTTAAAACCTAGGATTTTTTGGGTTCAAATGTACATATTAATTCAGAGGATATTAAAGATTAATATACAATTGAAACCAAAGGTCATGATTTGTTTTTGTGTATGACAACTGCAGCAAGAGTAGGGGTGAAATGCTCCCAGTTTGGACTGGATCAGGTGATCTGGTAGTGATGGGGGCGGGTAGTTCAGAGAATCGGTAGCAAAAATCCCTGCCCCCCCCCCATGCCCACCCAATCGCCGGTCCCCACTTGCCTACTTGGCAGCTTGCTGCTTCTTTCAGGCTCGCTCGCTGCCTTGCTTTGCTTCGGTTGCTATAATCAATTGCATCAGCTAGCAACTCAATCTGCCTGCCTGCAATCCATCTCATCGGTGAGCAACTCAATCTGCCTGCCTTGTCCCTTCAGTTGGGTAAGTAACTGGGGAGGGGGGAGATTTAAAAAATAGTTAATTGGGTTTTTTTAAGTAGTTTTTTTTTTAGACATAGCAATTTAAAGTTAAGAAAGTTTTAAATTTAACTGTTTTTATCTAAAAATATAAGTAAAATAATAAAATAAAATATTTGTGCAGCTTTCTGAGATTTGGTATATTTCTGTAGTGTTTCACTCTAACTATACAAACACAGAAAACCTCACAAAGCTGTATGAGGCATTTTGTGTGTGTGTGTGAGTCAGTTGTGTTGTGTTGTGTTTTGTGTGTGTAAAGTGTGAAAGTTGGTTTTTGAGCTTTTTGTGGCTATCTGAGGTTCTTGCTTGTTGCAGGGGCCATTTTGGGTGAAGTGCAGCTGCTTTTACATTATATGTGAGTCAGTTGTGTTGTGTTGTGTTGTGTGTGTGTAGTGTGAAAGTTGGTTTTTGGTACCTCTTATTGTTTTGTGTACTTTGTTTATTATTTTATTATTTATTGTTATTGACCATGCCCACCGGGTCACCTGACCACCAAGCCATGCCCACCAATTAAGCCACACCCACAGAACTGGTAGAGAAAATTTTTAGATTTCACCCCGAGCAAGAATATTATATGCACAAAGGTGGAATGACTCAGCATTACCCACAATCAAGAGTAGTTGTTAAAGATGACAGAACCAGCTGAGATGGCTAAATTGACTGTTCCATTAGAGAAAAGACAATATCTATATTTATTGCTGATTGAGAAACCCCTTTTTGCAGAAAACAGAAAAAAAATGAAATTATGATTTATGGTTTTGAAGTTTAGACAGGATAGATTACAGAAAGAAGAGAGCTACTGTAAGTTAAGAAGTTAAAAAAAAAACCCACCTTAATAAAATTATATAGGAAAGATCATTTAAACAATGTACTTTGGTAGGAATCCCTATATTTTGGGGATATACTCCCTCCTGATGTAAAGAAGCCCACCTGTTGTTCTTTTAAGAACTAGTAAAAATTTGGAGATGGAAGGATGTCACTACTAACCAAACTGCATTTTGCGTGATTTTACTATTTCTGGATTATTTTACTGCCTTTAATATTGTTTGATTGTTTTAATATGCATTGTGGGGTTTTACAGACAGACACAGCTGGAAGTTAATCTCAATTATGGTTGTGTAGAAATACACAATAACTACAATATAACAAAAATTATCTACTCTTGGTCTAGTGGCACAGAAATCGCCAGCATAATATTACATTCTAAACCACATAATAGGAAGGTACATGCTTTGCCTAGTGCAACATTGGATTCATCAGATTGGATCCATCACATTACCCTACGCATCACAGCGTGACTCTGACCATAATGCCTAAACCAAGCTATATTTCTACAATAGATTGCCCTAGCTATTTGGGATAACTAAATGTCAATTAATGGCAGTTTTACTATAATCCTCTGCAAGGCGTTAAGACAAGGGGTGTGGAGAATCAAAGCACCCTCTCCTGTGGGTTGTTTAAAAATCTACCGGAAATTATATTTCAGCAGTCATTTATGACCACAGAGCAACCTTGGGAATTCAAGTAGAAAATCAATTTTAGGAATTTGCAGATGAATGCCTAAGATTTTCTTCTGGCTACATTAAAAAGCCTGGCATGCTAAAAGGAAATAAGTTGTGTGTGTGTGTGAAGATGCCATAGCTTTCTATTGTGAAAAAAAAATGATTCGTGTAGTTTGGGCAAAATTTTACCTCTTACCTTTTAATATGAAATCAAGGAGTGTGCTAAATTCCTGGTGGGAAGAGAACATCAGGGCATGGTGTGTTCTTCTCACAAGGTATTTAAACCTTCAATTACTTGTGATAAATCAAGCACAACCATGCAGAAAGAAGAATCTTCTGGTCTAAAACCATAGTAAACATTTTTTCCCCCTGTATAAGAATAAATAAAAGGCTAACAGTGTTTTGAAGCAATAAAGCTGAGATTACAAATGGAGGCAACCATAAACTTAGATGTCCCAAAAATGCTTTTTCAAAGGGCAACTTGTTTTTCCTTGAAGATGTTTCACTTCTCATCCAAGAAGCTTCTTCAGTTCAGAAGTGAAGAAGCTTTTTGAATGAGAAGTGAAACATCTTCAAAGAAAAACCAGAAAAATCCATTTGCCTCTTGAAAAAGCATCTTTGGAGCAACCATGACTTGGATGACTGAGAATCTCCATAGACATCTGTATCAGTGTTTCTCAACTTTAGCAAGTGTAAGACAAGTGGACTTCAACTTCCAGAAGTCCCTACATAGCATGGCTGAAATGTCTCCAAGGAAAAACAAAGAAAGTCCAGTTGCTTTTGAAAAAGCGCTTTTGAGACTACCATAGCCTGGATGACTAAGAATCTCTCTAGACATAGCCTTATGTAGACATAGCCTTAGATACAATCACAAAGGACAAGGGCCTTGCAATATGACAAAGATCAAAATATTAATGATCTTGCCATGATCTTGCAATGATAGAAAGAGTGCAGAGAAGAGCAACAAAGATGATTAGGGGACTGGAGGCTAAAACATATGAAGAACGGTTGCAGGAACTCGGTATGTCTAGTTTAATGAAAAGAAGGACTAGGGGAGACATGATAGCAGTGTTCCAATATCTCAGGGGTTGCCATAAAGAAAAGAATCAAACTATTCTCCAAAGCACCTGAGGGTAGAACAAGAAGCAATGGGTGGAAACTAATCAAGGAGAGAAGCAACTTAGAACTAAGGAGAAATTTCCTGACAGTTAGAACAATCAATAAGTGGAACAACTTGCCTGCAGAAGTTGTGAATGCTCCAACACTGGACATTTTAAAGAAAATGTTGGATAGCCATTTGTCTGAAATGGTGTAGGGTTTCCTGCCTTGGCAGGGGGTTGGACTAGAAGACCTTCAAGGTCCCTTCCAACTCTGTTATTGTATGTTATAATGTATGACTTTGGAACATAGACACTGAAAAAGAGCAAGAGCAACAATACAATAAATTGAATTACTGAATTGGAGTCAGTTATTAACAGTATCATTAGCATTAAAAGGAAACCAGCCTGTCAAAGAACACAGTGGCTGAACATCATGAAAGCTGAGGCCAGCCAGAGCACAGAACAACTCAAAGAATTTGTGTAAGATAGGAAAATATGGAAAGACCTGCCCTATAGAATTGCCAAGAATCGGGTACGACTGAATGGATAACATCATCATCACTCAGAGTACCATGGACAAGAACACAAACGAATCAATTGTTCCTGTTTCTACTGAACTGCAGAGAGAATTGTTAGCAAATAGAAACTTACATTATTTGGACGTGTGATGTGAGTGGATGGTGGACTGCTTATATTTGATATGTCTGACAGAAATAGAAAGAAGGCAAGACAAGAGACCAAGTTTATGAATGGATATAGGTAATTGGACTGTGTTTGGAAGAACTGTCGTTATCATTAATTAAAATAATGAGCATTTATCCATACAGATATCTGGAGTTGATACTAAATATCACCTAACTTTTTTTTTCACATTTAAACAAACCAAAAAAACCACCACATCTTCACGTGGCAGACGTTCACAACCATCCAACAGACTTAACCTGTAGTATGTGTTGATACTTGTTCTCATCTGAAAATTGGTTAACATGAAAAAGGGAAGATGTTACAGGTGTTATGTCTACTTTATATGCAGCTCTATCATTCCTCTCTATTGTAGTTGTCTCCTGCATCACATTGCCACTCTAGGATTTATCTCTATTGTTCCTGTTGTATTACTCATTCTCTAATAAGATGGCTTCTGCACAGTGATGGCTTGTAGTGTGCTTACTTTATCTGTCTATCTGTCTGTCTGTCTGTCATCCATCCATCTTTCTATCTATCTATCTATCTATCTATCTATCTATCTATCTATCTATCTATCTATCTATCTATTCACAAACTGAAACCATCTCTATCTATTGGACCTGATGGTCTATGTGCATACTTCTTAAAAAAGTTTTCCACTAATATAGCAGAACCCCTAAGCATAATCTTTGAAAAAGCTTTCACGACCAGCTCCCTTCCTAAACTTTGGTCACTAGCCACGGTCATCCCTGTCTTCAAAAAAGGAGACCCCAGCCTAGTTGAAAATTACAGACCAATCTCTTTATGCTGTGTCACCTGCAAAGTAATGGAATCTATCATCAACCAATCCATTACCCTCCACCTAGAAACAAACAACCTACTCTCTAATAAACAATTTGGTTTCAGAAAAAAATTATCCTGTAATTTACAACTTCTTCACTGCAAAAACATATGGATTACAAATCTTGATCAGGGCAAAACAATAGATGCAATTTACATAGACGTCTGTAAAGCTTTTGACTCAGTGGTACATGATAAACTTCTCCTAAAACTAAAATTCTACAGCATCTCAGGACCCCTCCACAATTGGATAACAGTGTTCCTGTCAAACAGACAACAAGTGGTCAAAATAGGTAGTGCCCTATCAAATCCTGTTCCTGTCAATAGTGGCGTTCCCCAAGGCAGTGTTCTTGGACCAACATTCTTCATATTATACATTAATGATCTCTGTGATCATATTATAAATAATTGTGTTCTCTTCGCTGATGACGTTAAACTATTTAACACTACCAACGATACAGCTACCCTTCAAAAAACCTTAACATTGTGTCGGAATGGTCAAAAACTTGGCAACTCCAAATCTCAACCAGCAAATGCTCTGTCTTACACATTGGAAAAAAGAATCTGAACACTAAATACAAGCTCGATGGACAATACCTTGTAGATGACCCCCACCCCATTAAAGAACTTGGAGTTTTCATATCAAATGATCTAAGTGCCAAAGCCCACTGCAACTACATTGCAAAAAAGGCTTTAAGAGTTGTAAACTTAATCTTGCGTAGCTTCTTCTCCAGAAACACTACATTACTAACCAGAGCATATAAAACATTTGCTAGACCAATTCTTGAATACTGCTCGCCTGTCTGGAATCCATACCTCATTTCGGACATTAATACAATTGAGTGTGTCCAGAAATATTTTACAAGAAGAGTTCTCCACTCCTTTGATTACAACAAAATACCTTATGCCACCAGATTTGAAATCCTGGATTTAGAAAATTTAGAACTCCGCCGCCTTTGACATGACCTGAGTTTAACTCATAGAATCATCTGTTACAACGTCCTTCCTGTTGAAGACTACTTCAGCTTCAATCACAACAATACACGAGCACACAATAGATTTAAGCTTAATGTGAACTGCTCCAATCTTGATTGCAGAAAATATGACTTCAGTAACAGAGTTGTTAATGCCTGGAATGCACTATCAGACTCTGTGGTCTCTTCCCAAAATCCCCAAAGCTTTAACCAAAAACTATCTACTATTGACCTCACCCCATTCCTAAGAGGTCTGTAAGGGGCATGCATAAGAGCACCAACGTGCCTACCGTTCCTGTCCTAATGTTCCCTTTGGTTGTATTCAATTTCATATAGTTATTACATACTTATATATATGCTTATATATCGTATAGTTATTTCATGCTTATGCTTATATATACTGTTGTGACAAATAGATAAATAATAATAATATCTATCTATCTAATTTAGAGTAAGTAAACGCACACTACAAGCCATCACTGTGCAGCTGGTTGTCATGACTCTTCTCTTCTCCTGGCCGCTTCTTCCTCTTTTCAGTCTGCTTCCTTATCCCACTTATGATGGGAAATGAGAGAAAAGGAAGAGAAGTCTATATGGTAGCAAGATGAAGATTTCAATTCATCACAAATGCTGAAAGGCTGCTAGCTATCTGTCTTCCATTTATTTGAGAAAAAATGAATAACAATAGATATCATTATAGCCATATCACTGCAGATTATCATTTAATCTAGATAGGAGATGTAGCATTGATCTTTCAGTCAGTGATTTTGTTCATCTAAAGATGTCTAGACTATAAGTAATTCAACATTTTTGTCTCTCTTGTAGGATTATGCTTTTAGAAATGTTGGTTGCTGACCTATTGAAAGTCAGCCAAATTTAAGTCAATTGATAGTAACTAGGAAAGTCAGCGAAATGATTGGAGAATTCTTCTGCTAAAATAACAGCTTCCAGAATGATCTCCCATTGCAAATTGCCCATAGATACCATTATAGGCATGAAATGGGTATTGTTATAAAATAAACATGGTGGATATCTGCAGCCAAGGATTTGGAAATGAGATGGTAGAGAGCATTTTGGAAAAGGAGAACAATTTTGCTGGTTCTTTTTCTGTGATTTTGTAACTGGCCATAATGATTAGAATGGCAAGTTACAACATTATCCAAGCTTGGTCGATCCACCCAGGGGTGGGATTCAAATTTTTTTACTAACCGTTCTGTGGGTGTGGCTTGGTCGGAGTGGCAGGGGAAGGATACTGTAAAATCTCCATTCCCTCCCCACTCCAGGGGAAGGTTACTGCAAAATTCCCATTCCCTCCTGATCAGCTGGGACTCGGGAGGCAGAGAATAGATGGCCAGTCAGAGATGGTATTTACTGGTTCTCCGAACTACTGAAAATTTCCACCACTGGTTCTCCAGAACTGGTCAAAACCCGCTGAATATCACCTCTGATCCACCCCCAAAACTAAGCAAGGTAAGTCCTGGTTAGTATTTAGTTGGAACCCAACCTGTAGGCTAGATTGTAAACTCAAAAAAAAAAAAAAGGAATAATAACAAAAAGAAGATAAGTCAATGGCTAGTGTTTCTGCATTGTCCCCAAGAAAATGATATGGATTTATCAACATCATGAACTTGGCTCCAGAAGTTTTTAGAGGGGGAATCTTTACACTGACCATGCAAATATTTTGTAAAAGTTCAAGCTAAATAAACAATAAGTACAGATGGATTAAAATGTCCTGTAGTATCCCTTAGCTGCTTTGATTGACAGTCTTGATTTTGTCCCCACCAATTCAAACCAATTGCCAACTCCTTCTTTACCATATTCATTTAAAAATATTATAAAGCACCAAGGTATATAACTTGGACTCTGACCTCAAGCACGTGAGGTAGAAAGTCCTGCCTTTTACAGCAGGGCGTGATGAGATTCTTTAAGGGAAAAAAGTTAACAAATGACTAAATTGAATCTGGTTTGTTGACAGTCTTACCATTTAGATACATAATGAATAATTGACAATTATGAACTGAGGATAGGTTGGTGAACTGAACTGAGTGTATAATATTTAGATAAGCACTTTTCTTTCTTTGATAGATGCTATCTCATAAATAAATGCATTGGACTTTTTATGAATTGGACACTTTTAAGTATCTAATATTTATTACCCAAACTTAGAAGTCTTTCTTTTACACCACTGCTAGCGGAGGGATAAAAACACCCTTTTTAAAAGCATATTCAAGTTCACTAGTTCTTAAATTGGCTGACAATTTAAGTTTCAAGGAGTTTCACATGATATTTTTTTCCTCCACAACTACTTAATACAATTAAACATAGAACCCAATAGGATGCCTGAATAATGCCTTGAGCTACCCATACGAACTACAATACTTAGAGTTCTAGTACCCAGCTCGTATGAAGGAATTGTCTGAAAGTTGTGGGTGTGAATTGGGAGACAAAGTGGATCAGACTCAAAGAATAATATAGCCAAAAGTATGCCATCACCCTAAAAAAGAGATGGTGAGGGGGAAAAAAGAAAATAGTAATTAAATTATTAGGTTTGCACTCTTAACCACTTCTTCCTTCCTTCCTTCCTTCCTTCCTTCCTTCCTTCCTTCCTTCCTTCCTTCCTTCCTTCCTTCCTTCCTTCCTTCCTTCCTTTCCAGGACAGATATTTAGAAACCTACTTACAAAGATCAGCATTGTGCAACCGATTTATTCCCTATGAAACTCAATGGAAGCTTTGAAGGAATAGAATAGGAAGAGGTCTTTGGCATTGGAGAAGACTCCTAAGAATATCATTGAAAGCCAAGAAAACACACTGATAGATCAGGGGTATCAAACTCGATTTCATTGAGGGCCGCATCAGGGCTGTGTTTAATCTTGGAGAGCTGGGGTGGTGGTGGCCAGGGGGCATGACCAGGGTGGGCGTGGCCAGCTCGAGATCACTCGTTGAGGTTCTGTTTTCAACTGTGATGGCCTCTTGAAGCCCTGTGCCAGCAAAAATGGAGTGCACGGCTTCCCTGGTCCTGCAGGCTGCCATCACGGACAAAAGCAGAGCCCAAGGGAGGCTTGCGCAGCCTCCCTGAGTTCCATTATTGCTGGCAGAAGCACCCTGTGGGCTGGATCTTGAGTGACACCCCTATGATAGATCATCTAATAAGCCAACCGAGAGTTCCGTTTGAGGTACAAAGACTACGTTCAAATTATCCTACTTCAGATACATCATGTGTAGTAGACCTATTCTTATGGAGAAGACTCTGATGTAGAGAAAGGTGGAAGGAAAAAGATGAAGAAGATAACTATTTTTATTTTATTTATTTTATTTATTTTGTCACAACATCATACAAAAAGATTATATAGTATATACACATATAAACATATATAGGAAGAAGAAAAGAAAAACAATAGGACAGGAACGGTAGGCACGTTTGTGCGCTTATGCACGCCCCTTATGGTCCTCTTAGGAATGGGGTGAGGTCAATAGTAGAAAGTTTTTGGTTAAAGCTTTTAGGATTATGGGAAGAGACCACAGAGTCAGGTAAAGTATTCCAAGCACTGATGATTCTGTTGCAGAAGTCATATTTTCTGCAATCTAGATTAAAGCGGTTTACATTAAGTTTAAATCTATTGGTTGCCCTTGTATTATTGCAATTAAAGCTGAAGTAGTCTTTGACAGGAAGGACATTACAATAGATGATTCTGTGAGTTAAACTTAGGTCTTGTCGAAGGCGACGGAGTTCCAAGTTTTCTAAGCCTAGGATTTCAAGTCTGGTGGGATAAGGTATTTTGTTGTTTTCAGAGGAATGGAGAACTCTTCTTGTAAAATATTTCTGGACACGTTCAATTGTATTGATGTCAGAGATGTGGTGAGGGTTCCAAACAGGTGAGCTGTATTCTAGAATTGGTCTAGCAAATGTTTTATATGCTCTGGTTAGTAGTGTGGTGTTTTTGGAAAAGAAGCTACGCAAAATTAGGTTTACAACTCTTAGAGCTTTTTTTGCTATGTAGTTGCAGTGGGCTTTGGCACTTAGATCATTTGACATGAAGACTCCAAGGTCTTTAATGGGATGGGGGTCGTCTGTAAGGTAATGTCCATCTAGTATGTACTTAGTTTTAGGGTTCTTTTTTCCTATATGTAAGACTGAGCATTTGCTGGTTGAAATTTGGAGCTGCCAATTTTTAGACCAAGCGGTTAGATGGTCAAGGTCGTTTTGAATTATAGAAGTGTTATCTGTGGTGTTAAATAGTTTGACATCGTCAGCAAAGAGAACACAATTACTTGAGATATGGTCACAAAGATCATTAATGTATAGAATAAAGAGTGTTGGTCCAAGGACGCTGCCTTGAGGAACGCCACTCTTGACAGGAACAGGATTTGATAAAGCATTGCCGATTTTGACCACTTGTTGTCTGTTAGACAGAAAAGCAGATATCCATTTGTGGAGGGTCCTGAGATGCCATAGGATGTTAGTTTAAGGAGAAGTTTATCGTGTACTACTGAGTCAAAAGCTTTGCAGAAGTCTATGTAGATTGCATCTATTGATTTGCCTTGATCTAGATTTGAAGTCCATATGTTTTTGCAGTGGAGAAGTTGTAAGTTACATGATAACTGTTTCCTGAAACCAAATTGTTTGTTGGAGAGTAGGTTGTTAGTTTCTAAGTGTGAGGTAATGGATTGGTTGATGATAGATTCCATGACTTTGCAGGTGACGCAGCAAAGGGAGATCGGTCTGTAGTTTTCGACTAAGCTGGGGTCTCCTTTTTTGAAGATGGGGATGACTGTGGCTAGTGACCATAGTTTGGGAAGAGAACTGGTAGTGAAAGCTTTATCAAAGATAATACTTAGGGGTTCAGCTATATTAATGGAAAGTTTTTTTAAGAAATATGCACATAGTCCATCAGGTCCAATAGAAAGCGATGGTTTTAAGTTGTGAAGAGCTTTACCAACATTGTCTTCTGTGACTAGCAGCAAGGCTTGCCAAGTTCAATTAAAGTGATGATGTTTGCATCATTGGCAGATCTGAAACATCAGGTTTTCAGACAGATTTCCAGGGAAAATACCTATTTATGTGGTTGCTAAGAGTCAACAACATCTTGATGGCATATAATCAAACTGGTGCGAACACTATCAAGCTGAAGAAAAACAATGACGATATGTCTCATTTTTCATAGGGAGATTGCTTCCCCTTTATAATGAAAAAATCAGTCCAAAAAGTTGGTTTCATGTCTGTTATTTATTATTTTTATCCCACTCTACAACTCGTTACCTTTTATAGCCCTGTAGGACTTACAGCCTGTCTGCTATCACTTTTCTTATGAACATTCCTGATATCTAGATTTTCAAGGAAAATCTTTCTAAAACAGTCCTGCTTATGCAGATATAGGATGAGGAGGATAATTAGTTCACTCAAATGGGGAATATTTATTTTATTTACTTTTTTCTTTTTGTTTATTTATAAGGTAAAGGTACGTGCTAGTCATCGCCGACTCTAGGGGGCGGTGCTCATCTCCGTTTCAAAGAATAGAATAGAATAGAATAGAATTTTATTGGCCAAGTGTGATTGGACACACAAGGAATTTGTCTTGGTGCATATGCTCTCAGTGTACATAAAAGAAAAGATACGTTCATCAAGGTACAACATTTACAACACAATTGATGATCAATATATCAATATAAATCATAAGGATTGCCGGCAACAAGTTATAGTCATACAGTCATAAGTGGAAAGAGATTGGTGATGGGAACTATTAAACGATTAATAGTAGTGCAGATTCAGTAAATAGTCTGACAGTGTTGAGGGAATTATTTGTTTAGCAGAGTGATGGCCTTCGGGAAAAAACTGTTCTTGTGTCTAGTTGTTCTGGTGTGCAGTGCTCTATAGCATCGTTTTGAGGGTAGGAGTTGAAACAGTTTATGTCCAGGATGCGAGGGATCTGCAAATATTTTCACGGCCCTCTTCTTGATTCGTGCAGTATACAGGTCCTCAATGGAAGGCAAGTTGGTAGCAATTATTTTGTCTGCAGTTCTAATTATCCTCTGAAGTCTGTGTTTTTCTTGTTGGGTTGCAGAACCGAACCAGACAGTTATAGAGGTGCAAATGACAGACTCAATAATTCCTCTGTAGAATTGGATCAGCAGCTCCTTGGGCAGTTTGAGCTTACTGAGTTGGCGCAGAAAGAACATTCTTTGTTGTCCTTTTTAATGATGTTTTTGATGTTAGCTGTCCATTTGAGATCTTGTGATATGATAGAACCCAGAAATTTGAAGGTTTCTACTGTTGATACTGTGTTGTCAAGTATTGTGAGAGGTGGAAGTATGGAAGGGTTTTTCCTAAAGTCTACCACCATTTCTACGGTTTTGAGTGTGTTCAGTTCCAGATTGTTTTGGTTGCACCACAAGGCTAGTCGTTCGACCTCTCGTCTATATGCGGATTCGTCATTGTCTCGAATGAGACCAATCACTGTTGTGTCATCTGCGAACTTCAGTAGCTTAACAAATGGATCATTGGAGATGCAGTCATTGGTATACAGAGAGAAGAGAAGTGGGGAGAGCACACAGCCTTGGGGGGCCCCTGTGCTAATTGTACTGTCCGAAGCTGTCCGAAGACGTCTTCGTGGTCATGTGGCTGGCATGACTCAACGCCAAAGGCGCATGGAACACTGCTACCTTCCCACCAAAGGTGGTCCCTATTTTTTCTACTTGCATTTTTATGTGCTTTCGAAACTGCTAGGTTGGCAGAAGCTGGGGCTAGTAACGGGAGCTCACTCCGTTACACGGCAGCACTAGGGATTTGAACCGCCGAACTGCCGACCTTTCAATCGACAAGCTCAGCTGTCTTAGCCCCTGAGCCACCGCATTTATTTATACACGTTTATTTGTACCCTGCCTTTATTATGTGTCATATAATATATGTGGATATATACATAATTTTGTATTATTTATTTATTTAGTCATGTTTATGTAGTGTATATTGGAGGTGGTAACCCTTTGAGAGCTCTGTGCAATGAAATTTCATTTTAATGCCGATTAGTGTACATTCAAAATGACAATAAAGTTATTGTTCTATTCTATTCTATTCTATTCTGTTCTGTTCTGTTCTGTTCTGTTCTGTTCTGTTCTATTCTATTCTATTCTATTCTATTTTTACAAGTAACTCAAGGCAGTGAACATATCCAAACACTTTCCTCCTCCTCCTTTTTTCTGCACAACAACCACCTCTATGGTAGGTTGATCTGATAAGAGTGTGACTGACTCAAAGTCACCCAGCTGGCTTTCCATGGTGGGATTTGAGCTCCGCCTCCCATTTTCTAGCCTGGTGCCTTAAGCACTAGAATAAACAGGCTCTAAATAGATGAAACTGATCATCGATTTATATCATTCATTCAAACTGGATAGAAATAAATAAATTAAAAAATAAGACTAATTTAGGGACCACTTAGTTATGCCACCTCTATCTAAAATATATATTAAAGGACAATTCCGAACTTTTCTTTCTCTCCACCTATCTTTAACCTCAGAACACAATCTACAACCTTGGAGTCACAATCAGGGTGATTATTTAGTCAATTTCCACTCTGTTGCTTCCCTATTTTTAAAAATTTAATCAAGGAACAAAAGATACTTTTAAAATAAGTATTTTTGATGCAGCTGTTTCATTACTTCCATAGTTCCAAAATGATAGATCAGTGCAACAGCTTCATGGAAGATCTTGGTTCATAGAATGATGGACTATGTTGTCTTCTAAACTATATTTGGTATATTAAAATCTGTTTCAAATCAGTTTGATGCACTCTAATTCAGACTTTTCTAGGATCCACCAATGTTACTTTCAGTAACAAAATTATGCTTATAATCAAATAAACTATATGGCTGTATCAAATTTGAAATAAGTCACATTGAATGTTTATATCCAGAGAAGTCAATGTAATAATAAATAATAATTAGAAAAATGAATATTCATTGCCACCTGTCATTTAAGCATCTTTTTGCAGTGCAAGGCTTTAAAATACATTTGATAAATATAAAATAAAATGAATGAATAAAATAAATAATAAAACATTTGCAAAATATAATCAGCTGCCATCAATAGTGGATCATCTGTATTTAAACTGTAAAAATGTTTATCTCTACAATTTTAAGTTACATTCACATTAGTGCTCTACTAACAAGTTGGGAAATAGAATAGTTAACCTAATTCACAAGGAATTAATCAAAAATAACTATTTGGCATAGTAAATAGATAGAATATCCTCTAATTGCTAATTACTGAGGGAAAGAGAAAATAATATGACATATTTGTGAGCTTCCAGAAACATCTGGCTCATGACTGTTAGAAAATAGAATTCTGGGATTTGCAGTCCCAGTACATATGGAGAACACCAAGTTAAGGAATAGTCCACTGGAATTTAGAGTAATCATGTTTTGAAGGACAGCAGAGGTGAGTTTTCCTCTGGTATAGCAGGAATAGCAGAGAAATGTTATTGCATTATAAATCCAGTTGATCAGTGCTAGTGCTGAAATTGCTTACAGAAAGTCTGTAGAGACCCTCAGTTATCCAGGTCATGGTTGTCCCAAAGAACAATCTTTTTCAGGAGGCAACTGGGCTTTCTTGTTTTTTTCTTTGAAGACATTTCTCTTCTCACCCAAGAAGCTTCTTTAGCTCTGACTGGATGGTGTGGATTTTCATTCCTTGCAGACAGCTAGTCATTTGGCAACTCCAAATCTCAACCAGCAAATGCTCAGTCTTACATATCGGGGAAAAGAACCCAAACACTAAGTACAAGCTTGATGGACATTACCTTACAGATGACCCCCACCCTGTTAAAGACCTTGGAGTTTACATATCAAATGATCTAAGTGCCAAAGCCCACTGCAACTACATAGCAAAAAAGACTCTAACAGTTGTAAACCTAATTTTGCGTAGCTTCTTTTCCAAAAACTCTACACTACTAACCAGAGCATACAAAACATTTGCTAGACCTATTCTTGAATACAGCTCACCTGTCTGGAACCCACACCACATCTCTGACAGTAATACAGTTGAACGTGTCCAGAAATATTTTACAAGAAGAGTTCTCCGCTCCTCTGAAAACAACAAAATACCCTACACCACCAGACTTGAAATCCTGGGATTAGAAAATTTAGAACTCCGCCGACTCCGTCAAGATGTTTAACACACAGAATCATCTATTGCAATGTCCTTCCTGTTAAAGACTACTTCAGCTTCAATCACAATAATACAAGAGCAAACAATAGATTCAAACTTAATGTTAACCGCTTCAATCTTGATTGCAGAAAATATGATTTTTGTAACAGAGTTGTTAACGCTTGGAACACACTGCCTGACTCTGTGGTCTCTTCTCAAACTCCCAAAAGCTTTAACCAAAAACTGTCTACCATTGACCTCACCCCATTCCTAAGAGGACTATAGGGCGTGCATAAGAGCACAAAAGTGCCTACCGTTCCTTTCCTTTCATGTTTCCTTTCATTATATCAAATTAATACAATTATTACATACTTTTGCTCATATATATGCTTATATGATATTTTGCTGATTTATGTTGATGTTTGTGTATCCTGTTGTGACAAAATAAAATAATAATAATAAAAAATTGCGTCCCTTTTGAGGATACTTGAAGTACTTGGGGGTTTATCTGTGTCCTCAGGGTCACCTGAGTAGTGCTAATGGTTCCTGTGGGCTGAAATTTTTCTAGAAATCCATTCATACACCACTTGGAGTTTCATCCCAAATTGCATAGCTAGAAGTCTGTAAAATTTCTCAGTCATCCA
The DNA here is from genome assembly GCF_028640845.1 of Ahaetulla prasina. Classification (NCBI taxonomy): domain Eukaryota; kingdom Metazoa; phylum Chordata; class Lepidosauria; order Squamata; family Colubridae; genus Ahaetulla; species Ahaetulla prasina. The sequence continues at coordinate 21,069,900 of NC_080543.1, forward strand.
GATCATGATTGTCCTAAAGGTGCTTTCTGCTTATAGAAACTTGACATTGTTATTGTTTTAGAATCAGTTGGAAACTTATTTACCTTGTAATTTGACAGTTTAAAAAATAGTTTTTACATTTTATATCTTTCAGTACATTTCCCAGAGAAGACTAAAGTTATTTCAAAATATTTTCAATGAATTAATTAAATGTCCCATCAGTGAATAATGTCAACCATGATCTGGATGATTGAGAATCTCCATAAACATCAGTGAATAATGACTTCTTCGCTGGGTACCATTGGCAAACCCCATGGAATATCTAAACCCAAGGAAGGACTTGTATGCATTCCATAAAATAAAGATGACAAGAACACCAATACATTATTTTCATGATAAATAAACTTGCAACTCGGTGAGTAAATTGTTCTGATATACTTATTCATTGTTTATTTTATTTTATTTTATTTATCGTATTTGTATTTGTATTGTCCTTCTATACTGGGTCAGTGCTAAGAAAATAGTGTGGTAAGACATGTGCAAACATATTCTCTATAAGAACTAAAAGAAAATATGCACAACAGATATTTTCCCACATTGTCTAGGGTAGAAATCAAGACCTGAAAACAAGAAAAGTGCTATTTCAATGGATTTTGCCCATATGTCCTTTTCCCACATCTTCGCACTGATGCCTTATCCATTTTTTATTCGGAATTACTTAGCAGTGCTGCCACATCTTGCAATATTCCATTTCAAGCTGGCATAATGTGTTCTGGTTTGGGATATTCTTTCCAACTCAAACCTTTTCACTATTCACTAAACAGTTAATTGAAATATGCAGTCCTTAGACTGGGCAGTTTTAAGACAATAAAAGATGATTTGTCAAGCATGAGGGATAGAGGACATAGATTAAGTTGCAGCACAGAATACTTATTATTTCAAGTCTATACACAAGTATATAGTCAACTAAAGTTCAAACCTGAATCAGTGCCAGATAAGGGTCATTTGTATCTGGATCATTTGTGGCAATGTAAAGATGCTAAGCTGATGGCATGTTTAACTCCACCCTCCATCTCTGCCTGCTGTTCTCCTACATGATACAAATTTGAAAAAAAAAGGAAATTATTTTTGAGTAGACATAAGAGTGCCTAAAAAGTCCTGAGATAACATTGAATTTAAACTAGCTCAATTTGTTCTCTCTGTTTCAAAATAATTTCTCAAGCAATGAGAGAGTAAGGCAGAAAACACTCACAATCGAATAGTTTTCAAAATTGCAAGGTAGATTTCTAGTCAATGTTTTAAATAAGAGGTCCCACACCTCCCATCCAAAGAACAAATAGCAACAGTCCATTTAGTTAAGTAGATATGAAACCTCTTCATCCAACCCAAAAGCCAGGCTGATCCTCCAGAAAGTAGATTAGACTAGATTATGCAGGATCATTTTCTCTACAGGTGTACGCTAGTTTGCTATTGAACTTTCTCCCTTACTTCAGTCTTTTCTGCAACATAGCTTTGCATTAGAAGTTAAAAGTAGCTTGGCAATCAGGTGGGAATTTGACCTAATCAAAACAGACACTATTTCCTGATAGCAAATCTTCTGAATAAGTTAAAAATGTCAAGCAAGCAACCACTGTGACCGAATAATCTTTTTATCTAACATAATACCTCAAAGTAAAGCAGATACGCCCCAGTGAATGAGGCTTATCGACATGGGCTGAACATCTGAAAAATCAGATGAGTCCTATGTTAAGGAAAATATCATAAATGACCACTTAAGGAACTTGGCTATCATGTTCATGAAGAAGAAAGGGTTCAAAGTCTTCATTCAGAAAAATATCGATTGTAAAAATATTTCATGTATGAAGGCAAATATACGTTTTCCAGGATAATGTTGCAGGATCTAATCTGGGTTAGTCACTAGGACCAGAGGCTTAGTCTTCTGAGTTTATGAGCTCATGCTGGAGCCCATCCTCAGGGAACTTCTCTCTACTCATCTGTAATATTATCATGCATAGAATAGCCCAAAACACACATTCCTGGTAGAGAGAAGTTCCCTGAGGATGGGCTCCAACATGAGTCCAAAAGCTAAACCTCTGGTCCCAATGACTGACTCAGATTGGATCCTGTAAAAATATTTGCTCCTGATCACAGAACTCTGCAAGGCTTAAAACAAGCACCTCATTTCTTCATCAGAATTTATGTATGGGTTTTATTTATTTATTTATTTATTTATTTATTTATTTATTTATTTGTCACAACAGTATATATATAAGCATAAGCATGAAAATAACTATATAATATATAAGCATATATATGAGCATAGGTATGTAATAACTATATTAATTGGATATAATGAAAGGAAACAATAGGACAGGAACGGTAGGCATGTTTGTGCTCTTATGCCCTTATAGACCTCTTAGGAATGGGGTAAGGTCAATAGTAGACAGTTTTTGGTTAATGCTTTGGGGATTTGGAGAAGAGACCACAAAGTCAGGTAGTGTGTACCAAGCACTAATAACTCTGTTAAAAGAAGTCATATTTTCTGCAGTCAAGATTGAAACGGTTAACATTGAATTTAAATCTATTGTTTGCTCTTGTATTGTTATGATTGAAGCTGAAGTAGTCTTCAAAAGGAAGGACATTGCAATAGATGATTCTATTAGTTAAACACAGGTCTTGTCGAAGGCAGCGGAGTTCTAAGTTTTCTAAATTCAAGATTTCAAGTCTGGTGGCATAAGGTATTTTGTTGTGTTCAGAGGAGTGGAGAACTCTTCTTGTAAAATATTTCTGGACATGTTCAATTGTATTGATGTCTGAAATGTGGTATGGATTCCAGACAGGTGAGCTGTATTCAAGAATTGGTCTAACAAATGTTTTATAAGCTCTGGTTAGTGTTTCTGTAGAAGAAGCTATGTAAAATTAGGTTTACAACTCTTAAAGCCTTTTTTGTGATGTAGTTTTAAAGGAAAAGTGGGGAAAAAAGGTGAAAGGTGTCAGGTCTGGAAGCACAGAGCAGAAATGGTCTGTGGCTTGCTGGGGCTGGCGTGGCTTACCGAGGCTTGGCCAGGCTGCTGAGCTGCCACCGGTTGCTGGGCTGGTACTTGCTGAGTTGGTCGAACTGCTCCGACAGACTGGCCAACGACCGGCTGCGCGATGGCGGGAGGAATCCCCATTCTGCTTTTTACGTATTCATCCACATCAGTTATCACTTTTGGCCACCAAAATTGCCTCCTACCCAAATATAGGGTTTTTAAGAACCCAAAATGGCCACCTAATCTGGAGTTGTGACTATGTTGCAACACCTCCAGCCTCAAACTGGCAGGGACATATAGCTTTGGACCCTTCCAAGCCAGTCCATCCCATTTGGTTAAAATGTCCTTATTGTCGATGAACCACTGGTCAGCTGGGAGCACTGTTTTTAATGTCGCCGTCAGTTTGTCCCGGCTGGGGTCGGGTTGTCTTTTGGCTTGGCCCCTGGTGGTGACTTCTGGTTGATTGTGAGGGGGGAATGATGGCATGGATGACTTCCTCCCTGCAGCTATCGAATTGAGGTTTTCTCGATAGGGCATCAGCTAATAGTTTTTTCCCTGCTGGGATGTACTTCAGTTCGAATTTGAACCGCCTGAAGTATTGTGCCCAGCGGACTTGTTTAGGTGACAATTTCCTAGGTGTCGTTAGCTCATGGGGGTGTTACTTGGAACCCTGACAAAAGATATGAAAAGAATCTGGAGTGACACAGGGCTACCTAATTTTCCAATAATGCAAGTTATAATTGCTAACAAAGTGTTTCCAAACTAAAAGAAGGAAGGCCCTTTGGACACAGAGAGTTTCCATTGGTCTTCCTTCTTTTGGTTGTATGAGAGAGTAGCAAAATAGTTTTGAAGGGTTCGAATAGAAAGTTTCTCAATTTTTTTCCCCATGCTGCTCTTATTGATTCAAGGGATGTGTCAGTTTACTTAACTTTTTGTGTGTGTGTGGAGAGGGATCAGCTCAGGAACTTTGATTCCCTTAAGTGGTAGTCAATTTGTAAAATATGTTTGGTATTTCAATTTATTTAAAGAAAATGGCATGCAAGGGGTTCTTTGATTGCAATTATCTAAATTCTATCCTGTAAATTAAAGTTTTCCTTAAGTACCACACCCACATCTATAAAATAAACATTTATTGTTAAAAGTTTGCTCATTGCTAGTTAGAATTAGATTGTAAAAAATACAAATACCATTAGCCCTTCTATCTGTCCCTTTCCTACTCTACCTCTTTTTGTGTGTGGCTATGGCCTGACTATTTATTTATTTATTCATCCATCCATCCATCCATTTATTTAAAAACATTGCAGGTGAATTACTTTTTCATAGAAATAAAAGTCTGGAATTAGAGCCAGCTAATAAGGATACTGGAAATCATTTGCCTTTTTTAAAATAGGTCCAGTCAACCTTCGTGTACTCAAGTGAACCATAACTGCTTGCAAAAGTTTAGGCTTTCTCTGCTCAAATCATACAAAAATTTACTTGCCCATAAAAACTCCATTTCTATGAGCCGTTATTGAAATTTCTATAAACATTTATAAGAGGGAGACATGGACGTTAATATCCCTCTCTAACTATACATGTTATCAGAATGATACATAGGTTTATTTTGAAAAATTAAACAGTCAGATAAAAATGGCATTCATATTGCACTTTTTACCATTGTGGTTGCATAGGAAATTTAAAGCAGCAAATAGCAATATAACACTGCAGAAAAAGAAAAAGACACTGTATTTCATCACCACTTACTTAGTATATATCAGACTTTTGGAACTTTTAAACCCATAGATTCAAACGAACTCGTACATTTTTCTTTAGTATGCAAAAACCCCTATTTAAGTGAACATGGTTGCATATATCTTGATGACATAGCATAGCTCATAAAATCATATGCTACAATGTCCTTCCGGTCAATGACTACTTCAGCTTCATACACAAGCACACAATAGATTCAAACTTAAAGTGAACCGCTCCAAACTCAATTGCAGAAAATATGACTTTAGTAACAGAGTTGTTAATGCCTGGGATGCACTTCCAGACTCTGTGGTCTCATCCCAAAATCCCCAAAACTTTAACCTAAGACTGTCTACTGTTGACCTCACCCCATTCCTAAGAGGTCTGTCAGGGGCGTGCATAAGAGCACCAGCGTGTCTATCGTCCCTGTCCTAATGTTCCCTTTAATTGTATTCATTTTATGTATTCAATTCATGCTTATACTTATATATATTATTTAATATGTATTTGACAAAATAAAAATAAAATAAAAATAAAATGTCTATCATATAACAAGTAATATAAATGACATGCATCATAGATTTAGCAAGCCAAACTGGTACTATCCATACTGACAGTTTGCTTGTCTCTGTCATTTCCCGTTCAAATATTTGCATAAAAGGTTATATATTTGAGAAACATACAAGTATTGAAGAAGGCCCTACCAAATAAACATATATATTGAGTTATCTGTGTCCATTAAAAATGGATTAGAGATAGCTGTGCTAAAAGAAGCATGCTGAGATAAAACTACATACAAAAAGGGATGTACTAGCTTTTAAGCTGAAGTTGTCAAAAAAACAAGTATGCAGATTTTGCAGGAGCTTTCGAAAAGATCACTTAAATGTTAGATCAGATAGAATAGCCCTTTATCTCTAGTTTGAACTCTCACACATTCCACCAAATGCTTCATGAAGATAACGATGTACCATCATTGAGCTTCAATGACATTTTTTCTGGAGTCTCAGACTATTTACATCCAGTGGATGAAAATTCATATTGGCAGTTATTTACTAAACTTGCAGAATATTGTCTATTGTAATTGACTGAACCTATTCAGAGTCTCAATCAAGATGTCTTTCCCATGCTTTACTCTTTGAACTTTCTTCAGGTGGATGATGGAGATTAATCTTGTTCTTTCTACATGCACAGCATGTGCTTTACCATTGAGCCATGGTTATTCACCATTTTTCGCTACAAAATAAATCTATACTGAACTGAGCGATCTTGATGCTTTAGTCTTAAAACTGCATTTTTATTTCAAATGTAAATTAAAATGTTCTTCCCCCCCGAAGTTTTTTATTTTATATTATTTATGCATATCAATGCGTGAATAGTGTGATACCTGGGTATCATACATTTTGATACAAATAGACGTAATATTATTATTCATAGTTATTACATTTCATTTTCATTGTTTCATATTGTTTAAACATACCTAATAGTACCGCCAGGGATGTGGTAGCTTAGTGGGTAAGACGCTGAGCTTGTCGATCGAAAGGTCAGTAGTTCAGCGGTTCGCATCCCTAGTGGGGTGAGCTCCCGTTACTTGTCCCAGCTTCTACCAACCTAGCAGTTCGAAAGCATGAAAAAAATGCAAGTAGAAAAATAGGGACCACCTTTGGTGGGAAGGTAACAGCGTTCCATGCACCTTTGACGTTGAGTCATGCCGGCCAATCTAGCAGTTCAAAAGCGTGTAAAAAATGCAAGTAGAAAAATAGGGACCACCTTTGGTGGGAAGGTAACAGCGTTTCATGCACCTTTGGCGTTGAGTCATGCCGGCCACATGACCACGGAGACGTCTTTGGACAGCACTGGCTCTTCGGCTTTGAAACGGAGATGAGCACCACACCCGATTCCTAAGAGGTCTGTCAGGGGCGTGCATAAGAGCACCAGCGTGTCTATCGTCCCTGTCCTAATGTTCCTTTAATTGTATTCATTTTATGTATTCAATTCATGCTTATACTATATATATTATTTAATATGTATTTGACAAAATAAAAATAAAATAAAAATAAAATGTCTATCATATAACAAGTAATATAAATGACATGCATCATAGATTTAGCAAGCCAAACTGGTACTATCCATACTGACAGTTTGCTTGTCTCTGTCATTTCCCGTTCAAATATTTGCATAAAAGGTTATATATTTGAGAAACATACAAGTATTGAAGAAGGCCCTACCAAATAAACATATATATTGAGTTATCTGTGTCCATTAAAAATGGATTAGAGATAGCTGTGCTAAAAGAAGCATGCTGAGATAAAACTACATACAAAAAGGGATGTACTAGCTTTTAAGCTGAAGTTGTCAAAAAAACAAGTATGCAGATTTTGCAAGAGCTTTCGAAAAGATCACTTAAATGTTAGATCAGATAGAATAGCCCTTTATCTCTAGTTTGAACTCTCACACATTCCACCAAATGCTTCATGAAGATAACGATGTACCATCATTGAGCTTCAATGACATTTTTTCTGGAGTCTCAGACTATTTACATCCAGTGGATGAAAATTCATATTGGCAGTTATTTACTAAACTTGCAGAATATTGTCTATTGTAATTGACTGAACCTATTCAGAGTCTCAATCAAGATGTCTTTCCCATGCTTTACTCTTTGAACTTTCTTCAGGTGGATGATGGAGATTAATCTTGTTCTTTCTACATGCACAGCATGTGCTTTACCATTGAGCCATGGTTATTCACCATTTTTCGCTACAAAATAAATCTATACTGAACTGAGCGATCTTGATGCTTTAGTCTTAAAACTGCATTTTTATTTCAAATGTAAATTAAAATGTACTTCCCCCCGAAGTTTTTTATTTTATATTATTTATGCATATCAATGCGTGAATAGTGTGATACCTGGGTATCATACATTTTGATACAAATAGACGTAATATTATTAGTCATAGTTATTACATTTCATTTTCATTGTTTCATATTGTTTAAACATACCTAATAGTACCGCCAGGGATGTGGTAGCTTAGTGGGTAAGACGCTGAGCTTGTCGATCGAAAGGTCAGTAGTTCAGCGGTTCGAATCCCTAGTGGGGTGAGCTCCCGTTACTTGTCCCAGCTTCTACCAATCTAGCAGTTTGAAAGCGTGTAAAAAATGCAAGTAGAAAAATAGGGACCACCTTTGGTGGGAAGGTAACAGCGTTCCATGCACCTTTGACGTTGAGTCATGCCGGCCAATCTAGCAGTTCAAAAGCGTGTAAAAAATGCAAGTAGAAAAATAGGGACCACCTTTGGTGGGAAGGTAACAGCGTTTCATGCACCTTTGGCGTTGAGTCATGCCGGCCACATGACCACGGAGACGTCTTTGGACAGCACTGGCTCTTCGGCTTTGAAACGGAGATGAGCACCACACCCGACTGGGAACAACTAGCATGTACGTGTGAGGGGAAACTTTACCTTTAATACTACCACCCTTCAATTTCTAAACCTCCCTCTTGTTATTACATATATCTTGTTATATTTATATATAAAGAGGAATGCTATTGAAGTCACAGAGCTTTCGACACAGACTTGCATAATCAAATTGAAAAACAGATGATGCAAACTTTATGTTCTTAGATTTAAAAGTACCATTTGTGCAGAACTTAGATTGCTCATCCCCAAGGCTGAAGAGAACATCTGCATGGAAATTTCCAGTAAATCTAGATATATAATAAAAATGATAATATAGTCTGCAGAGATTAAGATAAACCACTTGGGGCTATACTTGAAATCCCAGACAGCTGTGGAGGGAAAAAAGCACCGAAAAATCTAAAATTCATAACAAAAAGGGGATAACATTTTATCCCTTTTGTCAATGTCATTCCTTCCATTAAAACATTTGGCCCAATTTACCTTTATTTTCTATCAGTTCCCACATCATCAGTTACCAGTCAAGGTAAAATATGCAGGCTTACCTGATAAATCACATTGTACAAGAAGTCCTCAACTTACGACCACAATTGAGCCCAAAATTTATGTTGATAAGTGAGAAATTTGTTAAGTGAGTTTTGCTGCATTTTACAACTTTTTTTGCAATATTTGTTAAGTGAATCACTGCAGTTGTTAAATTAGTAACTGAATCTGGTTTCCCCATGCTTGTCCAAAGGTTGCAAAAGATGGTCACATGACCCCAGGACACTGCAGCCATCATAAAGCTGAGTCAGTTGTCAAGCATCTGAATGTAAATCATGTGACCATGACAGTGGTGGGATTCAATTTTTTTTACTACCGGTTCTCTGGGCGTGGCTTGGTGGGTCTGGCAGGGGAAGGATACTGTAAAATCTCCATTCCCTCCCCACTCCAGGGGAAGGATACTGCAAAATCCCCATTTCCTCCCAATCAGCTGGGACTCTGGAGGCAGAGAATAGATGGGGGCGGGGCCAGGCAGAGGTGGTATTTACCGGTTCTCTGAACTACTCAAAGTTTCTGCTACTGAATCTCCAGAATTGGTCAGAACCTGCTGAATAGCACCTCTGGACCATGGGGAATGCTACAACAATCATAAGGGTGAAAAATGGTCATAAATCAGTTTTTTCAGTGCCGCTTTAACTTTGATCGGTCACTAGGTGAACTGTTGTAGGTTGAGGATTACTCGTAGCACTTGACTTATGGGAGTAATTTTTAAATTATGTCTGGGAAGGTGTTTGGTATAATATTAATGGAAAGAATATGAGAAATAAAAAGAAGCAATTTTTGGGGAAGTATAATGTGGTTTTATGCTGGACAGCTAACATGCAGACTATGTATCTCTCTCTTCAAAAGGTTACCGAGACACATCAATATAAAAAAAGAAAAAAGAAAACATTAGGACAGGAACAGTAGGCACGCTGGTGCACTTATGCACGCCACTTACAGACCTCTTAGGAATGGGGTGAGGTCTACAGTAGACAGTCTAAGGTTAAAGTTTTGGGGATTTGGGGAAGAAACCACATTCAGGTAGTGCATTCCAGGTGTTGACAACTCTGTTACTGAAGTCGTATTTTCTGCAGTCTAGTTTGGATCGGTTTACCATGAGTTTGTATCTATTGTGTGCTCTTGTATTGTTTTGGTTGAAGCTGAAGTATTCATTGGCTTGTAGGACATTGTAGCAGATGATTTTATGTACTATGCTTAGGTCAGACCAAAGACAATGAAATTCTAAATTGTCTAAGACCAAAATTTGGAGTCTGGTGGCATAAGGTATTTTGTTGCAGGCAGAGGAGTGGAGGACTCTTCTTGTGAAATATCTCTGGACTCGTTCAATTGTATCAATGTCCAATATGCAGTGTGGGTTCCAGACAGATGAGCTGTATTCAAGAATTGGTCTGGCAAAAGTTTTGTATGCCCTAATTTGCAGTTTAATATTACCAGAGAAGAAACTATGCAAGATTAGGTTAACAACTCTTAATGCTTTTTTAGCAATGCTCTTACAGTGAGCTCTGGCACTTAGATCATTTGAGATGAGTACTCCAAGGTACTCCAAGGTTCAAGGACAGAGTGAGGGTCGTCTGTTAGGTCGTATCCATCCAGCTTGTATTTTGTGTTCTGATTTTTTTTGCCAATATGTAAGATGGAGCATTTGTTGGTTGAGATTTGGAATTGCCAATTGTTTCACCATTCTAACACATAGTCAAGGTCTTTTTGTAGAGTAGCAGCATTGTCAGTAGTGTTAACATCATCTGCAAAGAGAATGCAGTTGCTTATAATATGATCGCAAAGGTCATTTATATAAAGTATTAAGAGTGTGGGTCCAAAGAAAGAATATTTATTGAATTAGAGAAAGTATATAATACAGTAAATAAATAGGCTAGAAAGGTGGAATGTTTTGGACAAATATGATGATGATCATTGTTTTTACATTATGTAATAGGAGAGGAATATGATGAAAGCATGTAAAAGAAAACCGATTACTTAAAAATTAAACGGATGAGTTTTATTCAGAATTGATTGATTTAATGTATTTATTAATGCATATTTATGAATAAATTTATAAGATATACACATGATTTAGAATTATTGGGCTATGACAGCATGCGTCCTTTTATATGCTTATAATGTTGTGTTACTGGCGGAGAATCTGAGTGATTTATAATCAGTTTTAGATTGTATAATACAAGAAAATTTTCAGATTTGAAAAATAATGTCTTGAAGACCAAGGTAGTTAAGTTTGACAGAGAAAAATTGGGTGAACAATTGCAAGTTATTCATAAAGGGAAAGAACTGAGAGCAAACAGATAAATTTGTATACCATGGTAGAATGATTAGTAAAGATGGATGGAGGAATTTAAAGACAGGGAAATAATGATAGAAAGGTCACGAGTAGTCTATTATGAGAGATGAACATTTGTCAAAATAATACAAATGGCTGTGCATGATGTTATAGTTTTGCCCACTTTATTACTGTATGGGGAAGTGAGCCAAATGAAGCAAAATTAATTATTTAAGAAATGAGTGTAATAAAATACTGAATTTTTGTTTCACATCAGAATTCACAAGAGTGATCAATATGAAAGTGCACTTAGGTGGTTTTGTTCTATAGAACAATAAAGATGAAATTTCTATCTCTTTATGTGAAAGGAGAATCAATGAGTCAAGAATGGGGGAATCATCAACGTTGTAATTGGATGCAATTAGTCCTGAAAAAGAAAGTGGTGAGAAGTTTAAAAAATGAAAAGACAATATACGTATATGAAATGGTGTCTAGATATGACATATGGATATATCTTGCAAAATATAGAGTGGTATGGTGAATGGTGTTTGTTCCTTTAATTTATTATCTTCTTTTTCTGTATTATGCAAAATACAAAAGGGAACATGCCATGGACATGTTGGGCCTATGTGTTTATCTGTGTTAGCTGGCATTAGACATGATGAGATTGACCATCATAATAAAACTAGGTAAAGTGTCTTAAAGTTTGGCGGAGCTTTATGGTCAACCCAATGAGATACATTTGCAGGATCATCATTTTTGAACCTTTATCGTAGCACTAATTTTTACCAAGTATTCATTTAAGAATGCTTCCAATTGTTGTCAATAACAGTTGGAACTTCCACCCTGCATTTTTTTTCAGAGGTGGTATTCAGACAGTTCATTCCGGTTCAGGAAAACCGGTAGCAGTGACTGTGGGTGTCCCCGCCTACCTGCCCACCCACCTGAACATAATGCTGTCCTATTTAGCCACATTTTCAAGGCTGGGCACATGTGCAGAAGGCATGCAAGAGAGCAAAGCGCATACCCATAAGGCCGGGCACATGTGCGGATGGCGCGTGTGTGGTGAACCAGTGGTAGGAATATTGGAAACCCACCACTGTTCAGTATGTTTCTTTTCAAGCTGATTGTTAAGATACTCTTGGAACAAATGGCTGTTTGCTATTTCAAGAGGTCCTTGTAAAGAATTATAGCTACAGGAACTTTTTTTTTCCCAATGAATTGCCTCTTATATGTATTTCAGCTTTAGCAAGATTCAAAGCAGCCCGGATATAGTCAAATGTTTTCATTTAACTCAGCAGGAAGCAAGCTCCAATGCTAACATTTTTCAAAAGCCCATCCAGAAAAAAAAAAGAAAAAAGAAAAGAATAGAAAAAAAGAAAAGACCAAGCACTGGTTCTAGCTGTTGGAAATTTTCAGCTTCTGTTCAAGGGTGAAATTACATGTGAGTTGCCATCCAAAATCACATCTATTGGTTCCCATTCTTTAATCACAACCTTTTTTTCCTTGTGACAAACAACTCATAATGTGGAACTTGTGCATAGTATGAATATATTTATGACTAAATATTATGGAGAGGACAGAACTGGGTGTGAATGTTGTCCTAGGAAGTAAAGTCAAGATTATCAAAGTTCCTGGAAATTCTCAACATTCAAGAATGCTTGGACTCTTTTCTCATCATAGATCCCAAAATAATTCCTGCCACTTAAGAAAAAATAAATGGGCTGATTTATCTGGATCAAATGGCAAATTCCTTCTACTCCTTCATATGAAGAATGGTTGCAGGAACTGGATATGTCTAGTTTAATGAAAAGAAGGACTAGGGGTGACATTATAGCAGTGTTCCAATATCTCCGGGGCTGCCACAAAGAAGAGGGAGTCAAGCTATTCTCCAAAGCACCTGAGGGCAGGACAGGAAGCAATGGGTGGAAACTAATCAAGGAGAAAACTAACTTAGTAATAAGGAGAAATTTCCTGACAATAAAACAATTAATCAGTGGAACAATTTTCCTCCAGAAGTTGTGGGTGCTCCAACATTGGAGGTTTTTAAGAAGAGATTGGACAACCATTTGTGGTATAGGGTTTCCTGCCTAAGCAGGGGGTTGGACTAGAAGACCACCAAGGTCCCTTTCAAATCTGTTATTCTTTCTTCCAGGAGAAGATAATTTTTTCAAGCAGAGGGGGAGAAGGTTTTTCTTCAGGTCAATAGTTATATTAGGAATTTTGAGATGGGGGTACAGGCATTCTCATAAAGCAGCTACCATGTTCTACACAGGCCCAAGTAGGTAGTATTAAACGCAATCAGTTCAAAAATAAACAGACTTTATTAGAACAGCTGAGAATTAACTCATTCTCAGCGTAGTCCAAACTAAATCAAAACAAATTCTTCATAACACAATTCTTCAGTCTTATCACAAACCTTGGTGTAATTAGGCAAACTGCCAAAGGCTTTTCTTGGCAAAAGTTCAAAAGCAGAAGACGCTGACAAGAAATAAATGCAGCAAGACAAGGAGCAAGTCTTATCAACGTTGTTTTCCGACAAAGAGCCCAAACACCGTTGCTGGTCTTTTAAGCCTTATGGGAGGGGCCAATCATCTCTTGGCCCTACTCCCAAGTTGTTTTTGTTTTTTTTTGTTTACATTTATACCCCGCCCTTCTCCGAAGACTCAGGGCGGCTTACAGTGTATAAGGCAATAGTCTCATTCTATTTGTATATTTTTACAAAGTCAACTTATTGCCCCCCCAACAATTTGGGTCCTCATTTTACCTACCTTATAAAGGATGGAAGGCTGAGTCAACCTTGGGCCGGGCTCGAACCTGCAGTAATTGCAGGCTACTGTGTTCTTAATAAGCCTTAATAACAGGCTTTTACCAGCGTGAGCTAAACCGACAACCAGCTAAAGTTGTCCTCTCTGCTTTAGCTGCTCTTGCCTTCTGGCAGCTCTTCTCATACATGCATTAGGAACAGGCTCCTCGTGTTCCTCTGCCTCATTACTGTCAGCCTCTGGAGGCTCTGGAGTTCACACATCACTCCCAGATGGCCCTGGCCCCATCTCTGCCTCCGACGCAGAGCCCTGATTCAGGCCTTCCCCAGCCTCCAGGAATGGCCCGTGTTCTTCCTCAGCCTCATCACTGTCCAACTCCGCTGCCATCTCCGCAGGCTGCTGGCGGACCACAACACATAATTCTGGAATACTTTCTAGCCACTCATCTAGTCATAATTTCTTTTCATAGGGCGGGAAAGGTGCATTTATTTCCAGACAACATTCAGAGTTGCCACTACCAAAGAAACCTGAAACACATCATTTTTATTGCCTGAAAATGCACTGCACTGGAGCTTTCTGGAAGTTAAGCTTCATTATTATAAATAAATCAGATACCAAAGCATATGCTTGTGACACATTGGTACCCTTAAGTACCATTGATTCGAGACTTCAACCAGTGCGGCAATACTAAGATAAAACAATCTAAACCTTAAGCCCCATTCAAACAGATGATGCACATCCAATATATCCAATTATGTTATGTATATCTAATTATAGCACACTTTATTAACAAAAGTTAATAAAGTAAACTCCATAATGCAAAATAATACATACAGTAGTGCCCACTAGCTAATAACACCACTTTTTTTTGTAGTAGTAGTACCATAAAATTATATATCAATGGAAAGATAATTTAATCAAGAATGTAATGCAATATCTTTTATGAAGGAGTTGCTATTAGAATAGTAGTTACAGTATAAAGAAGAAAAGTGAAACAGGTAGAAAAAAAACGAGATATACAAAAATTATCACCATAGGAAAAAAAGAGCTACACAAAAATTATCACCATATCAGTTAATAGTCGGGTAACCTTTAGCATGAATTACGACTTTACAATGTCTTCCCATGGAGTGAACCAAGTCTTTTAGTTTTGCAGCTGTTACAATGTGAAACCAAGATTGAATGATTGCTTCTATTAACTGGGTTTTATTGCTGGGTCACTTCTGACTAACAAGTTTCTTTAGTCGACTCCATGGATTTTCAATTGGGTTGAGGCAGGGATGGGTTCCACTTACCTTTACTATCGGTTTGCAATGGGAGCGCATGCCATGCGCAGAAGCTTCTGCGTATCCACAGATCACCCATGATGATGTCGGGGCGGGTTGGTGGAGCTTTCCACCGGTTTTACTACCAGTTCTATACAATGACCAATGACTAAGATCACATACAGAACTTCAAACAACATGCTATGGGGAGATTGGAGAGACGAGTGGGATCTAAGATTCAAGTAATTTAAATCGAACAAAAGAATGAGATTTTGCATAAAAATGATATACCTCTGATCCAAAACCCAGAGACAAATTCCTTTAATCAATTACCAGTCATGTTCAAAATATCAGAATCCATAAAGCAGAAGAGCATTTCCTTTAAATAAAAGACTCTATGTACCATTCAGAAAGAGAAGCAGTGGCTCAGTGGCTAAGGTGCTGAACTTGTTGATCGAAAGGTTGGCAGTTCAGCGGTTCGAATCCCTAGGACCGCGTAATGGGGTGAGCTCCCGTTATTTGTCCCAGCTTCTGCCAACCTAGCAGTTCGAAAGCACATAAACGAAGCTATCGAAGTGCTGTCCCGGTGTCTGGAGGCCGTACGGGTCTGGATGGGGAGAAACAGGCTCAAGCTCAATCCCTCCAAGACAGAGTGGCTGTGGATGCCGGCATCCCGGTACAGTCAGCTAAATCCGCGGCTGACCATCGGTGGCGAGTCATTGGCCCCGATGGAGGGTGCGCAACAAGCGTCCTCCTGGATGAGCGGCTGTCTTTAGAAGACCATTTGACGGCCGTCTCCAGGAGAGCGCTTACCAGGTTCGCCTGGTGCGCCAGTTGCGCCCCTTCCTGGACCGGGATGCCCTGTGCACGGTCACCCACGCACTCGTGACGTCTCGCCTGGATTACTGCAATGCTCTCTACATGGGGCTCCCCTTGAAGGGCATCCGGAGGCTGCAGTTAGTCCAGAATGCAGCTGCGCGGATGATAGAGGGAGCCCCTCGTGGCTCCCACATAACACCATCCTGCGCAGGCTGCACTGGCTACCTGTGGCCTTCGGGTGCGCTTCAAGGTGTTGGTGACCACCTTTAAAGCGCTCCATGGCATAGGGCGGGTTATCTGGGACCGCCTACTGCTACCGAATACCTCTCATCGACCCGTGCGCTCTCACAGGAGGGACTCCTCAGGGTGCCGTCAGCGAGGCAATGTCGTCTGGTGGCGCCCAGGGGAGGGCCTTCTGTGGGGCTCCCACCCTCTGGAGCAGAACTGCCCCGGGACTTCGTCAACTTCCGGACCTTGGACCTTCCGCCGTGAGCTCAAAACATACTTATTTCATTGCGCAGGACTGAGTTAGGTTTTAATTAATGGGTTTTAAGTGGGGTTTTATTTTTTATATTTTTAATTATTTTAATTGTTAGGCTTTATAATAAGTTTTTTAATTGTTTTTTAGATTGTATTTATCTGTTTTTTAGATGCCTGTAAACCGCCCTGAGTCCTGTGGGAGATAGGGCGGTATATAAATTTGAACAATAAATAAATAAATAAATAAAATAAAAAATGCAAGTAGAAAAATAGGGACCATCTTTGGTGGGAAAGTAAAAGCATTCCATGTACCTTTGGCATTTAGTCATGCTGGCCACATGACCACAGAGACGTCTTTGGACAGTGCTGGTTCTTCGGCTTTGAAACGGAGATGAGCATCACACCCTAGAGCCGGGAATGATTAGCACATATGTGCAAGGGGAACCTTTATCTTTACCTTTATGTACAAATCCTTGCTTACAACTTTTCAGAGAGGAGAAATTCCCACAGCTTGCTGTTCCAGGTAGCTTCTCTAGAATAACCTCTAACTGACTTCCATAGATTACAACCTTCATTTAGGAGCACTTTCTCTTAGCTTCTGTTGGCTACCTAGATATTTTTTAGTCATGGAGAAGTAACTTTTCTTACTTTCAGTCCATTGAGACTTAGTTCCATTCTCAGCAGAGAGAATTTATCTAAAGCTTCTGTCTCTGAGGAACAAGAGAACAAATTTGGAAAATCTGACTGCTTCTTTCATATACAGCAGGGGTGTCAAACTCAATTTCATTGAGGGCCGCATCAGGGTTGTGTTTGACCTTGGGGAAACGTGTGATGTCCTCCTGCAACCCTCTGTAAGCAAAAACAGATATTGGGGGGGACGTGCAACCTTTGCGAGCTGTGTTTTGGCTGCAATGGCCTCCTGCAACCCTCTGCCAGAGAAAATGAAGCTTGGGGCGGGGGCACATGTGGCCGTCCTGAGCTCCATTTTCACTGGCAGAAGCACCGCAGGCTGGATCTTCACTGTTTCCAGGGTGGCCCCGTGGGCCAGATCTAAGCACCCCACATGCCGGATCCAGCCCCCGGGCCTTGACACCCCTGATATACAGCATTCTGTACCTGCTGATTCTGGTCATCTGAGCTTAATCTACTTACACTAATGACTAAAAGATGGACAAATCCCATAGTAGAGAATGAATATAAATTCTCCAAGAATTAATGAAACATAGGTACAAATTGGGTGGGCAATTAGAGATCAATAAACACATTAATTACCAAACAAAGAAAAAGAAATATTTGCTTTAGCTAAAAAGCAGCATGTCTTTGGTGGGAACTTTTCAAGTATCAGACTGCCCAAAAGTCATTAACTAATTAAAATCACAGGCTTGTTTTAGCCCAATTATACTGAAAGAGGAACAAATAACATAATTACTATCTTGCCACTGGTCATGCTGTCTGGCAAGATAATTTTCTCCTAAACAGCAGGAAGATGAATAGCATGTGAAATAATTGGAACATGCAACTACAAAGTTGACTTTGTAAAAATATACAAATAGAATGAGACTATTGCCTTATACACTGTAAGCCGCCCTGAGTCTTCGGAGAAGGGCGGGGTATAAATGTAAACAAAAAAAACAAAAAAAAACAAAACCTATGGAACGGATGACACCAGGTATTTTTATTTTAAGTGTCTCTCTAACAAACTTTGTGCCAACTTGGGTGGTTTTAGACTAGCCAACTTACTTATAGGGGGAATTCTTACAGTCATTTCAGGAAGCACAGGATTGATGCGTGTCTCTCTATAGAGGTTTTTGCCTTGCTTGAATCACGACTGTATCTTTAGGAAGTTAATCCAAACCTGTTTATTTATTAAATTTAACTAGTCACCCCTCTCACATAAGTAAGTGCATTTCACAACAATTAAAAACAAGAATTAAAAATATAAATAAAAACAGTAGCTACGCAATCATATTGAAATCACAATTAAAAATTCAATTTAACACAAAACATAAATGGCAAATGTTGAATTTATGTTTTACTGATAAAAAAATAAAGGGAGATTACAACTATTTCAAGCTATTTAGTTCTCATCAGCTAGCCATATTTTGCTAGCTGATGAGAACTGAACAGTTTGAAATAGAGCTAGATAGCTTGAAATAGATCTATACTAGTCTCAGTTTATTTCTTTGTTGGTAAAAGATAAATTCAACACAAAAATAGTTTGTTGAGAAAGCAACTGCTTGTGAAGGCTCCTGGATTGGGGCTGAAAGGCGAAAGTGGAGCAGTATGCTCTGTTCCATAACTGGGTTGCCCTGATAAAACACACATAAACAGGATTTCCACTTGATATAGCAGCGAGATCGGACACAGAAAGCAGATCTCTGCATTTCTGTGTTAAGTTCTCCCAGTTGATTGGTTCTGAAAGGAGCCAAAGCTGCCTTGGAGGGGCAGTGAAGCAAAGAGGGATGTCCTGCAAGGTCTCGGAGAGTCACAGCTCTCTTGCCTGACCCAAGGCTTACTTTCCCTCTTAGCCACGACAAGGAGAAGAGACAGTCTAAGGTGGCTGTCCCAAAGCTGGGACAACCAATGACCATCTAAGCTTTGAGCTGGAGTGGATTTTGATGAACAGTGTGGAACTGGGTGAGAGATTTTTTTTTTTTACCTGAAAGTTAACCCCAAACAAGAAATCTAGGATTTACTCAGAACTATCTGTTAAAGCAGCGATCAAACACTTTGAGAAAACTACCAGACTGGAAGGAGACAAAAAATCTTCAAAATGTAGGAAATTGAATTCTCAAATTGGAAAGAAATAACATTGGGAAGTCAATTTAAAATGCTGGAATTATGGATTAAAAAAATTAATACTGCTTCTATAATTGAATTACAATTTAAAATAATTAAAACCAGATTTTTAGTAATAATATTGAAAATTAACCTGAGAGTGCCACTTGCTGGTGAAAGGAAAATATACAAGCCTATGAATGTCCATTTAAAGGACTATGTAAATATTCACTGGACTATATACATCTACCCTATGACCACTGGAGATTTAAATGTGAGAACAAGGAAGACACTTAATTAAAGTGACGTCTGAACATTAAGTTATATGACTGAATCTATAAAGGTGACTTAAAGAGGCTTGGATAACTCCCGGAACTATGTAAATGGAACTGACTGACTACCTACAGAACATAAAGAACTGAGGTTAGTGTATACTTTGAAGAGTAACCTCAGGTTTGAACAAATGGTTGACCAAAAGTGGAATTTATTAAAATAAGATAAGATACAATGTAAGGAGGTAACAAGTGGAACTTGGAATGAGAATGAGATGGACTGGATGTTTCAAAGCATAAAGGATATGATACAGAAAGAAGTATGGAATTAATGGATGGCGTAGATCAAAAATTGGAAAATATTATACAAAAGACAATGAGTAATGACCAAGATGCCCAGGAAAGGAAGGAGCTACTAGAAGGAACAGAGGGAAAAACAGAATTGAAGAATCAACCAAAAGATGTTCCCATCTTCAAAAAAGGAAAAAAAAAACAGATCCAGGAAACTACAGACCTATCAGCCTGACCTCAATACCAGGGAAGATTCTGGAAAAAATAATCAAGCAACAAATCACCGAACAACTAGAAGCAAAGTAATAACCAAAAGCCAACATGGGTTTGTCAAAAACAGATCATGCCAAACTAATCTTATTGCATTCTTTGACTAAGTGACAAAATTAATAGACCAGAGGAATGCTGTCAATATAATTTACTTGGACTTCAGTAAAGCATTTGATTAAGTAGACCATAACCTATTACTAGATAAAGTAGAAAAATGTGGGTTAGACAGCACCACCACCAGATGGATTCGTAACTGGCTGACCAACCACACTTAACATGTAGACCTCAACGGAACTACATCCACATGGAGGGAAGTATGCAGTGGAGTACCCCAAGGCTCTGTTTTAGGCCCAGTACTCTTCAACATCTTCATCAATGACTTGGATGAAAGGATAGATGGGGAACTCATCAAATTTGCAGATGACACCAAGCTGGCAGGAATAACCAACACTCCAGAAGATAGGCTCAAGTTACAGAAGAATCTTGACAGACTTGAACATTGGGCGCTAGCTAACAAAATGAAGTTCAACAGTGAAAAAAGTAAGGTTCTACATTTAGGCAAAAAAACCCAAAATGCACATGTGGTACCTTGCTCAATAGTAGTACCTGTGAGAGGGATCTTGGAGTCCTAGTGGACAACCATTTAGATATGAGCCAGCAGTGTGCAGCAGCTGCTAAAAAAGCCAACACAGTTCTGGGCTGCATAAACAGAGGGATAGAATCAAGATCACGTGAAGTGTTAATGCCACTTTATAATGCCTTGGTAAGGCCACACTTGGAATACTGCATTCAGTTTTGCTTGCCACAATGTAAAAAAGATGCTGAGACTCTAGAAAGAGTGCAGAGAAGAGCAACAAAGATGATTAGGGGACTGGAGGCTAAAACATATGAAGAACAGTTGCAGGAACTGGGTATGTCTAGTTTAATAAAAAGAAGGTCTAGGGGAGACATGATAGCAGTGTTCCAATATCTCAGGGGTTGCCACAAAGAAGAGGGAGTCGGGCTGTTCTCCAAAGCACCTGAGGGTAGAACAAGAAGAAATGGGTGGAAACTGATCAAGGAAAGAAGCAACTTAGAACTAAGGAGAAATTTTCTGACAGTTAGAACAATTAATAAGTGGAACGACTTGCCTGCAGAAGTTGTGAATGCTCCAACACTGGAAATTTTTAAGAAAATGTTGGATAACTATCTGTCTGAGATGGTGTAGGGTTTACTGCCTGGACAGGGGGTTGGACTAGAAGGCCTCCAAGGTCCCTTCCAACTCTGTTGTTGTTGTTGTTGTTGTTGTTGTTGTTGTTGTTTTTGTTGTTGTTGTTGTTGTTGTTGTTGTTGTTGTTATTATTATTATTATTATTATTATTATTATTATTATTATTATTATTATTATTATTATTATTATTATTAGATACTTCGGGAAGGGAGACTGGGATCCAGGCCGATAATTTTAAAGCTAGACAGTGGAAGAGAGTAGGGATGGGAGAAACACTGAGATTGACTAGGCAGGATGTAGATGCAGATACAGACAGAGATAAACATTTAAGAGAAGAGTATGGGAGGAGAGTCAAAAAAGAATAAGAATTAAAGTATTGATGCGGGCAAGAGATGATAGATAGAAAGTGGATAGGAAAAAGAAGAAATAATTTTTTTTCTTTTTTCTTTTTCTTTCCTTTTTTATAAGGGTGGCAGGAGGAGAAATTAGAACAGAGCTAGAAATGTGTTCAATAAGAGATTAGGAATTACTTGTATATATATCTTTACATGATGAAACAAAAGCTATAATAAAACGGGAAAAATAGAGACTGAATGATGGTATTACTAAGTAAATAATATTGTGATTGGTAAATGTTGAGCAATTAAATAATGAAAAGAATATATTTTAATATAAACATGTATTAATACTAGAATTATATAGATTGGATGAAAGCAAAGAATATGAATAGAATTATTTTTTATGTTTAAATAATATCATGATTGGCATTAAAATAGTATATTGAAACATTGAATAATGAAACAATGAAGGCTAGTATTTTAATATAAATAGATTTGAAGAAGGAAATATGAGAAATATGAATAAGAACTAAGTATTAAAAATGGGAAAATTAGAGATTGAATAATGGTATTATTGAGTAACTTTAAATAATATTATGATTTGCAGTGGAATAATAAAATGAAATAATGAGTAATAAAATGAAAGAACATATTTTAATATAAACGTGTATTAATAGTGGAATTTTATAGATTGGATGAATGTAAAGAATATGAATAGAATTAATTTGCATGTTTAAATAATATTGTGATTGGTATTAGAATTGTATATTTAAATATTGAGCAATGAAATAATGAAGGATAGTATTGTAAAACAAAGGGAACGTCTTTTAATATAATGGTGACATGAATAAAAGTTAGAATAAAGATAGAAATAAGAGAAAGAGGGAATATTAGTATACAATAAGATAAGTGTAATGATAAGAGAAACTGAACGGCGGTAATATAATGTATGTTTAAACAATATGAAATAATTGAAGATTATAATTTGATATAAATGTGTATTACTACTAGAAAGCTGGATGAATGTGATTACTATGATTAAAAATATTATTTTATCTGTACTGAAATGCACCCAGGTGTCACACTGTTCATGCATTGATATGCATATGTAATATAAAATAAAAAACTTGATTAAAAAAACCCCCACATAAACAGCAGATGAAGAATAATTCTCCACTGTGTACCTTTCCATAACAAGACATATACAAGTTGGACTTGACACCTGTGATTCCTGCTATAGGTCAGCTGGAAGCAAAATGGCCACATTCAGGTTCAGGGGCAGAATTCCTTTCAATATCCAACTGTAAGTCTAGAATAAATACTGTTTCTGGAATAATAAATCCTTTGGAATTATATTCCAGGTGGATATGATCAGTAGTTCTAGTTCATTTGACTTGAATCTATTAGGTCTTTCAAATCCTAATATTCTTCATACAAAAGGAGTCTCTGTGGATTTTACTCCAATAGTTGACAGTAGGAATGCTCTTATCTCCATTTTAAGGCCATTGAGCTAGCACTGACTGAAGACATTTCTACAGTCATGCAGCCAGCATGACATCACAGAGCACTGTTACCTTCTCACCAAAATGGTACCTATTTATCTACTTGCATTTGCATGCTTTCGAATTGCTAGCTTGGCAGAAGCTGAGGCTAGGATGAGAGCTTATCCCATCATGTGGTGCTTGGGTCTCGAGCCTGGGTTGCTGGCTTTTTAGCCAGCAATCCCAATGTCTTAATCACTGAGCCAACGCACCATCAGTATTCTTCACAAGAAATAGTATTTCGTTTTAAGATGGAGCTAGAATTAAATTAGCTGAAATGATTTTCACTGAAATCATTAGTCAGGCGTTAGATCAATTGTTTTCAATGAGAGCCAAGTTCAAACAATTTAATTTCGATCTAACTGAATATGGCTACTTGATTTCTTAAGGGACCCTGGAGGGGAATAATTTGTGAGTTCTTCAAGTTGAATAAAATGGCATCTAGTTAATGAAGGTGTTTGTCAGGCCAGAGCCCAAAGATGACACCATGAAATCTAAATGAGGCCAGGTCTTTATTTGCTTATATCTAATATACATATAAAGACCTTACATCTAATATACAGAAAGGGACACGGTGGCTCAGGGGCTAGGATGTTGAGCTTGTTGATCGAAAGGTCGGTAGCTCAGTGGTTCGAATCCCTAGTGCTGCTGTGTAATGGGGTGAGCTCCTGTTACTTGTTCCAGCTTCTGCCAACCTAGCAGTTTCGAAAGCACGTAAAAATGCAAGTAGAAAAAATAGGGACCATCTTTGGTGGGAAGGTAACAGTGTTCCGTGCGCCTTTGGTGTCTAGTCATGCTGGCCACATGACCACAGAGACGTCTTCGGACAGCGCTGGATCTTCAGCTTTGAAACGGAGATGAGCACCACCCCCTAAAGTCGGCAACGACTAGCAAGTATGTGCGAGGGGAACATTTACTTTTACCTTAATATACAGAACCTCACCAGATTAAAACTGTAAACTTGTAATCAAATAGATATACCAGGTGTGCAGGGGTGAATTTCAGCAGGTTCTAACAGGTTCTGGAGAACTAGTAGCAGAAATTATGAGTAGTTTGGAGAACTGGCAAATACCACCTCTGGCTGGCCCCGAATTGGGTGGGAATGCAGATTTTGCAATATCCTTCCCCCAGGAGTGGGGAGGGAATGGGGATTTTGCAGTATTCTTCCCCTGCCACGCCCACCAAGCCACGCCCACAGAACCGGTAGGGAAAAATTTTGAATGGCCCATGGGCCGGATGCGTCATGCGCTGGCCATGCCCACCCCCAGCTTAATGAAGGGGGGAAAGTTGCAATATGTCACGTGACGACAACATGTCATTGTGAGTTTGACACCCCTGAGATATATACTGAGAGATTTTAGGATATGACTATCCTGAACCTCAGCCCCCTTTCCCCATTCAATTCAGACTGGGCAGTCTCTTATTTTGGGCTTGTCTTTGGAATATGCTGCCTCCCTAGGAAAACACAATGCTCTTGCCAGCGTTCCCTGCCCCCCCTTCTCCATGTGCATATTCCATTACACTGCTATAGTTAAACATAGTCATTTTGTGTATTATTTTAAAATTAATTGTATTTAACACAGAATTGCAGTGGGGACATATAGTTCGGCTGCAAATGCAAATTTGATTACTTCAAAGGTACTATGAAAACTGGTAGCATCTGTCTTTTCCTAGGAAGTACATTGGTGAAAATGTTATCTTCCTATGCTAATGATTTTGGTTTGTGGTAAGTAAAGGAATTAAGTTATTTTAAATAATGAAGTTTAGTGCTATGTTGAAAAAACAATTCTCTTTAAGTGAAATCGGATAAACACTGCAGTGCTGGAGAAAGTTCTAAATGCAAATTTCAATTACAGATTATCACATGCTTTGAAGTAAATGCACATTATTTCTCTAGAAGATTTAACAGTAGGTAACTGAACTCACTGAATGCAATGTAGTTTATTATTGGTGTGTATAAATCAGGCCCGATACATTTTAAATGGTTGTCTTGATTTGAATCACTAATCTGCTCTGATTTATCCATTTAATCAATTTTGAAAATTGAGACTGACGCATTGAACTGATTTGATATCGTGAATCAATTTACAGATAAGGTTTTTGAGAACATGCATGGTTAAATATGGTTAAAACAATGGAGAAACCTAAAATTTGATTTGAGAATTTGTTGTCACTTTTCAGTTGGATACAAAGATTTGACAGAATCAGCTTCCTTTTAACTTTTGTAAAAACCTATTATTTGTACCTCTAGTAAGCCACTTTTCTAAATGAAATAACATCCCAGACTTATTGTCCCCAGTTTAATAAAATACTTGCAAGTGGCATCAATCCACAAGCCATATTCTGTGCTCTGTCGGTTGTAACTTTTATAATTAGTTATTACACAATGGGTGGCGCCTGTCATCAATTAATAATACAACCTGTGCAAGGGGTTTATTGAAAACAGAATACAGATGGGCCAAGATTATCCTATCCAACACTGAAAATACTAATAAAAGCAAGCTCTGAAAACTTGATAAGAAATCCTTATGAATCCTAGTAGCACAGAAACTGCTGTTTTGGACCAGTGGCAACTTTTATGTGCTTCAAAGACAACCGTACATTTCACTAACTTACCAGGAGATGAATA
Organism: Ahaetulla prasina; assembly: GCF_028640845.1. NCBI lineage: Eukaryota > Metazoa > Chordata > Lepidosauria > Squamata > Colubridae > Ahaetulla > Ahaetulla prasina. The sequence continues at coordinate 21,095,525 of NC_080543.1, forward strand.
AGGCATGAGGTACCATAAGTAGAGCCTCCACAGTCCCCAAATGGGCACCGGTGACACACAAGATGAACCTGTACATTGTCTAACATGGATAAATATTAGGATTCTGAGAATTGTAGTCTGAATCCATCTGGAAATACCAAATTGGGAATACCACGAGAGCAATGGAACTGGTCTTCTCAGTGGAATCATTATTGCTGGTATTAGATTCTCTGACAGTACTTGAGTACTGGCCAACAAGAATTAATCAGCTCTGGATAGAATAGGCAGAAGATTCTGAAGCCAAAATGAAGAACAAAAGTGGACACAGATATTTATCCAGGATTTACGCAGATAGTTTGCACCTCTCCATCAGGCTCCTTGTCCCCTAACTTAAAAATAAATAAATAAAAACAAATAAATAAATAGAATTTTAGCATGCTACAGAGTAAAGCAATACGGTCTAGCATTATTCACATTTCCTGGAATGTCTTTAGACTTCACAAAGATTCTACTGGGATGGTAGAGAGAAAAATCAGGTTTCCTTCCCTCCTTCCTTCCTTCCTTCCTTTCTGCCTGCCTGCCTGCAACTATTTTCTGAGTGTGCCTATCAAATACTCTCAAAGTGTTTTCTTATCCCCTCAGAAGATTGCTTCCTCCTGGCATGTGCACAGGCTATACAGTAAGTAGGAAAGATAATACCATGGGTGGGCTTCAAAAATTTTAGCAAGGGTTTCTCTGCCCAGTTGCTGGATGGCCATGGCGGGCATGGCCTAGTCAGCCTCCTGCACCACAGCCAGGGTGGGGGGTGTTTTTGCCTTCCCTGGGCTCTGGAGGCTTTCCTGGCTCTGGAGGCCCTCTGGAAGCCGGAAAGATGAACTTCCGGTAGGCCCATTTTTCTCCCTCCCTGAGCCTCCATGCAGGCCCTGCACTTACCTGCATCCAAAACGGGCTGCGTGGGGACTCCTGGGAAGGGTGAGGTGAGCGGGGCCAGCCAGGAGTGGGATTTGGGAGTTCTCTGAACTGCATAGAATTTTAGCTACAGGTTCTCCCGAACCCCTACGAACCCCCAGCAGCCCACCCCTGGATAATACTGATTACTCAAAGAATCTAACAACCAAAAGTGCTGCCTTTTCTACCTCCCCTAATTTTTAGCAATCAGCCTGAGTAGCTGGCAACAAAAACAGCAACTTGTACCATCTTTCTCAGTAGTTAGCCCAATGTATGAACTCTGCAAGATGTAGCTGGTGATGTCATTCTTCTTGTGTTACAGAAAGCCCATAGCCAACAATAGAAACTCTCATTTCAGTGACTGTGTATGGAAAAAAAAAAGACCCTGGTGAGAGGAAATAGGAGTGGAAGGGGATTGAAATCTAAATTAACCCTGGGGAGAGAAAAAAAACCCAGGTGCCATTTTTGTATTGTGTTCAGATGAGATGCAGCTGCTTCACTGAAAATGTGAAAGCAGGAAGAAGAGTTCTATAATTAGGCTCCCCCAAAGAGGCTGGAAAGCGGTAAGTGCGCACCTGACACTAAGCAGGGAAAGATAAACTCACCCAGCTGTCAGCCAACTAACTGAAGGCAGAGCATTGCTATTTGAAGAAACAATGGGAAATGCTTAGGAAGCTGCAATTAGCTTGTGTACAGCCAATGAATGGAGCCTGATGGCATTTACTGGTAAGAGCCAGTTCTAAGGTGAAGTGGAAGGAGAAACAGTCCCCAGAAGATGGAGATCTGGGTTGATCGGAAGACCATGGTCCTGGAATTCCTGCATTGAAAGGCTCACATTACAGTTCCAAGCCCATGTTTATTAGGGTTTATGATCAGATCTGGTATCTACAAAATCTTTAGCTTCACCATTCAGATCTTGTATTATGCTATGGAAAATTCTACACCCTACAATGGACATCTCTGCATTTGCGGAGCAGCAGAGGTAGAAGACCTGGCTCACATCCTATTTAATTGTTGCCTATGTAAGAGGGTGAGAGACAGGCACCTCGATCTATATACCAGACGAATGACCCATTGGGATCATCATATCAAAATAACTTAACTTATGTGCAGCCAGATTCTGAAAATAACATTTAACACAGCACAGTCCTTAAGCAAAATGGTTTGGTTGAAATCTACATTTGTGGGACTGATTGGGATAGATTGTAGGGGTGATACCAAAATATAATTTTATCATATTTTATCTATATATCTTAAATTATGTATTTGTATTTTATTCCAGTTTCATTTTAAATCATATTTTATTCCGATTTCATTTTAAATTGTATTTTATCCAATTCCATTTTAACTTGCTTTTATCAAACTTTAGTAATAATTTATTTCTGGGACTCTGTACTTTGATATGGTCCAAGGGTTAATCGGTCAATCAATCAATAAAAACCTAATTATTTTCCAAGGGTATTTGAAATTTGTATATTTTTTCTTCGATTTTGTTGGCTCATTGGAGAAACAGGGAAATGTGGAAATGTGATTTTTTTTTACTACTGGCTTGGTGGGCGTGGTGTGGCTTGGTGGGCGTGGCTTGGTGGACGTGGCAGGGGAAGGATACTGCAAAATCTCCATTCCACCCCACTCCAGGGGAAGAATACTGCAAAATCCCCATTCCCTCCCCACTCCAGGGGAAGGATACTGCAAAATTCCCATTCCCTCCCCTCTCTGGGGCCAGCCAGAGGTGATATTTGCCGGTTCTCTGAACTGCTCAAAATTTCTGCTAACGGTTCTCCAGAACCTGTCAGAACCTGCTGGATTTCACCCCTGAAATGTGAGCTTCCAATAAATTATTTTGTATATTCCTAACATTTGTCACCAGCCTCCCTTTTGCAAAGATAGTCAATTTCTTTACTCTTATTCATCAGATCTCAGAGCTAGAAGAGACATCAAAGGTAGTGTCAACCCTCTACCTGCCACTACAGGTAATCTACTAATGCAGCATTTTTCATCATCTCTGCTTAAAAATCTGCCAAGGAAGAGACCTCTTCTAAACTGACTTGTTCTAGTTCAATTGGGATAACTGCACATTTTAGTGGAAATCCATTTCCGTATAATTAGAATCCACTGGCTTAAGGTTTATTTTTCAAATAACACTGGATGACCTGTGACCCTAATTGGTCAATATTTTGTTCTAATTTATATTAGAAATTTACATAAAGTAAAAGACAACTCTAAAGGAAAAGCAAGGGGGGGAAGGAGCAAAGAAAAAAGAAAAAAAAAGAAAATGAAAGTAAAGTTATGTCTATGGAGATTCATCCAGGTCATGTTTATGCCAAAGGTGCTTTTTCAAGAGGCAACTGGGCTTTCTGGTTTTTTCTTTGAAGACGGTTCACTTCTCAGCCAAGAATCTGAAGAAACTTCAAAGAAAAAAAAAACACCAGAAAGTTCAGTTGCCTCTTGAAAAAGCACCTTTGGGACAACCAATGTTATGAAATATAACAATTTCAGACCTCTTCAACGAGGAGTTAGAAGCTTATAATTCTGTCTCCCTTAGATGTTATGCAACTCAATTAATACACCTCTTTCTCAATCCTCAAATCCATAAGTTATCATATCATATCAAAGGGCTCATATACGGTTCCCAATTTTTCAGAATTTCTTTGTTTTTTGTCTGATCATACAGGTCAGCCTTGCCATATCATCAAATTCTGACATTTCCACCAATCCGTTCCTTCAGTATCGAACGTTCATTCTTTTCCATCACTGAGTCTTGCTGCAATTACCATTTGAGCCTTTCCTAATTCATTTTCCAAATAACTTCATTTTTTGCAGCCTGTTGAGCCCCTTTTCTCTCTATTCATACTCATGAACTAACTCAATATGAAACCCATGGCTTTTTTTAAAAAAATAGAAGTTGAGCGTGCAAGAGTTTTACCATACCTATTCTAAAATAATTAAAGAAAAATCACAAAACAAGGCAGAATATTCAGATTCCATCTCCTCTGGTGACATCCCTGCCATGCCCAGTACAAAATAGCGTTAAAAAGTTCATTTTCATCTGCAAAAATATTGCATACCACTATTGTACAGAATTATCTAAATTGTGATTTACAATAAAAAGTCATTTTTAAGTACTCTATCATAAAGTTAGCACTTCTCTTCTCTCTAAAAGGACTAAAGATAAGAGAAAAACAAATTAAAACATTTTAAGGGTGTTTTTTCTTAATATACTTGGTTAGTGAATTAACCTATGCTTTACACAAGACCCTGAATCATTAATTAATCAAGACCTGGATCTTATTTATTTATTTAGTTATTCCACTTGATGCCAACAACAAAAACTAACCATAATTAATGCTAAACAAGCTTAGCAGATTGTACACATGCAGTCAGAAGGATTTTAACTAGCTTAGTTAAGCTAACTGAGGGAGCTCCTCTAATGTTTTGGTATGCATTATATCCTGTGGTACCCTGATACTCAACTGCTTGGTACAGTGGTACCTTGGTACTCAACTGCTTTGAAACTCATCTAATTTGGTAGTCAACATATTTTGAAGTGAAAATTTTGCCCTGGTACTCATTGTTTGTTTAGTACTCAACTCACAAGCTAGAACTTGTCGGTGTTGGTTGCCTTGTGATTCTCTATATTTTTCCGTATGGGAAAAAAATTGGTACTCATTGTTTTTGGAACTTATCACACCTCCCAGAACCAATTAACAATGAATACTAAGGCACCACCAAATTACTGAAATTGTAGGTAAGAAATGTGTACTATCTCCCTGATTTTTGAATTACAGTAAATTCACTCATTCTTCTTTTTGAGTACCATTTAACCCAACTAGGTTAACTAGGTTAACTAGGGTTAGTCTACAAATTAAGCAAAAACACATATAAGTTGTTGGCTTGAGCTCTGCTTGGAGATTTGATTTGCAAACATTTTGTCCCCATTCGAGGAGACATCTTCAGTGCCCTTTGGATTGTGCTTGTCTGGACGATCCAAAGCGCACTGAAGATATCTCCTCAAATGGGAATGAAACGTTGGCAAACAAATCGCCAAGCTCAGAGCTCAGACCAGCAACATAACTACCAACCTGAGCTACTAATATTCAAAGACATTTCAAAAACACATATAATTTCAGTTGCAGGGCAAAAAGAAAACAAGATGCTGTGTTACCCTAATTAATAACAAATAATTCTAACTCCAAACATTTATCATTGCTATCTAAATGTGGAAATATTCTCTCAATATCACATCCTCTTCTCAGCATTTTTCTGATGGACATGAATATAGGAACACAGTTCACAGAAAATGGGGTTTGAATGTTTGATTTTCTATTTATTCCCTGTCGTGCTGCCAAACAATGACAGCTGCTCATACCTTTTTCATGGTTCTTTCTTTTTTCTTTTCTTTTCTTTTCTTTTTTTTGTGTGGTCCCCAAGGAAGAATAAATGCTTCAACTTCTTTTTCTGCTTGGCAGCAACTATCTAGCCAACTGACAAAGGGATTACACATTTTTGTCCAGGGAAATGCTTGCTGTCTAAGGACTGAAGTTGTCTTCTGATCGAAATTAGCCTTGCAGATGTCCATGTCCCTTGCCTTGATATTCCTGCCATGTATTTTCATTAAAGAGACAAGAAGCCTCTTGTGAAGTGAAGAAGAGATATCTGGAACACTATTGGAGGGAAACTTGAAATGTGTTTGACTGGATATGAGTAAGAGCCCATATTAAAGATTTACCTAGTGTAAGAAGCATGGTGGCTCATGTGATTAGGATGCTGACTTAATAAGCAGCAGGCCGATGCTCGAGACTCAAGTGCTGCCGTGGGGCAGGGGTGTGCTTCCATCCTTTGTTCCAGATTCTTCCAGGAATATGAAAGGAGCCCCCAACTGGGCATCGCCTTGGCAATGATGATGTTACCTGCTAATCATTTCAACCAGGGGTGAAATGCTACTGGTTTGCTTCGTTACTGGTTTGCTGGCTGCACACATGTGTGGTGTGTGCCAACACGCGCTTTGCATGCGCATGCGCAGTGCATGCCAAACGCATGATTCGCACACCTGCACACCACAGGCACTACCACACAGCGCTGAAAAAGGAGGATTAAGAAGCCTTTTCTAAGGTAAGTAGAACAGCGAGGGGGGGAACAGCTGTGACACGCAATTTAGATTCTAAATATAATATAAACATAATATAAATTGTGTGGCACAGCTGATCGTTGGAAATACCGGTTCGTCCGAACCAGTAGCATTTTTTTTACTACAGGTTCGCCCGAACCAGTCCAAACCAGTAGCATTTCACTCCTGATTTCAACCCTTAACCACCTTGGTGCTTCCAACGTGAGTGTGATGCGATCTACTGTGATAAGGGCAGCAAAATGTCACTATTTCTCTGCGCTTATTACATCTATTGATAGTCATCCAGCAGCATCATTTACAATAACCTGAAATCAGTTGGGTAGAGAGGGCCCTCAGAATGGGTTGATGTGAGGATTATTTGGGATATCTGATGGACAAAGTTACTCAGATTCACTCCAAATTGGTCTATGACTGGGTAGGGCAGGCTGAGATGTTTGAAGCAATCTGAAATGTTATCTGGAATGAGCCTGAAGCAGTGACTCCCAAACAAGTAGTCAGGTTTCTGGGCTGTCAGCAAAACCACTTAGACCCCTCCTGGGTAGTAAAAGTAGCTGTGGTTCGACCTGTGGTTAAATCCAGGCCACAGTGTCAATCTCTCTGAAGGAGAGGGTGTTACTTCCTGCCTAGAAAGAGCCAATGGGACACTCTTTCCTCAAGAGGCTATCCATAGACCCAGTGTTTTTTGACAATTACCGAACATTCTTTCATCTCTCTTTGTTGAAAAGATGATTAGTTTGTGGGTGATGGGAATCCCAGAGGAAATAGATTACGTAGTCCAATTTCAGGCCAGGATTTATTTATTTATTTTTATTTATTTTATTTTGTCACAACAATATATATAAGCATCACACAAAAAGATTATATAGTATATAAACATATATATGAGAAAATATTAGGAGGTATAAGCATATATATATATAAGAAGAAGAAAAAAGAAAAACAATAGGACAGGAACGGTAGGCACGTTTGTGCTCTTATGCACACCCCTTATGGTCCTCTTAGGAATGGGGTGAGGTCAATATTAGAAAGTTTTTGGTTAAAGCTTTTGGGATTATGGGAAGAGATCACAGAGTCAGGTAAAGTATTCCAAGCACTGATGATTCTGTTACAGAAGTCATATTTTCTGCAATCTAGATTAAAGCGGTTAACATTAAGTTTAAATCTATTGGTTGCTCTTGTATTATTGCAATTAAAGCTGAAGTAGTCTTTAACAGGAAGGACATTACAATAGATGATTCTATGAGTTAAACTTAGGTCTTGTCAAAGGCGACGGAGTTCTAAGTTTTCTAAGCCTA